>NC_140175.1:92829909-92942409 GCF_963971535.1 Notolepis coatsorum
TATCTCTCTCTCTATCTCTCTCTCTCTCTCTCTCTCTCTCTCTCTCTCACTCTCTCACTCTCTCTCTCTCTCTCTAAACAGATGAGGAAGAAGGGGAGTTTTTTTGTTGTTGTTGGTCCACATAGGTACTGTGTCGTCGTCCCCTCCCCCTCCCTAGGACTAATCAAAAGACAGGTCAGCAGGTCAGCACTAGACAGGTCAACACTAGACAGGTCAGCACTAGACAGGTCAGCACTAGACAGGTCAGCAGGTCAACACTAGACAGGTCAACACTAGACAGGTCAACACTAGACAGGTCAGCACTAGACAGGTCAACACTAGACAGGTCAGCAGGTCAACACTAGACAGGTCAGCACTAGACAGATCAGCACTAGACAGGTCAGCAGGTCAGCACTAGACAGGTCAGTACTAGACAGGTCAACACTAGACAGATCAGCACTAGACAGGTCAGCAGGTCAGCACTAGACAGGTCAGTACTAGACAGGTCAGCACTAGACAGATCAGCACTAGACAGGTCAGCACTAGACAGGTCAGCACTAGACAGATCAGCACTAGACAGGTCAGCACTAGACAGGTCAACACTAGACAGGTCAACACTAGACAGATCAGCACTAGACAGGTCAACACTAGACAGGTCAGCAGGTCAGCACTAGACAGGTCAGCACTAGACAGATCAGCACTAGACAGGTCAGCACTAGACAGGTCAGCAGGTCAACACTAGACAGGTCAGCACTAGACAGATCAGCACTAGACAGGTCAGCAGGTCAGCACTAGACAGGTCAGTACTAGACAGGTCAGCACTAGACAGATCAGCACTAGACAGGTCAACACTAGACAGATCAGCACTAGACAGGTCAGCACTAGACAGATCAGCACTAGACAGATCAGCACTAGACAGGTCAGCACTAGACAGATCAGCACTAGACAGGTCAGCACTAGACAGGTCAGCACTAGACAGGTCAGCAGGTCAGCACTAGACAGATCAGCACTAGACAGATCAGCACTAGACAGGTCAACACTAGACAGATCAGCACTAGACAGGTCAGCACTAGACAGGTCAGCAGGTCAACACTAGACAGGTCAGCACTAGACAGGTCAACACTAGACAGGTCAACACTAGACAGGTCAGCACTAGACAGGTCAGCAGGTCAACACTAGACAGATCAGCACTAGACAGGTCAACACTAGACAGGTCAGCACTAGACAGGTCAGCACTAGACAGGTCAACACTAGACAGGTCAACACTAGACAGGTCAACACTAGACAGGTCAGCACTAGACAGGTCAGCACTAGACAGGTCAGCACTAGACAGGTCAACACTAGACAGATCAGCACTAGACAGGTCAGCACTAGACAGGTCAACACTAGACAGATCAGCACTAGACAGGTCAACACTAGACAGATCAGCACTAGACAGGTCAGCAGGTCAACACTAGACAGGTCAGCACTAGACAGGTCAACACTAGACAGATCAGCACTAGACAGGTCAGCACTAGACAGGTCAGCAGGTCAACACTAGACAGGTCAACACTAGACAGATCAGCACTAGACAGGTCAGCAGGTCAGCACTAGACAGGTCAGCACTAGACAGGTCAGCACTAGACAGGTCAGCACTAGACAGGTCAACACTAGACAGGTCAACACTAGACAGGTCAGCAGGTCAACACTAGACAGGTCAGCACTAGACAGATCAGCACTAGACAGGTCAGCAGGTCAGCACTAGACAGGTCAACACTAGACAGGTCAGCACTAGACAGGTCAGCACTAGACAGGTCAGCAGATCAGCACTAGACAGGTCAGCACTAGACATGTCAGCAGATCAGCACTAGACAGGTCAACACTAGACAGGTCAGCACTAGACAGGTCAGCAGGTCAACACTAGACAGGTCAGCACTAGACAGGTCAGCACTAGACAGGTCAGCAGGTCAGCACTAGACAGATCAGCACTAGACAGGTCAACACTAGACAGGTCAGCACTAGACAGGTCAGCAGGTCAACACTAGACAGGTCAGCACTAGACAGGTCAGCACTAGACAGGTCAGCAGGTCAACACTAGACAGGTCAGCACTAGACAGGTCAGCACTAGACAGGTCAGCAGGTCAGCACTAGACAGGTCAGCACTAGACAGGTCAGCAGGTCAGCACTAGACAGGTCAGCACTAGACAGGTCAGCACTAGACAGGTCAGCAGGTCAGCACTAGACAGGTCAGCACTAGACAGGTCAGCACTAGACAGGTCAGCAGGTCAGCACTAGACAGGTCAGCACTAGACAGGTCAGCACTAGACAGGTCAGCACTAGACAGGTCAGCACTAGACAGGTCAGCAGGTCAGCACTAGACAGGTCAGCACTAGACAGGTCAGCACTAGACAGGTCAGCACTAGACAGGTCAGCACTAGACAGGTCAGCAGGTCAACACTAGACAGGTCAGCAGGTCAACACTAGACAGGTCAGCACTAGACAGGTCAGCAGGTCAACACTAGACAGGTCAGCAGGTCAGCACTAGACAGGTCAGCACTAGACAGGTCAGCACTAGACAGGTCAGTACTAGACAGGTCAGCACTAGACAGGTCAGCACTAGACAGGTCAACACTAGACAGGTCAGCACTAGACAGGTCAACACTAGACAGGTCAGCAGGTCAACACTAGACAGGTCAGCACTAGACAGGTCAACACTAGACAGGTCAACACTAGACAGGTCAACACTAGACAGGTCAGCAGGTCAACACTAGACAGGTCAACACTAGACAGGTCAGCACTAGACAGGTCAGCACTAGACAGGTCAGCAGGTCAGCACTAGACAGGTCAGCACTAGACAGGTCAGCACTAGACAGGTCAGCAGGTCAACACTAGACAGGTCAGCAGGTCAGCACTAGACAGGTCAGCAGGTCAGCACTAGACAGATCAGCACTAGACAGGTCAGCAGGTCAGCACTAGACAGGTCAGCAGGTCAGCACTAGACAGGTCAGCAGGTCAGCACTAGACAGGTCAGCAGGTCAGCACTAGACAGGTCAGCAGGTCAACACTAGACAGGTCAGCACTAGACAGGTCAGCAGGTCAGCACTAGACAGATCAGCACTAGAAAGGTCAGCACTAGACAGATCAGCACTAGACAGGTCAGCACTAGACAGGTCAACACTAGACAGGTCAGCAGGTCAGCACTAGACAGGTCAGCACTAGACAGGTCAGCACTAGACAGGTCAACACTAGACAGGTCAGCAGGTCAACACTAGACAGATCAGCACTAGACAGGTCAGCACTAAACAGGTCAGCACTAGACAGGTCAGCACTAGACAGATCAGCACTAGACAGGTCAGCAGGTCAGCACTAGACAGATCAGCACTAGACAGGTCAGCACTAGACAGATCAGCACTAGACAGGTCAGCACTAGACAGGTCAGCAGGTCAGCACTAGACAGGTCAGCAGGTCAGCACTAGACAGGTCAGCACTAAACAGGTCAGCACTAAACAGATCAGCACTAGACAGGTCAGCAGGTCAGCACTAGACAGGTCAGCACTAGACAGGTCAGCACTAGACAGGTCAGCAGGTCAGCACTAGACAGGTCAGCACTAAACAGGTCAGCACTAAACAGATCAGCACTAGACAGGTCAGCAGGTCAACACTAGACAGGTCAACACTAGACAGATCAGCACTAGACAGGTCAGCAGGTCAGCACTAGACAGATCAGCACTAGACAGGTCAGCAGGTCAGCACTAGACAGATCAGCACTAGACAGGTCAGCACTAGACAGGTCAGCACTAAACAGGTCAGCACTAGACGGGTCAACCAGGGCTGTACGTTAACTTTTTTTGCACATAGCACTGGTGCTACAGAGGTTGATAGTTTAGTAGCACAGGCCAAAATCTTGTAGCACAAGTATAAAACGTGTTATATTTGTAACAGTCACAAATGTGCCTATTGTATTTGTGTTATTTAGTTGCAGTGCCATCATTTAGTATATCGCCATGTGTTATTATTACTATAATACTCTCATATGCTATTTTCAATTAATATCATAAACAACATAAGGAATATTAGCATAATTTTGAGTGGACTGAAGGAATGAGTCAGCATTAATATTTTTAAATGCAAATAATTTATTGAAACATAGAAGTGGGGTCGGTTGGGACACACACACACACACACACAATGGGGGACCCTGATGTAAACAAGACAAACGTCTTTCTCTGGTCTGCATCCCCTTAACAATTGTGTGTATTGAGCCGTACTGTACCCATTCTGCAATCTGTTAAATAAAGTTTTCATTCATTCATTCACACACACTGTTTCAACTCACCACCCCGCATCATATTGTAGTCTAGTCTGTCTTCAAACTTCCACTCCTCTCGAAACTGTTTTACATTTGAATATCAACATTATCTGTCCATCCTCAGTAATCCTCAGTTTACTATAATATACTCCTGTCCTGAGTCCTGACTAGTGACTTCATCGTCTTTCCAAACGCACGCACGCACACACACAGGGAAGGGGAGAGAGTGCCCCCCCATTTCCCTTTCCCCAGTCCACACTGTGTCTGCTGGCTCTGCCTCTGATCAGGATTAGCTTGTTAGCTTGCTAACGTTGTAGTGATTGTAATGGTACATAAACGTTAATTTCGGGCGATGTGCGCATAAAGGAATGGCGACGGTGCAAAGCATGTAGATGACCCGTTGAGAGAGAAAAAAACACCACGGACTTATTTCGGGACGTGTAGGCGCACTGCTGTGTTAACGCAGCAGTGCGCACCAAACGACCAACGCGCTGCTCTGCTTGCAGAAGCACGGATATGACTCGTCGAGTTGTCACGGAGTTTTTTCAAAATAAGAGTATCATATGCACCTGAACGTTGCTAGCTATCGGAGCCTAGTTATTATAGCTGGAGCTGCGCGTGGGCAGAAATGAGACCCGCTACAGGATTTTCAAAATAAGAGTATCTATATGAACAGAATCCCTATCGCACCAGTGCTAGTGAAGTAAATCCATTCATCGCACAGACCGCTGTTGCTGTAGCACGTGCAATATATATGTCGCACTGTACAGCCCTGGGTCAACACTAGACAGGTCAGTATTTGACTATTTGAAATGACGTAGGTGTTTCACTACAGCTGGTGGTTTTGTTTGTGTCGACTGCACTGATCCAGCCACAATTGAGTTTGACTTTGAGTTTTTTTCTTCTTCTATATTCAATACATTTTAACAAATTGAATGTTGATGTGGCTTCAATATTCAATAGTTTGTGGGTGGGTGGGGGTTGTCCCGTGAAACTCTTTCTTGCTGTCTGTATTTCTCTAGTCTAGACCCCATCGTATGTACACACACACGCACACACACACACGCACACACACACGCACACACACACGCACACACACACACACACACACACACACACACACACACACACACACACACACACACACACACACTAATTAAAGGCTGGGTGTAACCTTCCCTGTGCCCCACAGTGGGGCTTTCCAAGGCTTCCTGTGTAGACGCCAGCCACTGATGGAAGATACTCACATACTCTCTCTATCTCTCTCATGCACACACACACCACCATCATAATCACCATCATCATCATCATCATCAGCATCATTGTCTCACACCCAGTACGTATCTTAACAATTAACACCAGTGTTAATTTTGTCAGCTATTTTACATTTTAGTTTTAGTCATGTCTCAAATGCTCTTTTTCGTTTTCATCATATTTAGTCACCTTTACAGTATCTATTTTTTGTTTAGTCAACTACAGGTCTGAGCATTTTCCTTTTAGTCTTTTTTGTTTAGTCACTCAGTTATAGCCTCATAAGTTGGTGTGAGCTTTAAAAAAAAAAAAAAAAAAGTGCTAGCTGGTTAGACTTATGTAAGCTATTTAATGTGTTCTATTGTGGTGGATCAACATAATGTAGCGATCCGTCATGCAGTAATGTAGGGAAGAAAGAGGAGAGTTTCCTTTTCTGTATGGTGCTTTATTTCCAGCTCAATATGGGGTTTTCCATGTTGATACTTCCCTTCTTATACACAACACAGCTACCTGCTAATACGCTAGCTCCACAACAACAACGTAACATCCGGTCCGTCCTCCCATATCTCCCGGGGGAAAACAACACCACCAGCATAAGACCAACAACAACTAGAGCGACACACAAAACCCCAGAACATTACAATAATTCACCCACGGAACGATGTGTTGGGGATAAGGGTTCCGCACGGACAATTGTGTTTGTTACTTTCCTGTCGGTTAGCTAGCAAGTAAACAGTGTTGACGTTGAAGTTGACGTTGAATAAACGTTTAGCAAGATTCGATTTTGCAAACTACATTTTGTGTCGTCATTTTTAGTCAACGACATTGCGTGAATAATTTCGTCAAGTTAGTGTCACATGATCTCCACTAACGTGACGTCTCGTCTCGTTTCCGTCCGGGGGGAAAAGCTTCGTTGACGACCATCATTTTCGTTGACTAAATTAACACTGTCTCACACCCAGTACGTATCTTAACACCATGCTTGCCACACCTACACACAGTAGCTAGACCACATATACACACACACACACACACACACAATCGCACTTATTCTGAAATCTGAACACATATTCACACACCCTTCCCATCAGTTTCCCCCCTCACACACACGCACGTGCTTGCCGGTCCTAGGCCATCTGTAACCATGGTAACTACAGACAGTGGTGCTGCGAGGCGGGGGAGGGGGCCGTGTGATTGACAAGCCTGATGTTTAATGGATGATGTCGGTCTCGTCTCCCCTGCCACACCGTGGACGATGCTGCGCGTCCTATAGGCTGCTATAGTAGACAACTCATGCCTATGGAATGAGTGCCGGCGTTATCCTCCCCCACATCCCACCTATTCCTCATCAGCTCATAGTGGTTCACTGTGTGTCTGTGTTGTCGGGGGTTAATCACGCTTTGCTGCACATTACTTAAACATGCAGAAAAATACTTTCTCATATTTATTATTTATTTTACTCATGCGTCCTGCATGCATATGGGAAATCACACGCGCCACATACAATAACTATCACACACACACACACACACACACACACACACACACACACACACACACACACACACACACACACACACACACACACACACACACACACACACACACACACACACACACACACACACACACACACACACACACACACACACACACACACACACACACACACACACACACACACACACACACACACACACACACACACACACACACCCTTTCATTGAGTTCTCATCAGGGCAAATTGCAGTCTGCCAGCACTGCAGCATTGCTGTTAGGAGGACCAAGTGCACACACACACACACACACACACACATACACACACACACACACACACACACACACACACACACACACACACACACACACACACACACACACACACACACACACACACACACTCTCTCTCACACTGAATACACACCAAATAGGCCCTCACCAAATGGAGCTCCATAGAAGCATCAGTCTGTAATTTGTGTGCTGCTTGTCTCCATCAGCCATGGAGAGAGGGAGGGAGAGGGAGGGAGGGATAGAGGGAGAGAGAGAGGGAGAGGGAGGGAGAGGGAGAGGGGGGGAGAGAGAGGGGGAGAGAGGGAGGGATAGAGGGAGAGAGAGAGAGGGAGGGAGGGAGGGAGGGAGGGAGGGAGGGAGGGAGGGAGAGAGGAGAGAGGGAGAGAGGGAGAGAGGGGGAGAGAGAGAGAGAGGGAGAGAGGGAGAGAGAGAGAGAGAGAGGGAGAGAGAGAGAGAGAGAGAGAGAGGGGAGGGGGAGGGAGGGAGAGAGAGAGAGAGGGAGATATCTCACATCTCAGGGGCAAGCTGCCATCTTTGAAGGATCACGGTTGACTGTGCAAGTTGACAAGGTGTCTCTTTGGGTTTTGAACTATGGTTGGGAAGTTGCCACGGAAACGTTGATGGCCATTATTGGGAGAAACCTCGACCCTTCTTTTTCTCCCTTCCAGCCTCCATTTTGTAGGTTTTGATAAAGAGATTTATCTATGCAATATAATAGAATGTTTGCTGGCAAAATGGCATCCGTAGCAACCGGTAGCCACCCATAGCAACCATCTCCGCTCCCCAAGCACGATTGACTTCGTGTTTCAAAGATTCTTGTTTGTCTGTCTCGACAGTTCAAGAGGATCTTTTTTTTGTTTATAAGCAGGTCTCAAAAGTATTCCAGCAGGAAAAAGTGCTCTCAAAACAAGATACATTTTAGGATAAAGTGGAGAGTTTTTTCAAAATGAATCATGATAGACAATGTTTGCAGGCAGCTTCTCATTTACATTTACATTTAGTCATTTAGCTGACTCTTTTATCCAAAGCGACTTACAAGTTCTGTATGACAAGTCATCAGGAAGGATACAACTCTATCAGCTGAGTAACAATGTTCATCAAAGTGTTGAGTGCTGCGGCTAGGTGGTGCAGTGGGCAAGGCGCTCACCACCAATGCAGGAGACGCTGGGTTCGAGCCCAGCTCTCCGCATTGCATTCATCTTTGCTGGTCGTTCATACTAATACATTTGGCAGTATTAGGGGGTGGGAAGCTGATGGGTGGGGATCGGACGTTGTGGACAGCGACTCCTACAGGTCGGTTGGTGTCCCTGCGCAGTAGAATCAGGAAGCGACGGGGGCGGCGTCCCTCCAAAGCGCAGACCCCCGACGCTGAAAGATCGTGCTGTGCAGGTGAAAAGATGCGACGGCTGCTACCTCGAGTACCGGAGGGGACACGTGATGTATGGCTTCGTCCACATTACAGCCGGCTTGTGGGAGGCATGGCCTAACAGCGTTCGAAACAGGGGAGGGTAGAATTGGACAATACGAAATTGGGATGGGAGAAAAATAGAAAATGGGAGAAAAAGTAGATAAAAAAAAAACTAAAAAGTGTTGAGTGCTACAGTGTAGGTTAGTTTATTAGGACAAGTGCATGACAGTAAGGTTAGTTAGGGTTAGAGTTCTTTTTTTAATTATAATTTTTTTTTTCAGATAATGGTTGAAGAAGTGCGTCTTTAGTCGACGGCGAAAGATTGGACGGGTTTCGGCTGTTCTAACTGGGGTGGGTAGTTCATTCCACCATTGTGGAGCAAGGACTGAGAATAGGCGGCTTCTCCTTGATGACCCTCCTGGAGCTCGGATAGGAGTAGGTCTGAGGCGGCCAGAAGATGCAGAGCGATCAAACCCCTTATTTAATTTATTTTAACAAATGTTTTTAATTTTTCCCCTTTTTTTACATAAAACCAGACACACAATACATAAACAATGGAAATCCACAATAAATCACATGACTATGATTGACACAATAATAACAATAATGACAGTCCAGTACTTAAATCAAAATAAATTGTAGATTAAAAGATTTACCCATAATAAATGCAATACAATACCTATGCTCTTGCTCGCTCCCACCCCCCCCCCCCCCCCCCCCCCCCTCAGGACCCCCTTTTGGACAATCCATCCATTATTCCGTTTAACACCAGGAATTACAAATTCATATGCTAACCTTTATCCTCTCCACCACCTCTAACCAGATCGCTATGCTGGCTTCACTAACACCTAAAATTCTTGCGGTAGATATCTCTAGATAAATCACATCGAGATATGTAAGAACCCCTTATTACTCCAGTGTCACAAGCCTGGCCTTGGTATATGTGGCTTTAATTTCTTTTTCTGTTATTTTCATTTCTCTCCTTTTTATATCTCTTTTGAAGAGACTGTGAGACAAAAGCATCTCCTCCTCACTCTGCAGTGTTTGTGAATGTGTTCAAACTGCCAGGACTGGACCTGGTTAAAACACATTCTCACATTCACTCCTCCCTCCCGTCTGGACTCCCAAGGTTTGGCTTTAGGTGCGTTCCTTTCATAACTCTTGTGTAATGGAAGGAATTCAGTGCTTTTTTTCCCTGATTCCGAGGGAGTTTATATTTGAGAGCTATAGTCACTCTCTTCACTGTCAGACCTCATCATGGAATGAAGCACTAGGAGCACTGTGTAGAATAGACGGTACTGCATTTATATATGCATTTATATAGCATTTATATAGCATTTATATAGCATTTATATATGCATTTATATAGCATTTATATATGCATTTATATAGCATTTATATATGCATTTATATAGCATTTATATATGCATTTATATATGCATTTATATAGCATTTATATAGCATTTATATATGCATTTATATATGCATTTATATATGCATTTATATATGCATTTATATAGCATTTATATAGCATTTATATATGCATTTATATATGCATTTATATAGCATTTATATATGCATTTATATAGCATTTATAAAAGGTCTTGCTCAAGGACACTTGCCGGGAATCGAACTGGGAACCCGCGTAACGTTACAGAAATCAAAGCAAAGGATTTTTCAAAGAAGCGCGTTTAGAGCTCCCTAACGGATAGGAATGGCGAGAATCAGCGAATAGGTGGTTATTATCAGCGCATTCCTGAGCTTTGGCGGACGGAATCTACGCCGTTCCGCCTGCGGGGGTTTCGTAGCGCTGAGCGCCGATCACTCTGTGTTTCAAAAACGCCCCTTACATCAGGTCACTCGCGTTCCATTCTGCCTTCTGTCCAGCGTTTAGTAGCCATGTCGCGTCGTGACAGCATGACTGCTGACGGCTGTCGTCCAGGACAGATTCTGCGAACGCTTGTGAAAAGCCGTCGGCCCTCCGCGGTAGTTGTCGGCTGAGTAATCTCTGAGATCTCTGAGGTTACTGTGCTTGGATTTGACTAACATTATGGAACATCTCTCTCGTTCTTCTCTCTGTCTTTATTCCTCATCTTCCCCTCTCTCTCTCTCTCTCTCTCTCTCTCTCTGTCTTCTCTCGGTATTCTCTGTCTTTATTCCTCATCTTCCCTCTTTTCTCTCTCTCTCTCATTCTTCTCTCTGTCTTTATTCCTCATCTTCCCCTCTCTCTCTCTCTCTCTCTCTGTCTTCTCTCGGTATTCTCTGTCTTTATTCCTCATCTTCCCTCTTTTCTCTCTCTCTCTCATTCTTCTCTCTGTCTTTATTCCTCATCTTCCTCTCTCGATCTTCTCTCTGTCTTTATTCCTCTCTATTTATTCCTCATATTTCCTCTCTCTCTCTCTCTCTCTCTCTCTCTCTCTCTCTCTCTCTCTCTCTCTCTCTCTCTCTCTCTCTCTCTCTCTCTCTCTCTCTCTCTCTCTCTCTCTGGATTTGACTAACATTAGGGAATAGGAATCCTGCCACCAATACCACTTCACTGTCACGGCTGATATCCCGCATTGGGAGTCCTACTGGCCAGTACTGAGTACCGATCCAACCCGGTGCTTTTCCTCAATGCCAGAGACTAATGTCATCGCTGTATAATCCATCGTCTCTATTGGAGGGATCTAATATGCTTCTGTTTGCCACAGTTGCAGAAAATCCTAGTGTATTTAGCTTTGAGTTTCTTTGACATGTTACATGCAAGGTGCCGACCTGCTCATCGGGAGCAATTAGGGGTTAAGTGTCTTGCTCAAGGGCACTTCGACACACTGCCCCGGGACGAGTGGGAATCGAACCGGGAACCTCCAGATTGCCAGAAGTCTGCTCTACCTCCCGAGCACTGTCGCCCCTCTGGCCCATTCTAGATTCAAACTATTGGGCGTCTGATATCCAGTATCAGGGTTTGTTGACTATATTGGTGTAAAATGTATTACTTAGAAACAGCAGACTTTCACCGAACACTATATTACCAAAAGCCACTCTTAAACGACTGTGAGAATGGGTTTTAAGCAGAGCCCAATCGCTGAACACAGGAGAAGAGAGAATGGAGCGTTTCAGGATATTTAATAGTATTCCCCAAGCAGACAAGAGTTACATCCAGAAATGTACAACAGACAGGAATTGGGAATGTTCTTGGGGCAATGAGAGCAGGTGCACTCCAGTGCTACTGCGGACGGAAGACACAGGTCCGTGTTGAGAGAGTGAGCAGGAACTCCTTAGTATAGCTCCAGGGGTCCAGACAGGGGCTCGCTGGAACGGAGGTCCTGGGCACAAGAGAAGGAATGTTAGAACAGGGAATAATCACACGAGAGTGTCTAGCAGGTCTTCGGACTGAGGTGTCGTACCTAGGTAATGATAATAACACCACGACGACTTCTGGTCAGCATCCTCCGGTAGAAGTAGGGTCTTGGTGATCAGGGAATGGGATACAGCTATGCATAGCACCTGAGGAAGCGATAGCGAAACGCGTTGTGCAACAATAAATAAGCAAAAACGAGTCCTGTGGAGTGTGCGGTCCCTTCTTTCCCTTGAAGGTTTTCTCCTTTTAGTTTATATATTATATTATATATATATATGTATACCTATATGTCTCTATATTTAACTATGTCCAATCACCAAACACTGCTCTATGTAAATATGATGTATCTCTTCATTACACAGTTATGTTGATCATCTGTTTCTATATCTAAATCTATCTCATTAATTTTTTCTATGTATATAAGATATATCTCTTTCATTTGTTCTATGTATATATATATATATATATATCTCGTTAATTTGTACAGCACAACATCCATTTGCACAATAAATCATTTATAGGACAATCCAAGTTCACAGGGGAATCATTTCACTGCAACATACGTGTACATTGTACAACATACGCGTGTACTTTGGAACTTGAAACCCAGCACTCAATATTAGATGGCAGGCCGAGAGTGTCTAAAGTGAACTTGATTGATCCATGTTGGGAGACTACACAATTCTTTGTGTGTGATATCTAGTTATTATGTTGAGTCAAAATACGTTTGTTGGCCAGCCGTCTGGTGGTCATCGGTGTTCGTAATCTTACATTTAAATTAAATGTTTGCTCATGCATATCTTTGGACACCTCTAGCTGATAAACCAATCAGGATACAGAAACGGATTTCGGGACCCCAAAATTGTCAACAAGAACAACGGAGAATGGATCTGACTGGACGCTAGCTGGATTATACATTGCAACATGAGACAATAAATGCTATTGTAATAAAACGTTCAAAACTATGTTCAATTTGTGTATTGTTTTGTTACTATATAAGATTGTATTTCGCACTGTATTAACCATACCGACGTCACAGATGAGCTTTAGATGGTTAACGTGATATTAACGTTAGATCTATCCGACGGTCCGACCTAAATACTATTGTAATAAAACGTTCAAAACTATGTTCAACTTGTGTTTTGTTTCTTACTATAAGATTGTATTTCGCACTGTATTACCGACGTCAGGTGAGCTTGCTATCCATTAGATGGATAACGTGATATTAACGTTAGATCTAACCGACCACAATTTGATTCAAAATGTATTACATACCTGGTTGTTGTTGGTTGTTGTTGGTCTCTCACGAAAGTCTTTCTGTGGTCTGCATCCCCTTAACAATTGTGTGTATTGAGCTGTACTGTATTGTACCCATTCTGCAATCTGTTAACCGTTTTCAATCAATGTCAGACGTCCTCTCTATAAAAAAAACGATTGAATTGCTCAGAATTTAAAATTATGTCCCCAATAGGACATAGTAATATTAATATTATTCCCCAGTATGACACAATAAACACAGAATGAATGCTACCAAAGAGAATGCTATATGCAATTTGTGTATAACGTGTGTATTAATCATGTAACATGAGTCAAGGTCAGATCTAGCCTGGCATAGAGAACAGAATGTTGATTTTTTGATGTTCAAGTTTCTTTATTAGTTGTCATACAGAAGTACAGAATACTTTTATATAAAATGCTTCTTTCTGTTTTGCTCCAGAGATTGTGCTAGATAAAAATAGATAAGTATAAAATAGAAGTCAAGTACGAAGACAAGTGTTCAATATATACATACAATGTACAATGCAGAGTAGAAAAGTAACTGAGTTACAATACAATATACTATACAGTACAATGCAGAAATGGGATGAGGTACAATTTACAGTAAGGTGTAATGAGGTATGGGTTGTAGTGCAAATTCTTTGCCAATAAATATAAAGTGTGTTTAGGTGTTCTAAAGTGGGTGCTGCAGTCAGTTGTTTGTTTAAAGTGAGTGTGTGCGTGTGGATGTGTGTGCTGTGAGTGCATTTGATGGTTGTTACATAGTGTTATTGTCATTTGTATGTGTGTAATGTGTAACTAGTACAGTGGAGGGGTGTCCAGTCCAGGGCCCAGAGAGTAGAGAGCTGTGTGAGTCGTCCCCGGACAGCTTATGTGAGAGGATGACCATCCTTGTTCAAAAGTTGAGCTCTTGCAGATTAGCCTGGCCCCACTTCTATCCAGAACAATATATATATATATAAGGGGACTGCACATTGTTTATTCACTGTGCTGTTTACCATGGCCTCTCATTCAATCATGATATTCATTGTTTTGGGAAATACAGGTCCTGCAGTTGCCACTCTGATAATGGTTCTTGATATAGAGCAGGGCCAGTCACCTCAAGAGCTCAATCTTTGAGCTTGCATGATTGATTACTATAGAACCCTCAGGTAGGGCTGGGCGATATGACCAAAAACGTTATCGCGATAAAATTATAAAATAATTTTCATATAATTCGATATCGATAATTATCGTCGATATAATGTCCGTCAAGTTTAATTGACTTCTTATGCTGCTGCGAATGTCTCAAGTCGAGTTGATGTCGTCATCAGTCCGCGCACGTTACGTTAGTAGTTAGCCGACAAGCGGAGTATCTCATGACAATAAATATGACACTAAAATACTCTCTTCCGCCACAATATATTGAAACGAACTGTATACCTCACACTACTATAAACGTGGCCTCAGAATTCAAAACACACACATACTCGGCACGTAAATATATAAAACATCGGCGTGCAAGCTAATTAGCCTAGCAAGCCTGTAGTATCTAAGCGGAGTATTCCATGACAATGTGCTAAATATTACACTAAAATACTCTCTTCCGCCACAATATATTGAAACGACGTCCACTGTATACCCCCACTACTATAAACGTGGCCTCAGAATTCACGTCACACACATACTCTGCACGTAAATATATAAAACATCGGCGTGCAAGCTAATTAGCCTAGCAAGCCTGGTTGTTGAGTGAGTCCTACCTCCTTCCGGGTATACTTCGCTCTCGGCCATCTCCTTCACTGATTGGTTGTTAGCTGTTGTGCGTAAACACGTCATCACGTAACGTTGGTTGTTGTCAGTGAGTGTGGTGAGCCGAGGCTGAACGGAGCCAAGCTTGGAAAATCGATATATCGAAACTTTGCGACCACGTTTCATGTTTATTTCGAGGAAATAATTTATCGCGATAGTTATCGTTATCGTTTTATCGCCCAGCCCTACCCTCAGGCTAGAATATATCTGTCGTGTGGTCCAGGGTTGAGCATCTGGGGAAACAGAAAAACAATCAATACATTTTGGAACATTGTTACTACAATAGATAACGTTATTCATCATATTAACAGATTGCAGAATGGGTACAGTACAGTACAGCTCAATACACACAATTGTTAATGGGATGCAGACCAGAGAAAGACTTTCATCTTGTTTACATCAGGGTCCCCCATTTTCAATTCATCATAACATATTACATGCATGACATACAGATAGACAGTAAACAACAGCACAGGGACCATCCAATATCAAACTATTGTTAAGGGGATGCAGACCAGAGAAAGAAGTTTGTCTTGTTTACATCAGGGCCCCCATTTGTAATTCATAGTGACAACAGCATCTAAAACAATATATTTATATGTATATTTATATATTGGAAGAGTATATTTATGAGACAGTATATTTTGTACATATGTAACGGTTGTGACAACGTCTTGTGACAAACGGTACTGTATTTACAAATCTGGTATGTCATAAATATATAGATGTAGCAGTACAACGTCACAGGTAACAACACAGACCGCTATACCATAGTGTAACACACAGCAAGAATGTGAAACAAGTTACTATTATTAGTATTGGGTTAGAGTTGTTTGATTTACACTAACGTAATGTTAGATTGCTATCTGAGAGTTAAAATGCTAACGTAACGTTAGTCTGTGAGCTGGCTACAACATTTTCCAATGTGTAATCGGAAGTCAAAACGGACTGCATATAAACAGCTGATGACTCATAACTTCCTATCACGTTTGAATAATGCTGTAAAGTTAAGTAAAAATGCATTTCAATGGTAATGTATATGAATTGAGAGTTTACCGATGCAGAGCTAAATCCAGTGTTGTCAACAGACGAGTCGCAAATTTACTTCCTAGTTTCCGGAGCTTGAGGAATGTCATTGGGAGAAATCAAGTCACCTGACGTTGTAGCGCGTTTTGATTGGTTCCGCAGCAACGCCCCTTTTCACAAACGTAGGTAGTTTTTATCTTATCAACACATTAATTTTCATAAAGATATGACCCAAAAACCGTTGCCAACAAACGGAAATGTGTTATTATAGTATATTATGTAGTTCATATTACAATAACATATACTCTCTAAAACCAGATCAATCATTTCATTAACGGAAGCCTCTAGCAACCTTCGACCTTTTATGGATGTCAAAACACTCAAAAAGTCTATCGACAATTATCATCCGGAGTGCCTTTGAACACAGTGTAATAATCGCCAACGGATCTTGGAATAATTGCCTCCTGTCTGCTCTTTCAGGGGAGATTCTCCTCACGAGAGGTCTTTGTATTTTTCTGAGCAAACCCCTGGTTAGAAAAGCTCAGATGCACTTAGAAAATACCAGATAAAGGCCCTGAGAACACTGGCTCATTTCATTTCCCTGTGATTGATTGATTTTTTTTGATTGAATAGTTTATTGGTTTAGAATGGAAAATTACACAGTACAGATGAATTCTATGCTCATCTCAGACTATGTTACTCTCTCTCTCTCTCCTCATCTTCCTCTCTCTGTCTTCTCTCTGTCTTTATTCCTCATCTTCCTCTTGTCTCTTGTTTCTGCAGACCTTCCCCCCGCTGCCCAACGCCGCTGAGATCGCACACACCAAAAAGCTCTTCCGACGCAGGAGGAACGACCGACGGTGAGCATGCGCACACACGCTAACGCACACACACGCTAACGCACTCACACGTGCACACACGCTAACGCACTCACACGCGCACACACGCTAACGCACACACACGTGCACACACGCTAACGCACACACACGCTAACGCACACACACTAACGCACTCACACGTGCACACACGCTAACGCACACACACGCTAACGCACTCACACGCGCACACACAGGGGAGTGGGAATGTTGTTTCTGTGTTGATGTCAGACTAGTGTGCAGCCAGGCCCGAGGTCTGAGCTCCTCCCGCCCAGCCAGGGCAGCGTCAAGGCAGGAATGCAGGCTCCACACTTCATCACTGACACAGAGAGGGGGGGGGGGGGGGGATAATAATAAAGGACAGAATCGAGAGACTGGTGTTTCATATTTAATGGTGCAGTTGACTCAAATTGTCTCCAGGTTGGTCTCCAACCATACGTTGTTACTGGGTTGTTAGTCAGTTACTTGTATTTACACACAATACTCAACCTTCCTTTTACTGGAGGGTGTTTTCTTATTTTTATTATTATTATACATTTTTCTTTTTTATTGTGTGATTTGATTAATCTTGGCATGGCACAGCGGAACCAATAGGGTAGTCCCAAAAGGCCTAGCACCACCCCGCTGGCAGTCAGTGTGTACTGGAGCAAGCGCTCTCGAGTATATGAAAGGCTCTGAAATCCTGTTTGACCCAAGTCTGACTTCATTCAAACCAGTTCTAACCACAGGTTCTTAGGAGAAAAAAAAATCTCTCTCTCTCTCTCTCTCTCTCTCTCTCTCTCTCTCTCTCTCTCTCTCTGTCTTTCTCTTTCCCTCTCTCTCTCACTCACTCCCCCCCCCCCCCCCCCCCCCCCCCCCACGCTGACGTCACTGGAAAACTTCTATTCAGTTGCTAAGAAACAGACAAGAAAGAAAATATTTGGGTTGTCTTTGTGGGTGAAAAGAGGAAAGTTGAGCCAGACAAAAAACAAGACCAAAAAAAAAGTCTCTTTCATAGTTTCTCTCTTTTTTATTATTTTTCTTCCTCAAACTGAAGGATAGTGCGTTCTGTCCTTCACTATTGTGTTTCTGCGAGCCGGGGGGAGAGCATCAGGTCAACGCCAGAGAGGGTTCTCTTATTCTCGCTTTCAAGCCCACTTCTTCGTCCACGCTCTCTCTCTGAGAGAAGCCTGCCCTCGATAACCTCTCAGGCTTTGGCTGTGTTTACTTGGACTTGGGAGTATGTTCAGTTTTAAACGTGTGCGCTCGGCTATTCTCTGGGTCGCAGCCTCTGTGATACACCTCTTCTGTGATATGAACGTGGGTGTGCGTGCGCGCGCGCGCGTGTGTGTGTAGTGGAGTGACTGGAGGTTCAGCCAGCGGGTGGGGTCTCTTAATTTCTAGTAACTGCCCTGTTGTCCTCTTGAGCGTTCTCTTCTTCTCTTCTGCCTCTCCTCTTTTCCTGTCCTCCCCTCCGCTCCTCTCCGTGTGCGGGACGGGACGGGAGGGGATGCGAGTGCACGGCACGCAGGCCTCAGTGTGATTTGACGGCACCTTCCTACTCGGCTATAATCCGTGCATCAGTCATGGCAAGCTCCCCCAACCTATAAAAAGCCCTGCGCTCACCTCTCCTCACCTCTCCTCTCCTCTCTCCTGACCCTCTCCACTCCCTCTCTTCTCCTCTCCTCAGCTCTCCTCTCCCCACCCACTCATCTCTCTTTATCTCCTCTCCCTCTCCTCACCCTCTCCTGAATCAATGAATTATTTTATTTTCGAATGTTTACAAATACAAATAAATATAAACAAATAATATTTTGAATTTTTTTACAAATAAACAAACGAAAACGGATAGGTTTGAAGCCGAAGGCTTATAGAGCAACCTACCCCTAATTAAAAAACAAATTCAAAAAAAGTTAAAGTTTTCAAAATATAACAAACAAAAAAATCAACAATCAAAAATCAACAAAAACCGATCCCGAAAAGAACAAAAAAAGTTAAAGTTTGCAAGATAAAACAAACGAACAAACAAAAAAATCAACAATCAACAAAAACCGTTCCCGAAAAGAACATAAGCCAACATAGAAAAATCAAAACTTAATCTGCAATACCAGAGTTTCATGGTAGAGAAAAACAGATTCTACATGTAGGTTAAATTTGACTATAAGATTCTAGAACCCTGTTTTTAAACAAACTCCTACTGTTTTTTATTTCATCCGGTAAATTGTTCCAGAGTTTCACTCCTTTAACTGACAATACTTTTAAGTGTGGTTCGAGCTCTAGGCTGTTTCAAATTGAGTGCTCTTCTTAAATTATACCTCACCTCTCGTTCTTTAAACAAAATTTGTAAGTTACATGGCAGTTGATAACTTCTAGCTTTAAAAACTATCTCTGCTGTTTTAAGGTCAACTAAGTCAAGGAACTTTAATGCCCTTAGTTCAAAAAACAGTGTGTTCACCCTCTCCTCTCCTCACACTCTCCCCTCCTCTCCTCTCCTCTCCTCTCCTCTCCTCACACTCTCCCCTCCTCTCCTCTCCTCTCCTCTCCTCTCCTCTCCTCTCCTCTCCTCTCCTCTCCTCTCCTCTCCTCTCCTCTCCTCTCCTCTCCTCTCCTCTCCTCTCCTCTCCTCTCCTATCCTCTCCTCTCCTCTCCTCTCCTCTCCCCACCTCTCTCCTCTCCCCTCCTCTCCTCCCCCTCTCCTCCCCCTCTCCTCTCCTCTCTCCTCTCCTCTCCTCTCCTCTCCTCACACTCTCCCCCCCTCTCCTCTCCTCCCCTCTCCTCTCCTCTCCTCTCCCCACCTCTCTCCTCTCCCCTCCTCTCCTCCCCCTCTCCTCCCCCTCTCCTCTCTCCTCTCCTCTCCTCTCCTCCCCCTCTCCTCCCCCTCTCCTCTCTCCTCTCCTCTCCTCTCCTCCCCCTCTCCTCCCCCTCTCCTCTCTCCTCTCCTCTCCTCTTCTCTCCTCTCATCACCCTCTCCTCTCTGGCTGCTCCACACAGTAACATATGGCCCTGAGACCGTTACCCTGCCATCTCCACACCCCAGGGACACACACAGAAAGAGAGAGAGAGATTAAAAGTATGGAGGGATAGATGAGAGACAAGATGGGGATGCAGGGGAGAAATGGATAGGAGGGGAGGATGGAGGGGGGAGGTGAAGATAGGAGGGGAGGGTGGAGGGGGCGGTGAAGATAGTAACAGTAGAGGCATAGAGAAAAGGACAGAGACATGAAGGCCATCGGCTGCTGTGAGAAGGAGATGTTGACCGTGACCTAAAGCAGCCATCTCCTTTATACAGTAGATCAAATGATTCTCTTCAGGAGTTACTAAAGGAATATTGGCTATTGGCAGAGAGAGAGAGAATATAAAAGACTGATTAATAATACAATACAGCAGGAGACAATGCAGAAAGAGACAATACAGCAGGAGACAATGCAGAAAGAGACAATACAGAAAGAGACAATACAGCAGGAGACAATGCAGAAAGAGACAATACAGCAGGAGACAATGCAGAAAGAGACAATGCAGAAAGAGACAATACAGCAGGAGACAATGCAGAAAGAGACAATACAGCAGGAGACAATGCAGAAAGAGACAATACAGCAGGAGACAATGCAGAAAGAGACAATACAGCAGGAGACAATGCAGAAAGAGACAATGCAGAAAGAGACAATACAGCAGGAGACAATGCAGAAAGAGACAATGCAGAAAGAGACAATACAGCAGGAGACATTGCAGAAAGAGACAATACAGCAGGAGACAATGCAGAAAGAGACAATATATCAGGAGACAATGCAGCAGGAGACAATACAACAGGAGACAATGCAGCAGGAGACAATGCAGCAGGAGACAATACAACAGGAGACAATGCAGCAGGAGACAATACAACAGGAGACAATGCAGCAGGAGACAATGCAGCAGGAGACAATGCAGCAGGAGACAATGCAGCAGGAGACAATGCAGCAGGAGACAATACAACAGGAGACAATGCAGCAGGAGACAATACAACAGGAGACAATGCAGCAGGAGACAATGCAGCAGGAGACAATGCAGCAGGAGACAATGCAGCAGGAGACAATACAACAGGAGACAATGCAGCAGGAGACAATGCAGCAGGAGACAATGCAGCAGGAGACGATGCAGCAGGCGAGCGAGCAGAGTAGAATGTGTTTTCACATTGCTATACAGTACTTCCAAACCACACAAGATGGTGACACTGAAATTAAAAGGACAGGCGGTAGGGGCTGACGGTAGGTAGACCAGTAGGTTCGGTAGGTAGATGTGAGAATCAGATGAGCTCTTTTGGTGCCAAAACATCAGACACAACAAAGTATCTACATCACAGACTACTACCATACATGGCCCAGGGACTGTGCAGACAGGATGCTGTAGACCGTGCAAGACATACAGTCGGACAAACTCACACAACTCTGCAGATCTAGACACATTCAATGTCACTACAAATCCCCGATGTTAGCAGTATGTTGTTTATTTGGCAGCAGCAGTTTCTTTTTTAGGAGTGCAGTGAGGGTCCAGAGGTGCAGCAGCAGGCCAGCATGCCGGGGGTTAACGTAACATAAGTCATACGAGTGTGTCGAGGGGAGTGTGACGGGACTAGATAAAAGACTGAGTGGAATGTTTGCTGCGTTGATCGACTTTTTCTCCTTATTTTTCTCCCATCCCAATTTCGCCTCGCCAATTCTCCCCTCCCCTGTCTCGAACGTTGTTAGACCATGCCCCCCCACTGGTCGGCTGCAGTGAGGACCAAGCCTTGCATCACGTGTCCCCTCCGGTACACGAGGAGGCAGCTGGCGCATCTTTTCACCTGCACAGCGCGATCTCTCAGTGGCGAGGAGTAACGCGTGGGAAACTCACGCTGCCCCCGACACTTCCTGATTCTGCTGTACAGGCGCACCAACCGACCTGTAGGAGTCGCTGTCCACAACGTCCGATCCGCACCCACCAGCTTTCCCACCCCTAATACTGCCAATTGTGTTAGTATGAACGACCAGCCAAGCTGGTAGCAACGCAGAGAGCTGGGCTCGAACCCAGCATCTCCTGTGTTAGTGGCGAGCGCCTTGCCCACTGCGCCACTTAGCCGCCCTTCATGTTGTGTTGTTGTGTTTTGCTGCGCCGCGTCTCCGAAGATCTCGTGTTGTCGGCTCTTGTCAAAAGGGGGTCTGAAAGGATTTAATAACACTTTATTTTTTTGGTTCTATCTGAAAGATGATGAAAATTGTGATGACTAAAATGAAACAATTACTAAAACCCTTTGATGTTAAATAAACTAAATCAAGCCATTTCAGATATCCAATATGCGTCCTTTGAAATATTGCATAATATATCTCAGTTACTCGATTGGCCCAGCAGGCGCATCTACTGTAGCTGAGTGGTGCTCACCAGTGTACACAGAGTCCTTAACCCTTTCACTGCCACACGACAGAAGGTTAACCCTTTACTATCACACAACTGGCTGTCGTGTGGCAGTGAAAGGGTTAACCGGCTGTCGTGTGGCAGTGAAAGGGTTAACCTTCTGTGAATTGTCGCAGTGAAAGGGTTAACCGTTAGGTGGTGCGGCAGTGAAAGGGTTAAAGGAACACGCCAACTTTTTGGGAAATTAGCTTATTTGCCATCTACCCTGGAGTTAGACAAGCAGATTACAGACCCATTTTCTTCTCTGTGCATGCATTAGGCTTATGGAACAGCCGCACCGTTAGCCTAGCTTAGCGTCATTCACTGGAAGTAGGTGTGCCAGTGTAGCCTAGTTCCCAACAGTCACGAAATACACTCCAAATACAACTCCAAAACATTCCTGTAAACATGTTGTGACCTGTGTATTTACCACAATTTTTTTTTTAATAAATACATTTACATTTACCTTTTTTATTTTTTTACATTTTAACCTCTGCTGCCTGGGCGCAGTGATTTCATCACCTCAAAAGCCCTGTTGCTTTTTGATGAAATCACTGCGCCCAGGCAGCAGTGGTTCTGCAAAAAAATAATACGAGTATATATCTGCTTAGAAAATGAAAAGGGTATGTACCTGCTTGTCTAGGGCGCTTTCACATATAGTTTTGGTGGACTCGGTGCGGTTCGGGGGGTGAAGTTGCAACATTGTTGCATTCTTCATTTGGTTCGTCTCCATTCACATTGCAATTTGTCAAGCGCACTAAACTTTCTGAACAATGTCACGCGGTCGAAAAGGGCGCTCGTCTATTGGACACAATAGAGAGTGGAAATGTGTGTGTGTGACTGTGACTGCGAGCCCTAACGTGTGTGTGCGCGTGCGGGCGCGGATTTGACCGACTGTCCCACATCCCGCATATTGAGAGGATGTCCCTCTTTTCGAAGCAAAAAAAAAACATTGGTCTAAAAGCCTCATATCGCTGATCTGATTGGTTAGGTAGTAATTTAGCGCTCTGCTCGTGAGAGGTGACTCACTTCCTATATTTGGTCCGCGTTTGGTCCGATGAAGCGAACTGAGACCTACGTTTTCAGGCGGACCAGAGTTTGCGTGTTTGGTCCGCACCAGAGTTCGACTGAGCATTCACACCACCCCAAAAAAAGCGGACTATCTGAGAAAACGAACTCTGATAGTCCGGACCAAACAGCTCTGGTGTGAAAGCACCCTAACTCCAGGGTAGATGGCAAATAAGCAAATTTCCCCAAAAGTTGGCGTGTTCCTTTAACAGTCAAGCAGAGTTAAGCATCTATACCATAGGTGTCAAACTCACGGCCCGCGGGCCAAATCCGGCCCGCCACGTCATTTGATGTGGCCCCCCAAGAGCTC
This sequence comes from Notolepis coatsorum, assembly GCF_963971535.1. NCBI lineage: Eukaryota > Metazoa > Chordata > Actinopteri > Aulopiformes > Paralepididae > Notolepis > Notolepis coatsorum. The sequence goes on from NC_140175.1 coordinate 92,853,697, forward strand.
AGATAACATTTTTTTTTTTTTTTTTTTTTTTGTACATTAATATTGGGTTAAAAAATAGCAGTGTTAAAATAATTGTGGGTTAATGCGTTAATAAAGCTTTAACTTTGACAGCTTTAGTTATTACACATTCTTACACATACATGTATGTTGAACATCTGAGGTAACAAAGGAAAAAAGCCAAAAGCACTTACTCCTCAGACATTCTTTGACAATTTTACAGCCCAAAATACAAAAAAGATCCAGGCGGAATAGGTAACAAAGGGTTGAAGAAATATTGTCTGAACTGTCAGATGCAAGCTGGCTGTGTGACATAACCGAGCATCTCGCTCAATTGAATAAGAAGCTGTAGGGATGCAAACAAGTCCCACCCAAAACTTGACCAATATAGTTGTGAACTGAGACAACCCTTATTTTGTTATTTTTGAGTACAGTTACAGTTGTGTGTTCATGCAGACACATAATAGCAATTTCATTACGAATTGAAAATGGGGGACCCTGATGTAAACAAGTCGAAAGTGTTTCTCTGGTCTGCATCCCCTTAACAATTGTGTGTATTGAGCTGTACTGTACCCATTCTGCAATCTGTTAATTAACGTTAATTAAACTATCTTCCATTAGTTGGATGTATGGCCTCTGCAAGGTTGTGTGCAGCCATTTGTTTTTGTAACATCTGCTACATCTGTCCCACGTGTTCTTTGCAGCTCACAGTTGTTAGTTCTGCCCCTCTTGACTGTGACAAAAAGGTTTTGAACAAACTTAATGTCTTAGCTTGTATTTGATGATATTCTTCTTTGTTATTTACTTGAATGGTTTGATCATTGATTGGTGGAGTAATATGGGGTTCTGATAAACTAAAATTATTTGTTAAAATAACATAAGCTAACATATATTTTTATATTTATGCAAATGAATATGCAATATGTATAACTTGAATAAGTAATAAATACAGAAACACCATGTTTAACAATATGTAAATGTGTAGCTACATTTATTTTATATTACATTAACATTTATACGGTCTTTGGCCCTTTGAGGGCAACCATAATGCTGATGTGGCCCTCTGTGAAAATGAGTTTGACACCCCTGATCTATACTGTCTAGTGAACAGAAGGCCACGCCCCCTCAGTCTGCTGCGAGTTAAGCATCTATAGCAGGGGTTCCCAATAAATGTTCTGCCCGGTCCACTTTCTAGGATTCAAATGACTTGGCGGGCCAACCCCAACCCCCTCACCCCTCCCTCATTCAAAATGCAGACATAGGCTACATGAGAAGAACAGAGTTTATTTTAGCTTGTCATTTAATTTGCATGAAATGCAAGTCCAAATGTAACATTCAATAACCATTTTAGTTATTTTTTGTTATATGAAGGAGCATCAAATTTGACAATTATAGCCTACTGCTGGAAACACTTTACGCAGGCCTAGACTTTAATTGTCCATTCTCAGCTTCCGTAGCGCAACACTCGTTTGTTTAACACAAATAAAAACAGGCTATTAACCGAAAGGAAACTATATACACAGGACCGCTTCGAACGTAACAATCAGCATACATTTCAAACACCCTTGAAACGTCAAAACAAGTCTAACAACCAAAATGCTCTCCTCTCTAATGCGAGTTTTCGAAAGTTCGGCTGATATGATGTTGTGGCAAGGTGGAGGTGTTTCCTGTTTCATAATAAAAGTTCTCTGTGCTACGAATTTAATAATGCATAGTAATTTTCTTTTCTTTTTCGTGTTTGATTAACCCTTTGGTTCCCAAAAACGGAGATCTACGTTTCTGTGGCCCAGCGGTTGAGTGCCAGAAACGTAGATCTACGTTTCTGTTTCGTTATTTCTTTTATTCACTATTGCCATTCATAATCCATTGAGGTACCTTGTGCAGGCTGTCCTGAATGTGTCTGAGATCGCAAACGGCCAATACTAACGCCTTGCGGCCGCTATTGCACTCCATTTGAAACTATGTGGTTTGTTTTCTTGGCCGAGCTGCGGCGTGGGGGCGGGGTCTGAACACTCCGGCAAGACAAGCGGTCACCACAGTTCCCTCGACGAGGGTCCCCGCCCGCCAGATCATCTGCAATGCTAGATAACGTTGAACAAACGATCGCGATGAATATTTGGAATGGCGATCAGATAATTTGATTATTCTTTTTGCAGTACATCAGAGACAAGGTAAGGACTATATGTTACCAATCTTGCGTTGATCCAATGATTTTTTCGCCGCGATTGCAGCGTGTGTCTGTAATGTACTGTGTAGCGTATGCCGTTGGTGGCGCTTGTGTAGGAGTTAGGGTTTACAGGAAGTGTAGGAGTTAGGGTTTACAGGAAGTGTAGAAGTTAGGGTCTACAGGAAGTGTAGAAGTTAGGGTCAATAGGAGTTGGGGTCTACAGGAAGTGTAGAAGTTAGGGTCTTCAAGGAATGTAGAAGTTAGGGTCTTCAGGAAGTGTAGAAGTTAGGGTCTACAGGAAATGTAGAAGTTAGGGTCTTCAGGAAGTATAGAAGTTAGGGTCAATAGGAGTTGGGGTCTACAGGAAGTGTAGAAGTTAGGGTCTACAGGAAGTGTAGAAGTTAGGGTCTTCAGGAATGTAGGAGTTAGGGTCTACAGGAAGTGTAGAAGTTAGGGTCTTCAGGAAGTGTAGAAGTTAGGGGATACAGGAAGTGTAGGAGTTGGGGTCTTCAGGAAGTGTATGAGTTAGGGTTTATAGGAAGTGTAGGAGTTAGGGTCTACAGGTCGTGGAGACGTTAGGGTCAATAGGAGTTAGGGTTTACAGGAAGTGTAGAAGTTAGGGTAAGTTAGGGTCTACAGGAAGTATAGAAGTTAGGGTCTGCAGGTTAGGGTCTGCAGGAAGTGGAGATGTTAGGGTCAATAGGAGTTGGGGTCTACAGGAAGTGTCACTGGTACTTATCTTGGCACAGTAACTATACAGCTGCCTCACTCTATATACTGTTTATGGCCAGGATTAGCATGTTTGCTTGTTGGATCCATTAATCTTCATGTGTTTGCCCGCCACACGTGCTAATCCTCCAATGTAGCTATTAGCATGCACTCAGGTGCCCTGATTGCGCGCACACCAATATAGCCTGTGTGGCTATGAATATTCATTGTTATGAAAGGAACATGATGATTACGTGTGTGTGTGTGTTTGATGTTTCACGGGGACTAGAAAAGTCACAAAACAGAAACTTAGGAAAGTTCAAAGCAGAGTTGTGTGTCCTAGCGGAGGCCTATGCTAAGAATATGGATCCTGTGTGTGTGTGTGTGTGTGTGTGTGTGTGTGTGTGTGTGTGTGTGTGTGTGTGTGTGTGTGTGTGTGTGCGCGTGTGTGTGTATGCTGTGTGTGCTGTGTACACATTAACTTGATCTGTGTTTGCTGATTACTTGGTGTTTGCGTCAAACCTTTTGGTTGGCACTACTAGACAGAGAGAGAGAGAATGAGAGAGAGAGAGAGAGAGAGAGAGCTGTAGCAAGCTGTCCTGAGCAGCCAGGCAGGATAGGGGGAGGCAGACACATGTGTTTCTAGTTTAGCAGACACGTCAAGCGGGGCTGAAATTAGTTGTGATTTACAGGAATGTGCTGCTCACCGCCTCTGCGCCGCTCCACAGCAAACACGCTGCCCTTCCATCCCTCCTCAAAAACCCTGTTTCTCTCCACAGATCTGCCCCTCCTGCAGAGGAGCTTTCACAAGACTTAACATACTTTCCTCATGACTTTGTGTAAAGTCTTTTATGTTTTCCAAAAGCATTGTTGACACTTAAAAGATTTAGCACGGACACCGATAATGATACCAGTGTGGGCTATGCCGCGGTTGATGCCAGGCTCACGTGGGGGTAACGGTCCTGGAGAATTCCCCCTGTGAGTCAAATCCTATACCTAGCGCCACATCTAACACGTGTGAACATGTCTGAGCAACCTGAGTGTTTGGCATCTTTCCGACACAGGAGGCTTTTGGATCTCTCCAATGGAGATATGCACTTTGTGTTGGTCTAAACACTTAATGTTTAGTAGTACTCATAATCGATATCTGCATTTAAAAAGTGGCGCTTCCCCATACCTTCTTTTATAACGGAACTAATGTGACACAATATATAGTTGGGTACGCCAGTTAAACTTTACATGCAAAATGATCTTGCTGTTGTGGAGTAGCCATTAGGCTTAATGTGTGAAAGAATGCACAAAAGTGTTGGTGTGCTTTTTGTTATGAGACATTGTTTATTCGGTAGCATGTGTTTGTGTGTGTTTCCAGCATTCTCCATTGACTTTCATGTTGTCATTGGTGTAGTGCACCTTTTTACCGCCAGGTGGCAACAATGACAGCTTCAAATGCTGCCACCGAGACGACTGCAGGGGGTCAGCACAGATATAGTGCAATACTAGAGGCAGATGGACAGTCAGAGTATTAGTTTGGAACACTTCCGGTTTGAATATGTACTTATATTTTCACTATTTACTCAGTAACTGAGCAGTAAACAGATTTCACCATTGAAATCTGCATCGGGCCAGCACAGAGAGTGCAATACTAGACAGGTGGCCTCTCCCTCCATCCCAGCATGCTTTGTGGTTGACATGAGCACTCCATGGCAAGAAGGTGTCCAATTATTTTAAAATTATCAGTTCCAATGACGGACTCTAGCTTCAAATCAAAAGGCCACAAGAGACAACATAAAACATATGTGTACATGCCATACGACATACATTCATTGGGTGGAACTATTTATGACCTACTATAGCATGAGGACATAATGTAGTCCAATGAGCACCCATTCTACAGGTACAGGTGTCAGAAACAGGTGTCTTTATACCTGTATCACTGTACATAATACTACAACACTGTACACACATCTTAATCAGTAGTACTCATTTATATATTTTATAACCAGTTTAATCACCTGTACATTGTATATTACTATTGCACTTTACTGTTACATTTGCCCAGCCTATTTTCGTTGTGCTGTATAATGACAATACATTTGTATATAATCTAGCTTTTAGATGCAAAGCACCCTCTATGACCGGGCAATGTCACTAACTCGCTCGCTCACACGTTCATTCGGTCAGTCACCGATTCAGTCACTCACACTTAAGTCGCTCTGCCCCCTAGTGGCGTCCCACAAGTATTAGTACATCAACGTCGGTGCTCTGTGGGCGAACGCTTCGCATTTATGACACTGTCTGGGTGTCCTTGTTTTTCCTACGTATGGAATCAGGGTTCGCACAAGGTCCTTGAAGTACTTAAAGTGCTTGTTTTTTGAATGTGCATTTAAAAGTTAATTGTATCATTTTAAATGCCATTTTAAAGTGAAAAATAGTGCTTGGAAAAGTACTTGAAAGTCCTTGAGTTTCATTTTGCAATGTCTGTGGGAACCCTGTATCTGTACTATACAGGCTGTCTCCAGGGTCTGCTGTGCAAAGTTCTAGGCTACTGCCCTAGTTGTATGTCTTTGTACCGTACAGAAGGGCTCCAGTGGGAATAGCTTTAGGGCTGTACAGTACAGTATAGGTCTGCTCCATCAAGACGGAAGACGGTCCCTTATGTTTCTGTGTGTTTTATGGTAAAGAGAACTGGCTACCACATGCCACATGCCGGTACGCTGTCTGTATCGCCACCTGCTTTGAATCTTCTGCCTTTTCCTTTTTACGTCCTTTCGACTGTAGTGACCGGAAATGTTTGACTTAAACACCATTTTACACACACACACACACACACACACACACACACACACACACACACACACACACTAGGGTTGTGCAGATGGACGATGACTTTGTGGATCGACGACGTTCAGAGCTATCGTCCTTTGCACAATGTCAGGACGATTCTGGGCTAGTTTTTAACGCGACAGACTGACTGGTGTTTAAGCACCAACCTGTGCCATTAAATGGCCTTTGTGTTCAACGTTGTAGGGAAATACAGGCCTAATATAATTGGTGGCGAATGCAATAGTTTCTGCTCAAGTCTGCACTTTAAACCCTCTGAGGTCGCCAAACCCTGTAGGCGGGTTTACAATCACAAAATAGCTCAGACCTCATGTGCGGCGTGAGCGACTATAGTATCTGACTAATTAACACAAAATGTTTCTTTTGGGCACTAGGTGTCCACTGCAAAATGAACACTTAATACAGTAGCCTATGTCTGCTAATGCTGTACATAGCCAAGCATCTGCTAATGCTGTATTCACATACATTTTGACATAGGTGTTTGAAAGAGACTTTCCAGTTTTCACCCTACAAATATAATTGGCCTATATTGTCTTATCATTTGTGCCATGCAATTGCACAGACAACATTACATTCATCCTTGCAATAGTTTAACAATCTCCACATAAAATACCCTACTGTATTATGTTGACTCATCATTTTCAATGAGATAAAACACATTTATAATGCCATAAATAAATGCATAATAGGTCTTACATTTTAATTGAATTGTTTTTTAATTGACAGTGTTTCATTCCACTGGTTGCTCTAATGTTCTTGCAATGAATATATCTCAACCATTCTCTCTGGCACTTTACCTCTTAATCAGTCTCTCTCTCTCATGCTCTCTCACAAAATGTTCTCTTGCGGTCAGAAAGTTTAGACAATCCAGCCAGATCATGCAAACAAGTGTTTGCTGAACTACAATTAACAATGCAACGATCAGGGGCGGTCAGGTGGCGTAGCGGAGATTGCGGATGCTGGATTCGCGTGTTCGAATCCAGCTCCCGCCGTTGTCACCAGCTTGGCTGGCCGTTCACACTAATATAATTGGCAGTATTAGAGGGTGGGAAAGCTGGCGGGTGGGTCCTGGGCGTTGTGGACAGCGACCCCTACAGTTCGGTCGGGGCGCCTGCTCAGCAAGGGTAGGATCTGGAGAGAGGTAGTGCGGCCTCCCACATGTTACACTCTCCCAGTGAGAATCTGCGCGGCCAGGCTGGCTGCCGGCTGTCTGAAAATGCGTTGGAGGAAAGCATGTGACAGTCTCCGGCCTCTCGGACCAACAGTAGGGGAAAGTGCGCAACAACCAGGAAGGGTGGGATGGGAGAAAAATCAGAAAAAGAAGGAGGGGGAATAAGATAATAAGAATAAAATTTAAATAAAAATGCAACGATCAGACAAACCGATGACCCGAACCACAGGAGAAATCATATAAAATTTAGCATCGGCTAACTCACAGGGTGACGATGGGACGGCCTAAATATGGAGCGACAGACACAAACATCTATGAGTTTGTGTGGTCAATCTCAAGACACTATTTGAAAACCTGTGAGAAGTATCCGGCCAGATTGTAGGTCTGCCAATCCGATTAGTGGGGGTCCAATAATCAGCACAGCGTGGCCCTTAATGACGCATGGGCGTCGGAACAATCGATTGGCCAGTCTGGGTCAACCACCAAGTCCTCGGTGCACTTCCTGGTTGTCATAGCAACAGCACCCATCGATCACCGGTGTCCCTCCTCTTGTGTGTTTACATCTGTCAACTCATTCCACTTTGTAGTTGCCATGGCATCCTTCACTTCCTGTAAACTCTGCATGTAGTGTGACATGTCTAGTTAGTGACCGCTGCTTTTCACTTCCTGTAAGCTCATCTTGTCTAGTTAGTGACTGCTGCTTTTCACTTCCTGTAAGCTCATCTTGTCTAGTTAGTGACCGCTGCTTTTCACTTCCTGTAAGCTCATCTTGTCTAGTTAGTGACCGCTGCTTTTCACTTCCTGTAAGCTCATCTTGTCTAGTTAGTGACCGCTGCTTTTCACTTCCTGTAAGCTCATCTTGTCTAGTTAGTGACCGCTGCTTTTCACTTCCCGTAAGCTCATCTTGTCTAGTTAGTGACCGCTCCTTTTCACTTCCCGTAAGCTCATCTTGTCTAGTTAGTGACCGCTCCTTTTCTTCTTTTCCTTGTTTTGTTTTCTTCTCCGCTCTGCTCCTCTCCTTCTGTCCTCCTCTCCTTCTCTTATCGTCTCTCTCATCCTTTCCTCTCTCCCCCTCCTGATTTCTCTCATCGTCACCTTACCCCTTCCCTTTGTCGTCTTGTTGCCCGTCTCTGTCCTGTCTCTCCGTCCATCCCTTCCTGCCGTGGTGTGTGTGCGCTGTGTGGCTTGCCCTCCTCTCCTGCCTGTAGAGTGGCTGGTCAGCTCAGCCGGGACCATCTAACCGTAGTGCTGCCCACTGGTCCTGGGGGGAAGCGCCAAGTCTCAGCCAGGTCAGTGAACCAGACCCCTCGGCCAGCAGCGCAGAGACCGGCTCTACTGTCTGGCTAAGCCACTCACTCAAATAGCCTCAAACGTGCACATGTACAGATTCATGATTTATGTAAGATCCAAGGTTAATTGACTGGTCCATACATTGTCGTCCCCCCCCCCATTAAAATAAAAACATATTCAGCATTATAGGAATATATTCTAACTCCTGTTTTACCTGGGGCTGAACGGTGTCACCAGGGAGGCGTGTGAGAGGGATGGAGGGAGGGAGGGAGGGAGAGAGAGAGAGAGGGGGAGAGAGAGAGAGAGGGATGGAGAGAGAGAGTGTGTGTGTACGGGAGGTGAAAGGCAAATTGAAAACGGGTCTCCGTCAATGCACCACGGAGAGAGAGAATGAGAAAGAGAGAGAGAGAGAGAACAGCTGATGCATCTTGATAGACATCTGTAAAATGGCTAGAGCCCAAGTGAGAGAGAGAGGGGGGGGGGGGTGAGTAAAGTAAGGTTAGCAACACACGTTAGCTAAGCTAACATTATCGACTTTGATGACGTTAGCATAGCAATGTACATTATCAGCGTTAGGAGCGTAGTAACATTGCATCTATACAGTAACACTGTGCATAGATTGCACAGAGAAGCCACGCCATCATTAGACTGTGTCTTGTTTGGATGTGTGTGTTCTATTGGCACTACCTTAATTTTGTTTGGATCATATCTCCTTAAGGAATGGGTGACCCATTGTCCTAAATATTTCATGCATTTAGCAGACAATTTACATTTCTGTTTGGAAAAGTAAGAAGATGTTAATGGAAGAGCCTCTCAAATACTGAAGGAACCAATAGGTCTGCGATGAAGAGGATCATATCATCTGCATATACATATACTTCCTTATACCATGTGTATTATTCGTCTATCTGATCATTGAGTCATTTAAAACTGGCTGCACTTTTTACGGTTCCTTTTTTTGTACATTTGGTTGTGTTGGTTGGCCCAGCCACTTCTCAGTCCCTATTACTACCTGTACATCCATTGAAGGTGGAGGGTTGGAGACAGCCAAATAGGATACCCTGCATTGTGGTTAGGTTAGGTATGATATTTGTGTTTGTTTATGTAATTATGTTATTGGTTAGAGATTATATATTGAAATGTTCATATTATCGTCAATCATTAACTGTTTTCTCCTGTGTATGTACAGTGGGGGGCAGCACCTAGACAAATTCATTATATCTCAATCGTTATTGTAATGTCCAGTGACCCTAAACTAAGCAGTCGATTATATTGGTAATTGATATCTGGTGATAATTCAACTTTAGGACTCATAAAGGTTTTGTGAAAGGTCATGGGAAAAATTGGTATCAGCGCTTCAAACGGGGGAAAGATGCATGAAGCAGCCTGGCCAGTCGAGGCCAGAACATAGTGGCTATCACTCAAACAGTATGACAAAGTCATTAATGTATATTTGTGGGGGGGCAAAAGGCCACTATTTGGTCGGGCCAAAATGTATGCAGCAAAGGAAAATGGCGGCTTATCCCTGCCTAAGCTAGACTGGTATCACTATGCGTTCTCGCTCTCCCAGCTCTCCAAATTGAATCACTCGACTGAGGAGGCACCTGCTTGGGTCAAGATAGAGGAGGAAATGGTATATCCCTCATCTCTGGAATCCTTCCTGACACAATCAGACAGACCTATACCTTTTAAGAACCCTCTAATGGTGTTTGCCAGGGAAACTTGGAATCAATCGCACAGGCTGACTGGTGATAGCCCATATCTGACTACAAGAGCCTCTATATGGTATAATAAAAAACTAAAGATTGGTAAGAAATCAGTCATATGGGACGACTGGATTAAAAGGGGGATACATGTACTAGGTCAGGGGTGGCCAACCAGTCAGAGACTAAGAGCCACAAAAAATTACTGTGGTACCACAAAGAGCCACACCATATACCAGCGTTTCTCAACCTTTTTTTTCAGTCACGGCACCCTTCATGTGTTTATAGGTCTCACCCTCTGGCCTCTGAAGTTGCTAATGTCTTTTTTATTTGGGCCTCACAGGGTTAAAAGTACCCTGTGAGACCCACGGTTGCAAAATTACAAAATCACTTTTAGCCATTTAAAAAAACAATGTTTATTTAAAAAATGTTAAAGGGGAACTATTTTACTATTTCTTTCACTATTTGGGCACTTTTACACAATTCCTGTGAGTCTATGGAACACCTAGGTTTTTTTCAAAAAAAATGCATTGTTTTGTATTTCTAATCAAGTACTAAAAACCGCATTTTTCTACCTCAAGATCTTAAGCCGTTTTGAGGCTGGGCTCCAACCACTGTGTGGCCTGGTGCCAACTGCCACATCAACTGCCACATTATTATGCAGCTGAGAAATCTCTGACATCACAGATATGCACATTTTCAGATGACTCAGTTCAGTGAGGGTGAATATTGTGAGAGGAGAATTGGAAGAATTTGCCAATATGAGAATTAGAGACATATATCCTATTAATATAAGTCCACATAGCTAAGAAACAATGGTAAACACTGAAAAAAGCCATTTATAAGATAGTTCCCCTTTAAGCACATGTATAATCAATTGGTCCTGTTGTTCAGCCTCACAATGCTATTTGATAGTAAATGTGTTTATATGTCCCACCCTCTGGCCTCTGAAGTTGCTAATTTCTTTTTAATTTGGGCCTCACAGGGTTAACCTCTTAAGCCCGAGATATACAGTAAAAGTGTATATTTTCAGCATTATGTTTGTTTACCAATTATTTTAACTGTTATTAGTGAAATATAAGATTATAGAAATCTCAGGGCATTGAGTCGGAAACCGGCGCATATTGACAGGAGGAAGTGGCACAGCCAAAAGTGAGTGTAGTCTTTTGAAGGAAGAGACTCAGGGCTTTCAAATTTCGAAAAACTACCCTACCCAGCTCACACCAGCCCCTGTCAATCATCCGACTTCTGGATTTACTTTTTAATTTCTCTTATTTTTTGGGATTATCTCCCACAAACCTGAACGTTATTGCCATACAACAGAACGCAGTTAGTTTCTCTACCTTTCTGTGAACATCTTGCAAAAAACGGTGTTGCAATATGATGAAAAATGGTGGAGAAATTTACATTATAAAAAAGATGGCAGAATTCAGTACTGTATCTACAAAACCTTCTGTTTAATCATCTTCCCTTTATTCATTTGCTTAGATTTTTCAGGTCTGGTCAATTTTAGCATGGTGTTATTTACAGTCAAAGATCTTTTTTTTTTAAATAGAATTGATATTCTCCTTTGGTTCATTACAATTTACTCAAGCCTAGTAACAGACACACTATTTCTGACACTGATCCATATATGTCCCTAGATTCAGATACCAAGAACATGCAAATGGACCATTTAAAAAAAAAGTGTAAATGTTTATTCTACGTCCTTATGGAATGGGTGACATAAAAAAAAAAAAGTAAAAAAAACATTGTATATCGTCATCAATGGGAGGGCCAAAATGTGGCCCGATTACTGCAATTCAAGAAATATTTTATAAAGGATGGCGTAGGAAAGGCGGTGCGTCAAGATTCTATGATGTTATAAGGGAACACAATGCACCCAAGTTGGCGGGTCTGAGGTTGAGCTGGGAGAACGATGTACGTGAGGATATTACTGAGGAAATATGGGAGAAGCTGGTATCCAAATGGGGTAAATTCTCGCGGGAGGCACAATCACAACTTATCTTTTACAAAGTTTTAAACAGAAGCTATTGGACGCCTAGTAAACTGGCCAGACTAAAGTTAAGGGACAGTGACATCTGCTGGAGATGTGAGAAGGAGACAGGCACTTTACTACATATGTTATACGAATGTGAGAAAGTCCGGAAAATGTGGGATCAAATTGTGATATTCCTGAGTAAAGTTTTGAATGTAAAGGTGAATAACTCCCCAATGGCATGTGTTTTGGGTATAGTACCGAAAGAGATTAAACTGCCTAAATACCAGGGAATGTGGTATAGAATGGCCATGATATCAGGGTGTAGAATTGCCTTACGACATTGGAAATCACCCATTGATATTACTTTTAAAGAATGGATGGAACTAATGTTCCGGACAGCATCATATGAAAGGGTAACATATAGAGTCGCAGGGAGAGAGGATATCTTTGCTGAGGTATGGGACAGTTTTCTACACCTGACTGAACGGTCTGGGGACGAATGATTAAGGTGGGGTTTCAGTATTATCAATGATGAAGGTGAAAAATGGGATCTGACCTGATGGTACCTATACTTTATATTGTATTATGTATGTATATGCATTAACGTATATGCATCTTGGTTATATATGCACATATAGTAATGTTTTTTTGTTTTTTTTGTAAGTACTTTTTTAATTTTCATGTCTGTTTTTGGTATGTCTGTATAAGTCTTTTGTATGTTTTATATGTCAATACGAAAAAGAAAAAAACAAATCTTGGACTTTGCATATTATGCTGTTGAAAGATGTCTCTTGAATATTTGTAAGATTTGTGCAAAAAAAAAGAACATAGTGGCTATCAGTAAGGCTGAGACGATATGCCATTTGGAAGAAACGATAAATCAAGTAAATCGGATTTTTTTTTTTATTATTATTATTTAAACAACAAATGTATGTTTCTTTTGCAGCAATTCTTTGTCGTTGCCGCCATCTTTAGTGTTACAGATTTCCCCATTCAAAACTACCACAGTGATCCTTCTCATTTTATAGTCGGTGGTCTCTGGATGTGATGGAGGAGTGCACTGCATATTGAATGCACAGTGCAGAGTTGCAATTCAACTGAATTTACATGAAATGGGGATGTTTTAACCAAAACTTACCACAAGACCTAGTATTTTAGTATAGTATAAAGCAGTGGTCACCAACCTTTTTAAGCCCAAGATCACTTTTTTTTTTGGTGAAGGCAAGATCTACCTATTGAAGCGTTGAGAGAAAAAGACAGCCAAGATTGTACTTTAAACTAAATTACTTTTATTTGCCTGTATTCGAATTACATGCAATGCTTTGGTCCAACATTAAAACGTCAAAGTAGAACTATTATGTACTTTCTCAGTCAGTGCTAAGTGCAGTCATCTTATGCAGCATCACTTTTCACATCAAAACAAAAGTAGAACTGTAATGTGGACTTTCTCATATTATTAACATTGACAAACATATTTACAATTAGCATTTTATAAAGTAGAACTGTAATGTGTACTTTCTCAGTCAGTGCTAAGTGCAGTCAGTGCTAAGTGCAGCATCACTTTTCACACCAGAACAAAAGTAGAACTGTAATGTGGACTTTCTCATATTATTAACATTGACAAACATATTTACAATTAGCATTTATAAAGTAGAACTGTAATGTGTACTTTCTCAGTCAGTGCTAAGTGCAGCATCACTTTTCACATCAAAACAAAAGTAGAACTGTAATGTGTACTTTCTCAGTCTGTGCTAAGTGCAGTCAGTGCTAAGTGCAGTCAGTGCTAAGTGCAGCATCATTTTCACATCAAAACAAAAGTAGAACTGTATGTGTACTTTCTCAGTCAGTGCTAAGTGCAGCATCACTTTTCACATCAAAACAAAAGTAGAACTGTAATGTGGACTCTCAGGGTAAGATCTAAAAAAAAATATATATATATTTTTTTTTATATAATTTTCATGGAAATATCTACAGGGACAGTCTCAAAGATCGACCAGTCGATCAAGATCGGCGGGTTGGTGACCACTGGTATAAAGTATTTCAAAAATAATATATATATTATTATTTTTTTACAAATGCAAAAACATTATGCCACTTATCGATTTCACGCAGTTATCGATAATTATCGATAAATCGATAAGTGGTCTCAGCCTTAGCTATCAGTGCTTCAGACGGGGGAAAGATGCATGAAGCAGCCTGGCCAGTCGAGGCCAGCAGCACATGTCTATTAATACCTCAGACTTCATCATCCTGCCTAAAACCTCTTGATCCATTCCCTAATTCAGTACACTTTTAAAAAACGGTTGCGTTGGCGGCCGGGTAGCGCAGCGGACTAAGCGTCTGTCTACCACCACAGAGACAGTGGGATTGAATCCAGCTGTGGTGCTTCCGGGTTGGCCGACCATCCATACTAACACAATTGGCAGTGTTAGCGGGTGGGAAACCCGGCAAGGCTGGGTCCTGGTCGTTGTAAACAGCGACTCCTACAGTTCGGTCGGGGCGCCTGCACAACAAGGGAAGGATGTAGCCTAGGAGAGGTAGTGTGACCTTCCACACGTTACACTCTCCCAGTGAGAGTCCGCGCTGCCAGGTGAAAAGAAGCGGTGGGCTGGGTACACATGTGTCGGAGGAAGCATGTGATAGTCTCCGCCCTCCCGGACGGACGGTAGGGGGTAGAGTGCGCAACGGTTGCGTCACTCGACCAAGACATTCAGTCACATTCCAGACAGACATTTCTAAATGATGTATCCGTCGGATGACATTTCAGCGACTAGACCTCGTCCCGCATGCAGATCGCCCTTCAGTAACACCTGACGACTGACGGATGGTCCATCTAGCCGACCTGCTAGCTACTCTTAAGAGTTCTCAGTCGTTAAAAGTGATTCGGTTTTTTATTACAATACCACCACTATCACCAGATCAGCACGCTGGCTTATTAAGAGCAGACTACGGACTAACGCCTTGGGAACACATGAATCATTTGGTGTGTGTGTGTGCGCCTCTATTTGTGTGCTATAGAACATACATCTCCGTGTGTAATCAGGCCAGCCATGGATCATGGACTGTGTCATGTCGTTTTCCTCTCTTCCATTATTCATAGCTTTATCCCTTCAGTTCATTAGTGGCCCTTGGCCCTCGGGGGGGGCGGGGGGGTCTCATATGAGCAGGCTAGTCAGCAGCATAATGTACAGTACAGCATAGTGGAGGTGTCACACTGTGGGGCCTACAGACTTCTGCAGTCAGTGCACAATTCCAATCGATTTAACCTTTACTTAAAGAGGCAGATCGATGGAAGAACACATTCTTATTTAGGTTGATGGTCTGAGGGGGGGGGGGGGCGCAATTATTTTTTTTTGAGAATTCATAATTAAGCTATAGAAGAATATGAGGGTGAGAATTGTGTGGTACTTCTTCACAGAGCAATTCAGATTATTAATGCTATTCAGTTATCAAAAAAGTGCTTGAAAAAATTCATTAGGACCCATTCGGTACGTTCCGAATTGTATTATCTTTGCACCAGTTCACCACATAATGCCTCTTTTAAGTATTTCTGTTCAAATAAACGGAGTCAACGGAATTCAATTCAGTGACTTAATGTTTGGAGCTAAATTGGCACAATTCTGTGGGAAAGTGACAAAAGAAAATATAAATGATTGAATTACTGTACGTGCATTGGATGCAGAATTGCAAATGGTAGAATCCCAGATTATTATTATTATTATTATTTGTATTATTATTAGGAGACACAGATCCTACATTCTCTCTCTCTCTCTCTCTGGCCTCAGTAATTTCACACTGTAAGAGAGTTGTGATAGAAACACACACGTGTCAGACAGATGTGACTGAGGGGGAGACGGCGGCGGAGGCAAGCTGTTGTTGTTGGGTGTGGGTGGGGGGGGTGTGGGGGAGGAGAGAGACAGAAGCTGAACTGGTTCCCTACCTCCCCGAGAGAGGAGAGGAGAGGCCAGGTATGGAGGGGAACACACACACAGCGTGTGCATGCATGACTACACTATTGCAGTTCTACTAACTAGGGCTCTGCAATTAATCGAGTTCCAATTTCAGTTACTTGGCTTCCCGAAACAAGATAATCAAGATAAAACGATTATTGTGTCTAATTTTGTCTTGTGTTGTAAATGCAGTGCACCCTTCCTTCACATCGGTGCGCTCCGCCCCCGCTCTTCCCCTTAACACTTTCAGCGCCAGACCCGAGGCTAGTCGGGTTAACTCGCCAGCGGTTGAGCGCCATACCCGAGTATAGTCGGGTTTTCATCGTTATTTCTTTTATTCGATTTTTTTGTATTCATTTCATGTTCACAGACCTCGGTGTTACCATAGGAAATCATTCTGAGATCGCTAGAGTGCAATACCGGCCGCATCCTGCGAGGTGGCAGTATCGCCACCCTTTGAAACCTTATTGCACACCGTGTGTTACATCTAAACCCCTCCGGGCGCAGCATTTTGGTTCAGGCAAGTCTAGCGGTTCACCCGATCACATTGAAACCCATCCAATGCTCCTCGATGCATGTGTTGTGCCGGATTATGTTGGGGACCCAATGGACATCAATACTGGAAATCGCGATCAGTCAATTGGAATATTCTTTTTGGGATACCTCCTCGTAAAGTTAAGGACTATATGACATCAATTCTACTT
Organism: Notolepis coatsorum; assembly: GCF_963971535.1. Taxonomy (NCBI): domain Eukaryota; kingdom Metazoa; phylum Chordata; class Actinopteri; order Aulopiformes; family Paralepididae; genus Notolepis; species Notolepis coatsorum. The sequence goes on from NC_140175.1 coordinate 92,870,209, forward strand.
TGATCCAACCATGATTTCACATCGATCGCAACGATCATATGTAACGTACTCCAAAACGTATGCCGTTGCTGACGATAAAAGCATCAAAAAACTACCCCCCCCCCCCTTTCATGCATTCATGATGAAACATAATACCTATTATATAACTTTGAACTGGAAATATAGTGTGTCCAGGCGAGCAACGCCAACGCTTTTAGCTAAATGCACGTATTGCTCCATAGTGCCGTTTTCAGGAATTAGCCAGGATCACTCTGAAACTATACAATACCACCGTATAACATGCAAACATATACATTCATTCAAAATTCATTCTTTTTCACATGTTGAACGATGGATAGTTGATGTCAAATGAGCCATAGTATTGTCTCCATAGCTAGAATATAGAATATAGATATAGCCCTGCAAACACTGCCACGCATCCCTATCTCTTAAAGCGGTGGCCCAATGAGTACAAGGATGGCTTACACCGCTGGCATCCAAAGTGTTAAAGGAACACGCCAACTTTTTGGGACATTTGCTTATTTGCCATCTACCCTGGAGTTAGCCAAGCAAATACATACCCTTTTATTCTCTGTGCATGCATTAGGCTTAGGGAACAGCCGCTCCATTAGCCTAGCTTAGTGTCATTCACTGGAAGTAGGTGTGCCAGTGTAGCCTAGTTCCCAACGAAATACACTTCCAAATACAACTCCAAAACGTTCCTGACCTGTTCCTGACCAAAATGTTGTGACCTGTGTGTTTACCACATGGAGAGAAAAAAAACTTGGCTTTTGAGGTGATGAAATCACTGTGCCCTGCTTGTCTAACTCCAGGGTAGATGGAAAATAAGCTAATTTCCCAAAAAGTTGGCGTGTTCCTTTACGTCCAAACGGTAGTTTCAGCTCATGCCGAGAGGGAGGAGCTACGGCACGTTTCCCCAGTTATTTTGAAACGTCTGTAAAAGATGACAGAAAGGCAGCCTTTGGTCCAGAAGAAAGGTTAAACAAATTCAGTCATCATATGGTGTTCTGAAATCAATGAGTAATCGTGTTTAACACATTGGGCACCGGCCATTAGCCTTATCCTTGTAGCTAACCCGCCAGGTTTCCATAGCATATTTTCACTGTGCGTCACTATGTTTGGAGAGCTATATCTATATTATAGCTATAGAGACAATACTATGGTCATTTGACAGTGACTTTCTTCCGTCGAACATGCAAAAAAGAGATAATTTGTTCATGTATACGTTCACACGGACGTTATCCCATGCTGAATATTGTATAGTTAAGGATTTTTGCCATAATGGAGCAGCCCTAGTGCTTTATTTACAGTCTAGAACACATGCATTCACAGTGTGGTGATATTGTGTTTATTTACAGTCTAGAACACATGCATTCACAGTGTGGTGATATTGTGTTTATTTACAGTCTAGAACACATGCATTCACAGTGTGGTGATATTGTGTTTTGTGATGTCGACTGTATCGATTCTCAAAAACATCTGTACATATCTGCATATAATCCTTTTTACAAATCTGTAGATTCTATCTGGACATATTCCATACCTACTCTTACTAGTTACGCTGCTGGCCAGTATGACTTACTACCATAGTGTCTTTATACCTGTATCACTGTACACAACTTTAATTAATACTACAGCTATGTCCATACATATTATTAGCGCTATTACTCTAGTACTAATTTATATATTTTATACCCAGTTTAATCACCTGTACATTGTATATTACTATTGCACTTTACTGTTACATTTGCACTGTGGTTGAATGCCAAACTTATTTTCGTTGTACTGTACTTGACATGATGACAATACATTTTAATCTAATCTATAAAACATTCACACACTCACACACACCATGAGAACGGAGATGTGCTATAGAAGATTATGACCTACAACATTCTCCCAAGGAACTTTTTAATTCATTTTTTGAACTTTTGATTTGATTTTTTAGTGTTTTTTTGTTTGTTTTTTTTATCTCAATTCAGCTCAAAGAACTTTTTCAAGGACTGGAACGGCAGCAGAGGGTATCTTTTTTTCCAATCTAACTTGGAGGGTTTTGATAGTGCCAAACGCTGTTCTCTCACAAGGTACAATAGTTAGTCTGCTTTTATTGTGTTGGCCTTAAATCGTCTGCCTTGGCCATTCACCTTTCCTTTAATTCTTTTTTAATTTATATATATATATATATATATATATATATATATATATATATATATATATATATATATATATATATATATATATATATATATATATATATATATATATATTGAAAATGTGACTCAAGTGACAACTGCAGCGGCATTCGAGTACCTCGAAGCAAAAACCAACCCTTGTTTTCAAACTATATTATCTAAAGTCAAGAGTATTGTGTTCATTCATAGTTCAGGACGGTAGAGTTTGAGTAGATCACGGTTTAACAGCAGACCGGTTGGTTATCGTCCAGCTTTTTACTACAGAGCGTTTGAAGCGATAGGAGGAGCAGGGGTCAGGCTGTAAAGGCTGGGGTTCAGTTTCTGGCTTTTCTTTATTCTCTTTTATTGTTTTTTTTCTATGGTTATTCTATCCCTTTTTGGTGTGAAACCCTCTGAAAAGGCACTCCCACAAGCACCCTAATATCCCACTCTTTTTCAGGATACATTCTGTTTTAGTTTTTTCCCCAGTAAACACACCATCCTTTAAACAATAACAAGCAGGCAAGGCAAGTTTATGTATGTCATCATAATAAACATAAACAATAAGCATGTCCCTACCCACTCTTACTATACTACAGCAGTTACGCTGCTGGCCAGTATGACTTACTACCATAGTGTCTCTATTGCTGTATAACTGTACATATTAATACTACAACTCTGTACATACTGTACACCTGATTAGCTATATTACTCAGTAGTACTAATTTATATATTTTATACCCAGTTTAATCACCTGTACATTGTATATTACTATTGCACTTTACTGTTACATTTGCACTCTGGTTGGATGCCAATCAGATGGTAATCAAAACAAATTCAAGGATATGATAAAGAGCTGCACAGTGGTGCAGTGGTGAGCACTGTTGCCTCACAGCAAGAAGGTCCTGGGTTCAAACCCCACAGTGGTGCAGTGGTGAGCACTGTTGCCTCACAGCAAGAAGGTCCTGGGTTCAAACCCCACAGTGGTGCAGTGGTGAGCACTGTTGCCTCACAGCAAGAAGGTCCTGGGTTCAAACGCCAGCAGGGAGCCTTTTTGTGTGAAGTTTTCATGTTCTCCCCATGTTTCCGTGGGTTTCCTCTGGGTTCTCTCCGTCTCCTCCCACACCATAAAAGACATGCATGCTTGGTATATAATACTCCTGCCGTTGCCCTTGACCAAGGTACTGGTGTTACAACTGCAGTTGGGCCCCAGGCGCCCCACTGTGTGACTGCTGCACTGTGTGTCTGCCCCACTGTGTGACTGCCCCACTGTGTGTCTGCCCCACTGTGTGACTGCCCCACTGTGTGTCTGCCCCACTGTGTGTCTGCCCCACTGTGTGACTGCCCCACTGTGTGTCTGCCCCACTGTGTGACTGCCCCACTGTGTGTCTGCCCCACTGTGTGTCTGCCCCACTGTGTGACTGCCCCACTGTGTGTCTGCCCCACTGTGTATCTGCCCCACTGTGTGTCTGCCCCACTGTGTGACTGCCCCACTGTGTGTCTGCCCCACTGTGTGACTGCCCCACTGTGTGTCTGCCCCACTGTGTGACTGCCCCACTGTGTGTCTGCCCCACTGTGTGTCTGCCCCACTGCCCACTGTGTGTCTGCCCCACTGTGTGTCTGCCTGCCCCACTACACCACTGCTACTAAAATAGTCAGGATGGGTCAAATGCAGAGGATGAATTTCCCCGAGGGGATTAATAAAAGTAAACTTAAAAAAGTATGTATATATATAATATATATATATATATCTTTATAAAAGATATATACAAATTTAAATGTATTTATTTTAGAAAAATATATACAATTAAAATAAAGAATAATCCCAATTATGAGAAATTTGGAATAAGATACCAGAGACTGACCAGTGTTATCTAGGATGCCATTAGATTCGATTAAAATTCATGAAAAAACATCTCCCAAATAAAACGTGAAATATGTGTATATATAAAAGACACATAAAAGCCACACGCGGCACAGCAGTTAGGATTGGGATTGGAGAAGCAACACACCAAAGCAATTCTCTGGTTCGATATATTTCCAAAATACACTCGCTTTTGTTGAGTAGCTCCACAGGCAACCATGTGTCCTAGAGTCTGGGGTGGAAGGAGAGAGAGAGAGAGAGAGAGAGAGAGGGGTCAACTCATCAATAAAGACCAAGGAATGCCACGGTCGGACCCACCGGGAGGGAGAAGGAGGGAGAGAGAGAGAGAGAGAGAGAGAGAGAGAGAGAGAGAGAGAGAGAGAGAGAGAGAGAGAGAGAAGATGGAGAGGGGGGAGAGTAAAAGAGAGATGTCTTATTCTGAAGCTGTCAGTGAGAGCAAGCCCCACGATTAGTGTCGCTCACACTACAGGGGGAAAGGGTGTGTGTTGTTGTGTGTGTGTGTGTGTGTGTGGTTTTATGAGTGGAAACCTGGGTGGGTTGGCTTCTCACGGGAGGCTCCAAAGGTTAAGTGCTGCTGGGTGGGAGCAGGAAGGTTGTTTAGGGGTGAGGTGTGGGGGGGGGGGGGGGGGGGGGGGCGTCGTGATGTGTGTTTGCATGCTGGAGTACAAGGGGAAAATATGGCAGCAGTTGTGTGTCTGGCCTTGTATTATGTGTCTGTGTCTGTAGGCGTGTGTGTGCGTGTGTGTGTGTGTGTGTGTCTGACTCTACATACAGCAGAAGCATTCAGACATGATTGCTCAGATCTCTGTAGCTGGGCTCCTTGTCACAATAATTCCCAATGGACAGAGATATGGCTGATGTAGTTTGCTCTAGGGGCCTGTCACACACACACACACACAGGGTGTGTTTATTCATGTGTGCCATTCGTGTGATTTGAACCATTATTGTTCGAAAATATTTACCTAAAAGAATATGAAAGCGATTGGGACGCTGCATGTTGGAATATTGTATTCGTGCAGGGCCGATGGCGATCATACAGTGTGTGTGTGTTGTCCTTTCGTGGCAGTGTGTCCTTCCACAGTCCTGGTACGTTGTCACATGACAAGAGACGAGCAGCGTACGTCCATTTAACACCATGTAAACATTAGGAAGGAAGGAAAGGGAACGTTCCACGCCTGCTGTAGCCAGCTAGCCTAGCGGTCAGGACCTCACCAATGACCCCATGTCTTTCTGCTCCATATAGGTTTATGAGGAGCCATAGCTATAGGCTAACATATAGGTTTACTAGATAGCTATACGCTCTAACATATAGGTTTACTAGATAGCTATACGCTAACATATAGGTTTACTAGATAGCTATACGCTAACATATAGGTTTACTAGATAGCTATACGCTCTAACATATAGGTTTACTAGAGAGCTATACGCTAACATATAGGTTTACTAGATAGCTATACGCTCTAACATATAGGTTTACTAGATAGCTATACGCTCTAACATATAGGTTTACTAGAGAGCTATACGCTCTAACATATAGGTTTACTAGATAGCTATACGCTCTAACATATAGGTTTACTAGATAGCTATACGCTCTAACATATAGGTTTACTAGATAGCTATACGCTCTAACATATAGGTTTACTAGATAGCTATACGCTCTAACATATAGGTTTACTAGATAGCTATACGCTAACATATAGGTTTACTAGATAGCTATACGCTAACATATAGGTTTACTAGATAGCTATACGCTAACATATAGGTTTACTAGATAGCTATACGCTCTAACATATAGGTTTACTAGATAGCTATACGCTAACATATAGGTTTACTAGATAGCTATACGCTCTAACATATAGGTTTACTAGATAGCTATACGCTAACATATAGGTTTACTAGATAGCTATACGCTCTAACATAGATTTACTAGAGAGCTATACGCTCTAACATATAGGTTTATTAGATAGCTATACGCTAACATATAGGTGTATTAGATAGCTATACGCTAACATATAGGTTTACTAGATATCTATACGCTAACATAGGTGTAATTAGATAGCTATACGCTAACATATAGGTTTACTGGATAGCTATATGCAGGCATTAAAGCGTTCCGTCTTGAGACGGATATCCGTCAATTTGATTTGGAGTTCCGTCATTTGATTCGGAGTCGTGGCGGATTTTAACCTGAGCCAATCAGGCGTCAAATATCATGAAAAAGGGAATTTTTTTCCTACCGCGGCCGCGCCAAGCATAGTCATTGGCGAGCAATCGGCAGGACGCAGCGACTTGAGAGACCGGATTGCGCTAATAGTTTGTCGTCGGAAATGTATAATAATCGCAAGATACATTCAGACAGTGTTGGATGAGATCTAACAAAATGGATTTATGGACACATTTATGCCCGGACCACAAAGCTTATCGAAGGGTTAGCGGCGGCACAACGGCTCTACCGGTGAGTCTCAGCCTGTTGTTATGATATGAAAATGTAGTTGTAGTGCCGTCAGACCCTGATATGGGTTGTCTTTTCCTTTTAGCTAACGCTATTAAATATAAATATACAGTGGAGGTTAAAATAAGAATGACTTGAAAAAGAATTTTCAGTCAGGAGATGTTTTGACGGAGATTACTCATCCCCGCGGGAATAGACTTTACCATAAATCATAGGCTGATATACGCTACATTCTCTTTAAACATATACATGTTACAGGACACAAGTAATAGATTTAATCACTTTTATTCTTTTAAACTTGGTCTGACCGACCTTCAGCATACATAGACCATGAACAGGCAGTAGATCCAGTAGTAGAAACGCATGTCAGAAAACACGAGTGCTTGATTGATTGATTGATTGATTGATTGATTGATTGATTGATTGAAAATTGTATTAACAGATTGCAGAATGGGTACAATACAGTACAGCTCAATACACACAATTGTTAAGGGGATGCAGACCAGAGAAAGACGTTTGTCTTGTTTACATCAGGGTCCCCCATTTCTCCCCCATGCTCCTATTGTCCTAAATGTTACAGGACAGTTTTAAAATGCTATTGTTTTACTGTATTTGCCCTATACACAATACATAATTTGAACTATACACAATACATAATTTGAACTATAGACAATAAATCATTTGAACTATACAATAATACTGAATTTGAACTATACACAATACATAATTTGAACTATACATCATTTGAACTATATACAATACTGAATTTGAACTATACTGAAAACGCATGTCAGAAAACACATATCCTGCATTATGCCTCCTCCACTCTGGAGTCAGAGCCACTACACCTGCTACAGCCTCCTCCTCCTCCACTCTGGAGTCAGAGCCACTACACCTGCTGCTACAGCCTCCTCCTCCTCCACTCTGGAGTCAGAGCCACTACACCTGCTACAGCCTCCTCCTCCTCCTCCACTCTGGAGTCAGAGCCACTACACCTGCTACAGCCTCCTCCTCCTCCACTCTGGAGTCAGAGCCACTACACCTGCTACAGCCTCCTCCTCCTCCACTCTGGAGGCAGAGCCACTACACCTGCTGCTACAGCCTCCTCCTCCTCCACTCTGGAGGCAGAGCCACTACACCTGCTACAGCCTCCTCCTCCTCCACTCTGGAGTCAGAGCCACTACACCTGCTGCTACAGCCTCCTCCTCCTCCTCCACTCTGGAGGCAGAGCCACTACACCTGCTGCTACAGCCTCCTCCTCCTCCACTCTGGAGTCAGAGCCACTACACCTGCTACAGCCTCCTCCTCCTCCTCCTCCACTCTGGAGTCAGAGCCACTACACCTGCTACAGCCTCCTCCTCCTCCTCCACTCTGGAGTCAGAGCCACTACACCTGCTACAGCCTCCTCCTCCTCCACTCCTGGAGTCAGAGCCACTACACCTGCTACAGCCTCCTCCTCCTCCACTCCTGGAGTCAGAGCCACTACACCTGCTACAGCCTCCTCCTCCTCCTCCACTCTGGAGTCAGAGCCACTACACCTGCTACAGCCTCCTCCTCCTCCTCCACTCTGGAGTCAGAGCCACTACACCTGCTACAGCCTCCTCCTCCTCCACTCCTGGAGTCAGAGCCACTACACCTGCTACAGCCTCCTCCTCCTCCTCCTCCACTCTGGAGTCAGAGCCACTACACCTGCTACAGCCTCCTCCTCCTCCTCCACTCTGGAGGCAGAGCCACTACACCTGCTACAGCCTCCTCCTCCTCCTCCTCCACTCTGGAGTCAGAGCCACTACACCTGCTACAGCCTCCTCCTCCTCCACTCTGGAGTCAGAGCCACTACACCTGCTGCTACAGCCTCCTCCTCCTCCTCCACTCTGGAGTCAGAGCCACTACACCTGCTACAGCCTCCTCCTCCTCCTCCACTCCTGGAGTCAGAGCCACTACACCTGCTACAGCCTCCTCCTCCTCCTCCACTCTGGAGTCAGAGCCACTACACCTGCTGCTACAGCCTCCTCCTCCTCCACTCTGGAGTCAGAGCCACTACACCTGCTACAGCCTCCTCCTCCTCCTCCACTCTGGAGTCAGAGCCACTACACCTGCTACAGCCTCCTCCTCCTCCACTCTGGAGTCAGAGCCACTACACCTGCTACAGCCTCCTCCTCCTCCACTCTGGAGTCAGAGCCACTACACCTGCTACAGCCTCCTCCTCCTCCTCCACTCTGGAGTCAGAGCCACTACACCTGCTACAGCCTCCTCCTCCTCCACTCTGGAGTCAGAGCCACTACACCTGCTACAGCCTCCTCCTCCTCCTCCACTCTGGAGTCAGTCTTCTTATGAGAGATACCAAAGTCATCTGAAGAAGGGAATCGACTTTACCATAAATCATAGGCTGATATACGCTACATTCTCTTTAAACATATAAAATGTTACAGGACAGAGTTTTAAAATGCTATCGTTTTACTGTATTTGCCCTATACACAATACATAATTTGAACTATACACAATACTGAATTTGAACTATACACAATACTGAATTTGAACTATATACAATACTGAATTTGAACTATACACAATACTGAATTTGAACTATATACAATACTGAATTTGAACTATACACAATACTGAATTTGAACTATACACAATACTGAATTTGAACTATACACAATACTGAATTTGAACTATATACAATACTGAATTTGAACTATACACAATACTGAATTTGAACTATACACAATACTGAATTTGAACTATACACAATACTGAATTTGAACTATACACAATACTGAATTTGAACTATACACAATACTGAATTTGAACTACCGGTATACACTATGCTGAAAAGTTACAGTATGTAGATTTGTGTGTGACAAAGTCAGTCACCCCTTGCAATCAGTTTAATTTAATGAATTGAAAACAGCATTGATAATACGTAAAAGAAAATTGGCAATAGAAAAGATGTTCAAAATGATCTAGTTCCCTTAAAACGCTAACGCTATTAGATAAATATATATAGTGGAGGTTAAAATAAGAATATGACTTGGTATCAGGTAGGGATGCCCCGATCGATCGGCCACCGATCGTTATCGGCCGATAATCAGTATAAATATGCGATCGGTGATCGGTGATAATGCTTTATTTTCGCCGATCGTCAAAACCGATTGAAAAACATGATCCAATTCTTAGCGGAGATCTCACTCGCTGAGTTCTGTCTCAGACACATGGAACTGCGGCGTCTGCTCCTCCTCCTCCTCCAGCCCCTCCCGCACCCATGTAAACACAGGTCTAGTCTAGGACCTCCGTGAGCTAACGTTAGCTACCGTTACAAAATGACCCAGTCAACTATTCACTTTTAGTTTAATACATGAGGCATTGTTAACGGTATCTAGCCGGCTGTACTATATACTGTACTATCGGTATAGCTCCTGATATCAACAAATGCTCCAGCAAGTCCAGTAGTGCATGATAGCTCACGTTAGCTCACGTTAGCTCACGTTAGCTCACTGTTCAAAACGAAACGTCCCATTAAACTAAATAGTTCACTGAGGCCTTGTCTTAACGTTATCTAGCCGGCTAGCAGTAGCTACAGATAGCTCCTGATATCAATGTCTTATGACACTGATTCGATGCGTATTCGAGCTGAGGGCATGTTGAATGTGATCAATAGGTCCAGCTGCAGCTCCGGAGAATCCTGGCCGTAGCTGGAGGCTACTCGAGTACACACAGACAGTGGAGCTGTTTGCAGATAGCGAGCATTTTGACTTGTTGCGTGGTGGCAATGTCTCGCAGATAATACAACTACAAGTATGATTATATAATATATATATTTTATTAAAAAAAAATTATATAAAAGAAAAGAAAAACATTTTTTTTATCAAAAACGATCCATATCGGATCGGTATCGGCCGATATGGCTCAAGACTATCGGTGATCGGTATCGGTGGCAAAAAACGTGATCGGGGCATCCCTAGTATCAGGTATCACAGCGGCTAAAAAGCTGATAGCATCACGATGGTTTCAACCGGAAAAAATGTGTAGGAAGGTTTGGATTCTTACATATCTCGATGTGATTTATCTAGAAATATCTACAGCAAGGAGGTGTCAGTGAATCCAAAATTGCAATGTGGTTAGAAGTGGTGGAGAGAATAAAAGCTAGCATATGAATTGTAGTGCCTGGTAAGGAGCGAATGATAATGGATGGATTATCCAAGTGGGGGTCCGGGGGGGGGGAGCGAGCGAGAGCATAATTTGTGTGTAGGGTATTAGATAGCAAGTATTAGGTATATTTCTTGTATAATACATTTATTCAAATGGTGATTTAATTGTAGGTGTACTGTTAATTAATGCTTGTATATCTAATTTTATGTTGTTATGTTTATGTTTATGTGTATGTTTAAAAAATAATAAAAAAATTAAATATAAAAAAAAGAAAACAGCATTGATAATACGTAAAAGCAAACTGGCAATAGAAAAGATGTTCAAAATGATCTAGTTCCATTAAAACGCTAACGCTATTAGATAAATATATATAGTGGAGGTTAAAATAAGAATATGACTTGGCCTGAAAAAAAGTTCAGTCAGGAGATTTTTTTTGCTTTAATCCCTTGCGATATGCTAACATATAGGTGTATTAGATAGCTATACGCTAACATATAGGTTTACTAGATAGCTATAAGCTAACATATAGGTTTATTAGATAGCTATACGCTAACATATAGGTTTACTAGATAGCTATACGCTAACATATAGGTGTATTAGATAGCTATATGCTAACATATAGGTTTACTAGATAGCTATACGCTAACATATAGGTTTATTAGATAGCTATAAGCTAACATATAGGTGTATTAGATAGCTATACGCTAACATATAGGTTTATTAGATAGCTATACGCTAACATATAGGTTTACTAGATAGCTATACGCTAACATATAGGTGTATTAGATAGCTATACGCTAACATATAGGTTTATTAGATAGCTATAAGCTAACATATAGGTTTACTAGATAGCTATAGGCTAACATATAGGTTTATTAGATAGCTATACGCTAACATATAGGTGTATTAGATAGCTATACGCTAACATATAGGTTTACTAGATAGCTATACGCTAACATATAGGTGTATTAGATAGCTATACGCTAACATATAGGTTTACTAGATAGCTATACGCTAACATATAGGTTTACTAGATAGCTATACGCTAACACAGGGGTTCCCAAACGTTTCAGGCCGCGACCCCCAAATAACTATTATAGGAGGTAAAAAATATATATATATATATATATATATTTTTTTTATAAATGGAAATGTATGGTTGAAACATGCAAACGTTCAAACGCACACACACTAATAAGCATTGGAGGCTTTTAACCAGGGCCGGACTGGGGAAATCATTCAGGCCAGGAAATATAGTGCAAAATATAGCCCCAGTCAGGCCACTTTTTAAGCAGGGGGTCTTGGGGTCCCCCACCAGGAATTTTTTTGTTACAAAGACTTAATTTCCTGCATTCTGGTGCAGGAATAATTGTATTTGTACCCTTTAAATGCAAGTGTTTGTGATGGCATCACAAATTATTGTTAAAAAACAGGCTAGCATAATGTATGATTAGCAACAACACTGATTTTGATGGATTTTCAGTTTTTTTGTAATGTCAGATTGAAAAAAAATTCAATCTTTTATTCAACTTCAGCCCTGATCATAACACCACATATTCATTTTATAATTCTAACCCTTTAAATGCCAGTGTGTGTGTGATGGCATATACAGTATTTGCAATATATCAAATGCAAAGTAGATTTTTCTGGGGGGGATTATTACAAGCTAGCATGTGTCAATGATTAGCAACAACAGTTTTTTGTAAGGGTCCCGCCTCCACCAATCACATGCAGCTCCCTTTGTGTGTGTGTGTGTGAGAGCAAGAGAGAGAGATAGTTCTCCAACTTGTGTGAGTTGCAGTGATCTCCTGGTTGTTCCCCACATAGGTTATCTAACTATTGCGCTGCTGCAACTAGAAACACTGGCCTGGCCTGCTTCTAAGTTCAGTGGCCTGACTGCATAAAAAATAATTGGTTCTTTTTAATTTATTTTCTTGAAATCATCTGGCTAATGTTTATTAGATAGCTATACACTAACATATAGGCTTATTAGATAGCTATACACTAACATATAGGCTTATTACATACTGTAGCTATACGGTAACCTATAGGTTTATTAAGATCCATAGCTTTATGCTAACCTATAGTTTCATTAGGAGCCATAGCTACACAAAGACAGACAGACGGACGGCCAAACAGAAAGACAAACAGGCAGAATGAGACAGATAGACAGAACAAGGCAGGCAGACGAGGAAGGGGCTGGTCTCCTTTGTGAATATAGGTCAGCAGTCTGTGTGTGTGTGTGTGTGTGTTTGTGTGTGTGTGTGTGTGTGTGTGTGTGTGTGTGTGTGTGTGTGTGTGTGTGTGTGTGTGTGTGTGTGTGTGGGTATGTGGACGTGCATGTGTGCCTCGGCGACTGCAATGGACATGAGATGTGCCACATACACACACACACACACACACACACACACCTCACTAATTTAGCGCCGCAGAGCAAAAGAGACAGGAGAGACACAGAGAATGGAAGGGGAGAGAGAAGCATTGAAATATAGCATTAGTAATACCAGTTAAGATCTCCTCTGAGAGCACTCATCATATCTGCTGGCAGCCACTGGTTTCGACGGGGATTACGTGTGAATGGGATCTCAGTGCCGTTTCACTTTACCCCTGCCTTTGATCTGGGAGCATGCATTCTTGCCTTATTACTGTGGCACGATTGAATGGAAGACTCATCAAAAGAAAGCACGCCAAAAAAAACTGCATAGTTTCATTTCTTTCTTCATAAAATCTTTGGACGAGATCTTTCTAGCGCGCTGTCAGCGCTCTCCTTTTTTATGTTACCGTAGGATCAGACTCACGAGCCGAGCGACGGGTGTTTGTGATTTAAGACGCCAGGGCCGGGGCGACCCATTGACGTCATACCATTACGGAAAATACGGCGATTTGCATAATGTGCGCCAGGGGCGCCGCGACCACGAGGCAGGATGGCTGCGTTCCGGTCGAAAACATGTCAACAGTAAACACGGTCGGGAGCAGCTGCGTCGACACGCCGCGCCCCACGATCATCATGACGTGTGGGAGTATTTGACACAGAGACCCCAATCCATTCAGAATATTTCAAATGCTTTTCATACTTATTTGCCGCACTATCGATACCAGCTGCCTGCATTTTTCTCGCGCCCGAGAAAAGGCACCACAGAAACACACACAGCCCCTCCTCCTCCTCTCACTCACAGTGCTGTTCTTCTTTTCTTTCTCTCTCGTTCTCTCTCTCTCTCACTCTCTCTTTCTCTATCTCTCTCCCTCACTCTCTCTCTCTCTCCCTCCCTCCCTCGCTCTCTCTCTTTCTTTCTTTCTCTCTCTCCCTCACTATCGCTCTTTCTCTCGCTCTGTCTTTCTCTCCTTCTCTTTCTCTCTTTCTCTCTCCTTCTCTCTCTCCTCTCTCGCTCTTTCTCTCGCTCTTTCTCTCTCTACCCCCCCCCCCCCCCCCCTCGTCTCTCGTATCTTTGACTTGAAAATAGTTTGCGGGTCTTGTCACAGTGTTGTTAGCTTGTAGAAGATCGCAAGTGCAGAGCCTCAACGACCAGTTTTGATTGACGAGGAAAACAACAGGAGTGCTGTTTGGATATTCATGTTTGAGGTGAATGAACAAGGAAATGCAAAGGATGGGTAACTAGCCCATATACAAGCTATACTACAAAGCAGTGACAATCAAGGGTGCTAACGCAACACATTTTCCACCTAACGTATTATAGGACTGATAACTTTGGTCCCTAGTCTAGAGAAGAAGGTTGGTGACTGCTCATGTTTCAATTAACCTCATTAACCTCTTAAGCCCGATTGGACCGGTACCAAGAGTAAAGACCCTAACCCTGTCAAAACAGCAGTCAAAGTGTATACTTTCAGCACTACATTTGTTTACCAAAACGGACGATTTAGTTGTGAGAAGAAGAAGTCCTGAAGTCCATGAAGTCCTAATCCTTTATATTCTCCTTTTTTTTCTTTTTTTTTTGCACATGGTAGTGTATTACATAGTACATTACAAATTCCCATAATTCATTTAGTTATTATAATCAAATACACCCATAAGCGAAAAGGAGCAGGAAGAAGAATAAATTCTTATTAATACCTGCCCCCTATCCAATTAAATAAAGTAAATTTGATGGTCGGCGCATACAACCATTACTTGCATTAAAATGCAAATTTAAACAAATCCAAAACAAAACAACTAGAACAAAAACGAGCAACAAATGAACAATCAAACATGTAGAAAAGCAAAAGATAAGCAAAAGATAACTCCAGAGTCTAATCCTTTTCATAGTCTTCATATTCTCTAATTATTTTCATCTTATAACATTTTTTAAATTGATAAATGTTTTTACATCCCTTTAGGTCATTGTGGTTCATTACAATTTATTCAAGCATAGTAACGTAAACGGACACAATATTTCGAACAGGGTACATCTGCATTTGGCTATGATGCCCCTAGCTCATGGAATGTACTCCAACAGTCCTTAAAGCTCTTTTATTTAGCTTATTCCTGTATGTACACTCAACCTGACTGTAAATGAGGGAAACCTCAGTGGCCTTTCCAGTTTAAGTTTAAGGTTTGAAGGCGGCTAGGTGGCGCAGTGGGCAAGGCGCTCGCCACCAATGCAGGAGATGTTGGGTTCGAGCCCAGCTCTCGGCGTTGCTATCAGCTTGGCTGGTCGTTCATACTAATACAATTGGCAGTATTATGAGGTGGGAAGCTGGTGGGTGGGGATCGGACGTTGTGGACAGCGACTCCTACAGGTCGGTTGGTGCGCCTGCGCAGTAGAATCAGGAAGTGACGGGGGCAGCGTGTCCCTCCCACGCAGACCCTCACCACTGAGAGAGCGTGCTGTGCAGGTGAACAGATGCGACGGCTGCCTCCTCGAGTACCGGAGGGGATACAAGGCTTCGTCCACATTGCAGCCGGCTTGTGGGAGGCATGGTCTAACAACGTTCGAGACGGGGGAGGGTAGAATTGGACGATACGAAATTGGGGATGGGAGAAAAATAGAAAAATGGGGAGAAAAAGTAGATAAAAAAAAAAGTTTAAGGTTTGAAATAGTAGGTATCGGAAGTAAGTAAGTAAGTAAGTATTTATAAAGCACCTTTCATACATGTCATGTAGCTCAAAGTGCTGTACACAATTATAGGCATATATAACGATAAAAGCAATAAAGTCATAGTGATCAGTTAAGATCAATGTTTAAAAAAAAAAAAATAATAATAATAATAATAATAATAATAATAATAATAATAATAATAATAATAATAATAATAATAATAATAATAATAATAATAATAATAATAATAATAATAATAATAATAATAATAATAATAATAATAATAATAATAGTAACGTAAAAATGAAAATAACGTAAAAACAGTCATTTGCTTACCAGTTTGGGAGAACAGGTCCGCACAAACATTTCCGCTCAGTGGCAACCGGAAGTGCACTAAACCAATGCACTTGTATTGTAGGTAGCAATGTTTAGCTCTTATAACGCTAGTGTAGTTACGTTTTTATCAGTGGTCATAGTTGGGTCCATAGTGCTTTACCAAGTCCCATGGATCCATCAGTGGCCGTGTATTGTGGTAGAAAGAAAGAAAAAGAAAAACCTATAAAGAAAACAGTCTAAAGTTTGAAAGTTTGGGAGGTCCGCAAAAACACGCCTTCAGCTCAGAAGCTGAGGCGTGTCAAAAACTTTTGAAAAACTGGAGGCGTGTCTCCTATTGTACCCATTCCTTCATCTAAAAAGTTGGGTCCACAAGGCTTATCCTAGCCTCATGGATCCATCAGGTTTTTCCAAGCCATAACTATTTGTAAGCTAGACTGTATAGGTACGTTTTTAATTTTCCTTTAAAAATGTGTATAGAGCTGGCGTTTCTGATGTGTGTTGGTAGTGTGTTCCATAGTTTTGGGGCATAGTTGGCAAAAGCCATACTTCCTATCCTTTTTTGGTTTCTGGGCATGTCTAGTAAACCTGTAGTGGATGACCGTAGCGTTCTTGAGGGCAGATAACTAACTAAGGTAGGTATGCACAGTGTTCCTCCTCCTTATCACTGTTTAGATACAGTGCAATTAGTTTGTGCAGTAGACTGATGACTTTGCAATGGTTTGCTATATGTAGCTATTTCAATGTTTTTTTTGGCTAATATTAAAAAGAAAAAGTCTGAAAAGGAAAACACAGCTTAGCTATATGACATTTATCAATTTAGTATATATCAGACGAAGAACCATATAAGTCCATTTTATTTCAGAGGAACAATGTTTTCAAACGTGATTATCTAAAGATGGTAAACTAGAGTGTTGTGTTAAATAGTTAAAGACAGTCGAGGTTGAGTCGTTTATTGTGATTTAGATGTGTCACATTCACACTCCCAAGTGATTTAGATTAACCCTTTCACTGCCACGCAACAAAGGGTTAACCATTTCACGACCACACTACATAAGGTTAACCCTTTCACTGCCACACTACAGACGGTTAACCGTGTGGTAGTGAAAGGTTAACTTTCTCTAGTGTGGTAGTGAGCGGGCTAACTTCACAACTGCAAATACACGGGCCGTCCAAAGAAATCCCCAAACGGAACTTATATGGTTCTCCGGTGCGAGGGTTAAATAGATTCCACTATCACTACAACCGAAATGAACGAAACGGTGATCATTTGGTACGCAATTTTTTACGCAAAGCGATTTCAACGCTAGCTGCTGTTGTTTGTGCGGCACGTGTCATCGACCTCGTGACGTCACGGTTGAAACAGGATTGCCCGCCGCGGTGGTGGTGGTGTGTGTGTGCCGCTGCCGCCGCCGTCACCGTTTTTCAAGGGGGGAGCCTGAGAGACGTGCCGCTGGTTACCGAAGCTATGAGTCGGATAATGGGCTGCGTCCTCCTCACACACCAGCTTGGCTAATCCTCTGGACCATATGGCAGCTGCCTGTCGAGCTATTACAGCCACAGGATGGACAGCCTTTACGGGAGCAGGTGGAGCCCATGCGGGACAGGATACCAATAGGCCACACTGTGCGTCCATATCGTTAACCTCACACGATAGTAATTGCCTAAGTAATTTCTTTGCCAAATTGAGATTTCTGCCTCACTGTACTCTCCTCACACTGCTGCATCGCCCTGGCTTAGTGCCTATGTCTTCAGCCAATCAGAACGCTTGTTACATAAAAAAAATTAAAAAAAAATACCCATCTGCCTAACTCACTCGTGTGACTTGTGAATTTTAACGTTGCTGTACATACACAGACGCCGATCGCATGACTTAGGCAAGTAAAACAACTGTATGTATGTAAGAGGAAAAAATGCCTAAGTCACGACATGTGTTTTTTAAAAGTCACCTTATTTGGTTACACAATGTTTGTTGTGTTTTTGTATTTTTGCAAACTTGTTGATACACCTTGTGGAACTTATTTTCTAAATATACATTTTAAACTCTTACACATTTGCTGGAAAATGTGTTTTTTCTTCTTTTCCAAAAATATTTAACACTTTAATCGCCATGGGTTAAATTCATAATTTACCATCCCTCGCCAGCTCTATTTGTCTATGGAGAAGTTCCCCTTCTTTGCAGGGCTATAACTTTTTAAATTCTATTGCTACATTGCCATTATTATGGCCCATTCAATGTCCTATCTGTATTGTTCAGGGTGTAGCAACGTTAAACTTTTTCATTCACATATTCATACTAAAATATGGTCTAAAGTATAAGTATGTTTTTATCGTTTTCTGCAGCTTTCTTCAGAACGTGATTTATAGCCCTAAATGCATTATATTGATGATCAAATACAGTTTGGTAGGAATCTGTGCAAGATAAAAAGTTTCAACTGGATGTACTTCTAGAATGATCTACGTATGATCTGATGATGACCGGATGGGCGGGGGATCGTTTATAATTCCGTGGGCAGCGTTAGATTATTCATCCAGAGTGGGTCATATGTTCATCAGATCAGTTAGTATAGAATACGTTAGAAAATAACGCTGAATCTTACCGTGGCTTCCTCGCGCCGCTGGCAGATGAGCGTGGAACAGATTTTTTTCTATTATGGGATGTAGAAATGCCCGATCCATTTCCAGGTTGTATAATAGTATATACGTCCAAATAACGTTGTTTATTGAGTTAGGGCTCAATAAACTATTATCCAGTGTTTCAAGATGGAGTCGCGGGAGCTATAGCGAGTGGCCGGACCACATTTGGATGAGTACTACCGGTTCAAAGGTTAATATCCGGTTGGCGATCTGCCGATCGGCCACCAGATGGCGCTCTTGAACCGCTAGAGAGTTGAGAGGAGATCAGCAGTGTGTCTCAGGGCTCCGGAAAGGAAATATGATTTCGATGACAGATTTTTGAAATATTGACATCAAAGACGAGTTACGGCGTCTTCGGCAGAATGAGCATGGCTCGGAATGACGTGAAAACTCGTTCCCGGCGATCATAGTGTTAAAAATGACTTAGGCAATTATCGTATGAGGCTAACGATATGTAAGAAGACCGTTTGGTTTGTGTGTGTGTGTGTGGGGGGGGGGGGGGGGTGGGTGCTCAGTGGAGGATAGGTGTCTCTGGTGGTGGTATGGTGCCAGAGGGGCATTAATAGATGGCCCAGTCTTTTCAACACTGGTTGCTATCTTGAAGGAGGCAGAATAGAACTGGGTTGAATATACTGAGGAGCAGGCAGCCGACTGTGACTAGAGGAGAGAGAGTGACTAGAGGAGAGAGATAGAGAGAGAGAGAGAGAGAGAGAGAGAGAGAGAGAGAGAGAGAGAGAGAGAGAGAGAGAGAGAGAGAGAGGGAGAGACAGGGAGAGACAGGGAGAGACAGGGAGAGAGAGTTAAGGTTGTACCGACAAGAGGACCAGACAGGAACCATTTTGTAGAGCCAAGCTCCTGTGAGTTCCAGGGAGGAGAGGCAGAGGGAGAGAGAGAGAGGGTAGAAGCTTTAGCAGGGTAGAACAGATGGATGTCCCAGTGTCAGTGGTCAGTCAGTCCGTGCCCAGAACGGAGCAGAGAGAGAACTAGGGCCCAGGGGTGAGACAGTATGCCAGGCAGGGCCCCGTGGCCATGTGGCTAACCCAAACCTGTTCTCATTCCAGGAGACAGCAGCGGTCACAGGGAGGAGGAGGAGGAGGAGGAGGAGGAGGAAGTGGGAAGAACCAGAATCAGCAGCAGCAGCAACAGCAGTCACCACAGCAACAGAGGGATCCATCCCAGCAGAAGTCTCCGAACCAGCAGCAGAACTCCACAGAGCAGTCGGGGGACGGCAAGAACAATGGTGGCCGCCCCCCTCGCCAGCAGCACCCAGGAGGGGGGCAGCGCCCGGGCGGCCCCCCGCCCCACCACGGGTACAGCCAGAACCGCCGCTGGCACCACAGCAGCCAGAAGGGACCGGGGCCGGGACAGACGAACCCTGTGGCCGAGAAAGGGGCTCCCCCTAGAACCACCAAAGACAAAGAGACTGAGAATGTAAGGTTGGCAGACGAGGAGGAGGAGGAGCCGGGCGAAGAAGCACCGCAGGGGCCTAAAGACGCCGGGAAGGGCCTCGGCAAGGGCCCCGGGGGCGAGTCGCCTCGGTCCGGGACGACGGGCCCCTGGAACGGCCCCCCGCCGGCCGATCAGAAGGAGTCCCCCCCCCCTCGGCCTCCGGGAAGCGGGAAGTCGATCGAGGGCCAATCGGAGTGGCCCACGGTTAGCCTGCTGCAGTCGTCCAAGGAGAGGCTGAGGAGGAGACTAAAGGACAAGGTAGAAAGCTGCTTAACACCTGTCACTCAGCATTAGAGGAGCCAGGACACACACACACACACACACTATCATTCTCATACACACGGAACAAACATTCTTGTTATATACATACTCAGTTACTTAGCATTATCTTTCTTGATCCCTCTCTCTCCCCCCCCCCCCTCCCTCTCTCCTTCCTTCCTCCGCCTCCTCTCTCTCCCTCTCTCTATCTCTTTATCTGTCTCTATCTCTCTCCCTCTCCCTCTATCTGTCTCTCTCTCTCTCTCCCTCTCTCTATCTGTCTATCTATCTCTCTCCCCCTCTCTCTCTCTCTCTCCCCCTCTCTGTATCTCCCTCTATCTCTCTCTCACTCCTCTCTCTCGCTATCTGTCTCTCTCTCTCTCTCTCTCTCTCTCTCTCTCTCTCTCTCTCTCTCTCTCTCTCTCTCTCTCTCTCTCTCTCTCTCTCTCACACACACACACACACACAATGTCTCTCTTTCTGCTTGGTAAGCAGCACCAGCTAACAGTCTTGATGTTGTCCGCTGCGTGCGCTAAGGCTAGCCCCCCCCCTGTGTAACACCTAACTCATTACCACCCGGGTGGAGGGGTCCGTTTGTTTCCACGCACGGGACGCCCCGCAGGCAGCAAGACGGGGATTAACGAACACATCCTTCAACGTGCCGCAACACAGGGGCTGGTGGGGGGGGGGGGGGGGGGGGTAGCAGGAATGCTGCTGGTTCAGAGGAAGCGCGGCGACGCGGCGTGGATCCTGTCTGGGCTCTCTCTCTCTCGCTGTTGTTCACCAAAGCCGCGCTCACGTGGGCCGTGTTGTGAAACGTGTCGAACGTGCCGCCGTTTCCGAGCAAAAGAGAGAAGGTACGATGATGGAATTGTCAGTCAGATAGTCCGCGTTTGATTGCGACAGCCAGCCTCCTGAGAGGCCTTTCGCGGAATGTCTAGATCCGCCCGCTTGTCCTCCGTGTTGCAAGAGACGGCGGTTTGCTGTGTTGATATGTGGGAAGTACATCAACAAGAATGTCGTAATCTGGTGTCTTATTATAGGATGTTGTAATTAGATTAGATTAAAAATTGATTGGCATCATACAGTACAACAAATAGAAGTTTGGCTGAGTAGTTTCACTTTCACTTTCCCATTAGATTAGATTCAAATGTATTGTCATCATACAGCACGAGTACAGTAAAAACAGTAAAAAATAAAATAAAAATTGCCATCCAACCAGAGTGCAAATGTAACAGTAAAGTGCAACAGCAATATACAATGTACAGGTGATTAAACTGGGTATAAAATGTCAATTAGTACTACTGAGTAATAGTGCTTTCAGATGTATGTACAGCGTTTTAATATGTAAGGTGGATACATGTATAAAGGCACTATGGTAGTAACTTGTACTGGCCAGCAGTGAAACTAGTAAGAGTAGGTGAGCGATATGTACAGATATCGATATAGTATCTACAGATATGTAAAAGGATTATATTCAGGTATATACAAACAGATGTGGATAAATGTATATATACAGCACAGAAATGGGCCATTTTCTTTTTAAAGTGGTTACCAATGGTTACAGGCTGCCATGTTGGAAGAAAGAAGAAACACAAACATACTGTCCAGTGAACCCATATAAGGTCAAACATTATTGATCACGTCTCATAAGCCATCGATCGGGTTTTGTACATTATTGATTATGTCGTGCCCTGTTGATGTGTTATGAGTGAATATTTCCTCTCCAAGGCGATCTGTTCCTCCTGCGGTCCGTGCATCGTGCAAGACGTGTTACATTTGTTGCCACAAATTAAGATTGCAAGTTTTCTTCTTTACAAACGTGACATAACATAATTCATGTTTTTGAATACATTTAACATGATACATTTTAGCCTCGATAATTCAGTGTCTTCTCTGCATTTGTCATTTCAATTCAATGTCGGTGCATTAAAACAAGTAGTTACATTTAAAAGACACGTTTAACTCATTCACGGCCAATCATGACTATAGTCGAGTTATCTCGCCATGCGGTGAGCGCCAAAAACCGAGTATAGTCGGGTTTTCATAGTTTTTTTCTTTTATTCGATTTTTTTAATTCTATACAGTCTCACGGACCTCTGTGTATCATTGGGACTCGTTCTGAGACCCCGAGATTGCAATGCCGGCCGAATCCTGCTAGGTGGCAGTATCGCCTACCCTTTGAAACCCTATTTCACACTGTGTGTTACATTTTATATGGTCTGGGCGGAGAAACGGTACCCGGGCGAGTGAAAGGCTTCATTCGAGCCCTTTGGAACGCGCCCAGCAGCACACTTCATGCATAGTTTGTCCCATTTCATGTCAGGGACCCGATGGACAAAAAAATAGATATTTATCGATAATTTTCATCGACAGGAGGACGCGTCCACGCTTGCGCCGGGCAGCGAACCCCAGCGCCTGGACCGGCTGGTGGAGCTGCTCAACAGCATGAGGAGCAACAGCAGCGGCGTGGAGCAGCGGCTGGCCTCCTTCATGGAGGAGGCGCAGGACTCTGCCCGCTCCGAGGAGACCCTGACCCGGGTGGTCGGCGCCATCTACGCCAAGGCCGTGTCGGACCGCAGCTTCGCCGCCACCGCCGCCAGGCTCTGCGACAAGATGGCCCTCTTCATGGTGGAGGGCACCAAGTTCAGATCGCTGCTGCTCAACATGCTGCAGGTGAGGAGGGGCGAGGAGGAGGCGGGGGTCTGGAGGGAGGGGGGGAGGAGGAGGCCGGGGTCTGGAAGCCGCACCTGAATATAAGCCGCAGCAGCTAAATTGAATGATGTGTACATATATAAGATGCACTGGACTATAAGCTGCAGGTGTTTTAATGTTTA
This sequence comes from Notolepis coatsorum, assembly GCF_963971535.1. Lineage (NCBI taxonomy): Eukaryota > Metazoa > Chordata > Actinopteri > Aulopiformes > Paralepididae > Notolepis > Notolepis coatsorum. Next base: position 92,893,416 of record NC_140175.1, read on the forward strand.
ATTACCATATGTAAGGATTCATGCACAGAGGGGATTGTCGGGAAAGAGATGGCTGTTTGAGGAAGCTCCAATTTATAAAAAAAAATTGTTTAAACAGTAACGGTAGCTAGGTACTAACGATAGCTACTTAGCCAACACTAGGTAGCTACTAACGATAGCTACTTAGCCAACACTAGGTAGCTACTAACGTTAGCTCACGGAACAATAGCTACTTAGCCAACACTAGGTAGCTACTAACGTTAGCTCACGGAACGATAGCTACTTAGCCAACACTAGGTAGCTACTAATGTTAGCTCACGGAACGATAGCTACTTAGCCAACACTAGGTAGCTACTAACGTTAGCTCATGGAACGATAGCTACTTAGCCAACACTAGGTAGCTACTAACGTTAGCTCACGGAACGATAGCTACTTAGCCAACACTAGGTAGTTACTAACGTTAGCTCACGGAACGATAGCTACTTAGCCAACGCTAGGTAGCTACTAACGTTAGCTCACGGAACGATAGCTACTTAGCCAACGCTAGGTAGCTACTAACGTTAGCTCACGGAACGATAGCTACTTAGCCAACGCTAGGTAGCTACTAACGTTAGCTCACGGAATGATAGCTACTTAGCCAACGCTAGGTAGCTACTAACGTTAGCTCACGGAACGATAGCTACTTAGCCAACGCTAGCCAGCACCTGCGAAATCGAATGCCAAACTGATGATATCAGATGTTGATATCAGGAGCTATCAGTAGCTAGCCAGCTAGATAACATTAGACAATGCCTCATGTATTAAACTAAAGTGAATAGTTCGTTGACTGGGTCATTTTGTTTAATGCTTCAGTTATGTTGAAAGAGGAGCTCTGGGCTGCTCATGCACTCGACTGTGAGGGGGAGGAGGAGGGCTCAACTGTGAGGGGGAGGAGGAGGGGCAAGGCGTGCACTGCTGCAGCAGATTTACGAGTCTGATCTGATGGTCACAGAGCTGAGGGAGCGCGCCCAGTTAGCTGTAAAAATCCAGAGATTAGCCGCACCGTTATATAAGCCGCAGGGTCGAAAAATGGGGGGAAAAGCTGCGGCTTATAGTGCGAAAATTACGGTACATTTTACATTTAGTCATTTAGCTGACACTTATATCCAAAGCGACTTACAACTTATGTACAAGTCAGCAGGAAGGATACAGCTCATATTGTTCATCAAACTGTGTCAACCTTCAGTGCAACACTCCGAGTGCATAGTAGTATATAGGCATATCATCATAGTAGATAGTAGTGTAGACATATGCAAAATACATAATAGTAAAAGACAGTAAGACGGTTAGTTGTTTTTTTCTCTGTTTTAGTCGAGAATTTAGTCCAGTCCACTTCCATGGTAGTGGCCGTGGCACGGCATGCGTCCTACAGGCGTCACTACAGGCGTCTCTACAGGCGTCTCTACAGGCGTCTCTACAGGCGTCACTACAGGCGTCACTACAGGCGTCTCTACAGGCGTCACTACAGGCGTCTCTACAGGCGTCTCTACAGGCGTCACTACAGGCGTCTCTACAGGCGTCACTACAGGCGTCACTACAGGCGTCTCTACAGGCGTCTCTACAGGCGTCTCTACAGGCGTCACTACAGGCGTCACTACAGGCGTCTCTACAGGCGTCACTACAGGCGTCACTACAGGCGTCTCTACAGGCGTCTCTACAGGCGTCTCTACAGGCGTCACTACAGGCGTCTCTACAGGCGTCTCTACAGGCGTCTCTACAGGCGTCACTACAGGCGTCTCTACAGGCGTCACTACAGGCGTCACTACAGGCGTCACTACAGGCGTCTCTACAGGCGTCTCTACAGGCGTCACTACAGGCGTCTCTACAGGCGTCTCTACAGGCGTCACTACAGGCGTCTCTACAGGCGTCTCTACAGGCGTCTCTACAGGCGTCACTACAGGCGTCACTACAGGCGTCACTACAGGCGTCTCTACAGGCGTCTCTACAGGCGTCACTACAGGCGTCACTACAGGCGTCTCTACAGGCGTCACTACAGGCGTCTCTACAGGCGTCACTACAGGCGTCTCTACAGGCGTCACTACAGGCGTCTCTACAGGCGTCTCTACAGGCGTCTCTACAGGCGTCTCTACAGGCGTCACTACAGGCGTCACTACAGGCGTCTCTACAGGCGTCTCTACAGGCGTCACTACAGGCGTCACTACAGGCGTCACTACAGGCGTCTCTACAGGCGTCTCTACAGGCGTCACTACAGGCGTCTCTACAGGCGTCTCTACAGGCGTCTACAGGCGTCTCTACAGGCGTCTCTACAGGCGTCTCTACAGGCGTCTCTACAGGCGTCACTACAGGCGTCTCTACAGGCGTCACTACAGGCGTCACTACAGGCGTCTCTACAGGCGTCTCTACAGGCGTCACTACAGGCGTCTCTACAGGCGTCTCTACAGGCGTCACTACAGGCGTCACTACAGGCGTCACTACAGGCGTCTCTACAGGCGTCACTACAGGCGTCTCTACAGGCGTCACTACAGGCGTCACTACAGGCGTCTCTACAGGCGTCACTACAGGCGTCACTACAGGCGTCACTACAGGCGTCTCTACAGGCGTCTCTACAGGCGTCTCTACAGGCGTCACTACAGGCGTCTCTACAGGCGTCTCTACAGGCGTCTCTACTAGGGGTGCGAATCACCAGTTTCATCACGATACGATACGATATCGATTCTTTGGACAACGATACGATATTATCCGATATCACACAGTCTGCCACGATACGATTCGATTCAGGTGCCTGCGATCGATATGAGACGATATTATATGCCCATTTAACACAATCAGTAACATTTAAATCAACAAAAAAAAGGCAATGGAAATATCATTTGACATTTTTATTTTTGAGCTCTTCCAGACATTTAAATGAAAAACAATATTGTTTTTAATACAAATAGACCTCCTGTTCACTGTTTTTGGTTTGTTTTTCTTTTTTTTCTATATTAATATCCTATTCACTGTCACAGAGCTGTATTAAGGTGCAGTACCGGCCAGATCCTGTTAGTGGGGCTATCCCGAGAATGCACCCTCCTTCCCAGGCCCCACTTCTCTCTGCCTATGGCTCTGGGTTAGCTTGTTAGCTTACGCTAACGTAACGTTATCTTTGATCTTTAACGCGACGTGGGCATAATGGAGTGGCGAGGATTGCAAAAGCAGGTTAGATGCATTGGACCCGTTGCAGAATAAAACAGCAGGGACATGTTTTGGGTCACAGAATAGGCACACTAGTCTTGCTCTAGTGACGGTCTAGACGCTACTGCTGTGTGCTGTTGATGTTAAACGGAGTTTCACAACACTGGGCGCGGGGCGATGACGTCGCCGTCGCCGGATTTTCAAAATAAGAGTATCGCAATATGAATCGATCTTTTTACGTTGCATCGATCCTATTTGATTATTGATAATAGATCGATATATCGATCTGGATCGATGTATCGTCCCACCCCTAGTCTCTACAGGCGTCTCTACAGGCGTCTCTACAGGCGTCTCTACAGGCGTCACTACAGGCGTCTCTACAGGCATCACTACAGGCGTCACTACAGGCGTCTCTACAGGCGTCACTACAGGCGTCTCTACAGGCGTCACTACAGGCGTCTCTACAGGCGTCTCTACAGGCGTCTCTACAGGCGTCACTACAGGCGTCACTACAGGCGTCTCTACAGGCGTCTCTACAGGCGTCTCTACAGGCGTCTCTACAGGCGTCTCTACAGGCGTCACTACAGGCGTCTCTACAGGCGTCTCTACAGGCGTCACTACAGGCGTCACTACAGGCGTCTCTACAGGCGTCACTACAGGCGTCACTAAAGGGGTCACTACAGGCGTCTCTACAGGCGTCACTACAGGCGTCTCTACAGGCGTCACTACAGGCGTCTCTACAGGCGTCTCTAGTCTCTACAGGCGTCTCTACAGGCGTCTCTACAGGCGTCTCTACAGGCGTCTCTACAGGCGTCTCTACAGGCGTCTCTACAGGCGTCTCTACAGGCGTCTCTACAGGCGTCTCTACAGGCGTCTCTACAGGCGTCTCTACAGGCGTCACTACAGGCGTCTCTACAGGCGTCTCTACAGGCGTCTCTACAGGCGTCTCTACAGGCGTCACTACAGGCGTCTCTACAGGCGTCTCTACAGGCGTCACTACAGGCGTCACTACAGGCGTCACTACAGGCGTCTCTACAGGCGTCTCTACAGGCGTCTCTACAGGCGTCACTACAGGCGTCTCTACAGGCGTCTCTACAGGCGTCTCTACAGGCGTCTCTACAGGCGTCACTACAGGCGTCTCTACAGGCGTCTCTACAGGCGTCTCTACAGGCGTCTCTACAGGCGTCTCTACAGGCGTCACTACAGGCGTCACTACAGGCGTCTCTACAGGCGTCTCTACAGGCGTCACTACAGGCGTCACTACAGGCGTCACTACAGGCGTCTCTACAGGCGTCTCTACAGGCGTCACTACAGGCGTCTCTACAGGCGTCACTACAGGCGTCACTACAGGCGTCTCTACAGGCGTCTCTACAGGCGTCTCTACAGGCGTCTCTACAGGCGTCTCTACAGGCGTCACTACAGGCGTCTCTAGTCTCTACAGGCGTCTCTACAGGCGTCTCTACAGGCGTCACTACAGGCGTCTCTAGTCTCTACAGGCGTCTCTACAGGCGTCTCTACAGGCGTCTCTACAGGCGTCACTACAGGCGTCTCTACAGGCGTCTCTACAGGCGTCACTACAGGCGTCACTACAGGCGTCTCTACAGGCGTCACTACAGGCGTCTCTACAGGCGTCTCTACAGGCGTCACTACAGGCGTCTCTACAGGCGTCTCTACAGGCGTCTCTACAGGCGTCTCTACAGGCGTCACTACAGGTGTCTCTACAGGCGTCACTACAGGCGTCTCTACAGGCGTCTCTACAGGCGTCTCTACAGGCGTCTCTACAGGCGTCACTACAGGCGTCACTACAGGCGTCTCTACAGGCGTCTCTACAGGCGTCTCTACAGGCGTCACTACAGGCGTCTCTACAGGCGTCTCTACAGGCGTCACTACAGGCGTCACTACAGGCGTCACTACAGGCGTCACTACAGGCGTCTCTACAGGCGTCACTACAGGCGTCACTACAGGCGTCTCTACAGGCGTCTCTACAGGCGTCTCTACAGGCGTCTCTACAGGCGTCTCTACAGGCGTCTCTACAGGCGTCTCTACAGGCGTCTCTACAGGCGTCTCTACAGGCGTCTCTACAGGCGTCACTACAGGCGTCACTACAGGCGTCACTACAGGCGTCACTACAGGCGTCTCTACAGGCGTCACTACAGGCGTCACTACAGGCGTCTCTACAGGCGTCACTACAGGCGTCACTACAGGCGTCACTACAGGCGTCTCTACAGGCGTCTCTACAGGCGTCTCTACAGGCGTCTCTAGTCTCTACAGGCGTCACTACAGGCGTCTCTACAGGCGTCTCTACAGGCGTCACTACAGGCGTCACTACAGGCGTCTCTAGTCTCTACAGGCGTCACTACAGGCGTCTCTACAGGCGTCTCTACAGGCGTCACTACAGGCGTCACTACAGGCGTCTCTACAGGCGTCTCTACAGGCGTCTCTACAGGCGTCACTACAGGCGTCTCTACAGGCGTCTCTACAGGCGTCACTACAGGCGTCTCTACAGGCGTCTCTACAGGCGTCACTACAGGCGTCACTACAGGCGTCTCTACAGGCGTCTCTACAGGCGTCACTACAGGCGTCTCTACAGGCGTCTCTACAGGCGTCTCTACAGGCGTCACTACAGGCGTCTCTACAGGCGTCACTACAGGCGTCTCTACAGGCGTCACTACAGGCGTCACTACAGGCGTCTCTACAGGCGTCACTACAGGCGTCTCTACAGGCGTCACTACAGGCGTCACTACAGGCGTCTCTACAGGCGTCTCTACAGGCGTCACTACAGGCGTCACTACAGGCGTCACTACAGGCGTCTCTACAGGCGTCTCTACAGGCGTCTCTACAGGCGTCTCTACAGGCGTCTCTACAGGCGTCACTACAGGCGTCACTACAGGCGTCTCTACAGGCGTCTCTACAGGCGTCACTACAGGCGTCTCTACAGGCGTTGAAGCCAATGACACTTGATAGCTGGGGATTTTGGAACTGGGTTTTGAAAAGTTGTGAATATATTTAAATGAATCTCTCTCAGTGATGGTTCCAGATAAAGCAGAATTTTGGGAGGAAGTGACAGCGTGTGCGCGTGCGCGCGTGTGTGTGTGTGTGTGTGTGCGTGTGTGTGTGTGTGTGTGTGTGTGTGTGTGTGTGTGTGTGTGTGTAAATGTCAGCGGGCAGAGGAGCTAATGAAATGGCCCCTGGGGGCCAGAGGACGGTGTGTCCGCCCACCGCTACCTGCCTGGTGATCTGCCTGTCTCCGAGAATCGCTCTCGCTCTCTCTCGCTCTCTCTCGCTCTCTCGCTCTCTCTCGCTCTCTCTCTCTCTCTCTCTCTCTCTCTCTCTCTCTCTCTGCCCCCTCCTCCAACCTCCCCTCCACCTTCCTCTCTCCATCCACTCATGAATGCACCACCTACCCTCCCGAATGAACCGGAGAGGTACTTCTGGTCTCACACCCATGACCATAAGATAATCCAGTCACCCACAACGTCACACTACAGTGACTCCATCCCCTCGCCTCTCTGACTCCTCATCTCCTCACATCCGCTCCTCCTCCTCACCTCCCGTGATCTCTCTATTCCCATGCTCACCCCTCTTATCGTGTCCCCTCACCCAGAACAGCATGGGCCAGCGCCTCACTACCTCTCTCTCGCTCTATCTCTCTGTATATATATATATATATATATATATATATCGCCTACTTCTCTCTACCCCCCCCCCCTCTCTCTCTCTCTCTCTCTCTCTCCCTCTCTCCCTCTCTCTTTCCCTTTGCTCTTTCCTTCCATCCCAAGAGCCAGACAACCACTCTAAAGCGGCAGACAGTCTGGAAGCAGGCAGGCAGGCATGCACACACACACACGCACACACACACACACACACACACACACACACACACACACACCCTGCTGGCACTCCTCTGATGACGTGCCAGGGTCTAAATGTTAACCCACCTGCTGTGCCCCCCACACTACCACCACCTCCTCCTCTCTCTCTCTTTCCTCTGCTGCTGTTCTTTTTCTCTCTGCCTCCTTTATTTTTTTCCATCCATCCCTCGATTATTTCCCCCCCCCCCCCCATCTTCTCTCAAACTGTGGCTGGCTTCTCATCATTCTTCAGTGGAGTACCATGGAGTTTTCTCATCCTGGACACAGCAGTGCCATTGATCCTTCTGCCTCCTCTCCTCTTCTCTCATATCCTCCTCTTTTCCCTCTCCTCTCTTCTCCTCTCCTTCTCTTCTCCTCTCCTCTCCCTCTCTTCTCCTTCTATTTTCTTTCCTCTTTTCCTCCTCTCCTTCTCTTTTCCCTCTCCTCTCTTCTCCTCTCCCTCTCTTCTCCTCTCCTTTTCTCTCCTCCACCTTTCCGTTCTTCCCACACAGAGCACAGAGGGCCCTCTCCTGTCAGTTTCCCTCTCTCTCCCTCTCCCTCCCTCCGTCTGCTCCATTGCCTTCTTCCCAGCCAGTTCGGACCCCCTCCTCGTCTCTGACATTTAGTTTTAATACCCCCCCCCCCCCCCCCCAAAAAAAAGTGCTGTAAATGTCATAAGTGGCCCTGCCAAGGCCTTCATTAATGATGCATGTTGCTGCCAGACCCCTGGTCCCTAAATGTGGGGGCAATTAGTCTGTGATCCCCCCCCCCCCCTGCTTTTAGCACCACCGAGTCATCAGACGGGCGTTTTGTTGCGTTTGTCTTTGATTAAACGGAGCCTGATCCACTAAATATCCTGTTTACTTAGCAAGAACCAAGACAAGCACTTATTTTGTTCTCAGGCAGCGTGTCAAGTTAGCACAAGTTGTTCATCAGCGCGTCTGCAACAAAGAGCAAATGACTGTTTAATGAACGCCGTTCCCGAAGCAGCAAGGATGGATATTGACTCTTCGTGCAGACTGGTAGATCAACCTGGCCGTTTCAGAAGCTACCCCCCCCCCCCCCCCCCACGTTTGCTCCTCGCCTGTCTCTCTCTGTAGCCCCTTTTAAACAGAGATCCCACACTATTGCTATAAAGAAGACCCTTCATTATTGCCATTTGCTTTTTTTTTTTACACTGAACCAAACAAAGCCGGCATAATGCTGCCCTGTGTTTTATGCCAGACGGCATGGCGGCGTTCAGAGGCGTGTCGTACCGGTTCAGCGTGCAGCGGTCTGTTCACGACAAAGCAACAAGCACAACGAGGTCTGTCCGTGGTGCTGGAATAGGTCTCGCTACGACGCTGCTGTCCGTGGTGCTGAAATAGTAGGGGTGGGGGTGGAAATCGATATGTAGTAGTATCGCGATACTTTGCGTGGCAATACTGTATCGATACAGGGACGCCAAGTATCGATATTTAATTATTCATAATTTTTTCTTTTTTGAAAAAACTTTATTTTTATTTTTATTTTGTATAAGGAAGTTGCATTGTTCATTTCAATACCTGTAATAGTACAGTAGTCCACACACACACATGTGCATTCAGTTAAGTTGGAATATGACTGTAATACAAACAGTTCAGTTTGTCAGGTACATGCAACACAGTGTTTACATCTGTCTGCTTGAGAAAATACCATGTTCTGCAATAAAAATGATTGAAGTGAGATGAACAGACTGAACTTTATTTTATTAGATAAAACATGTTGACAAAGTTTTACTTTGCAGTGGAAAAAAGGTAATAAATTAAATGTGACCAAAAAATATATACAATTTATATTCCACAATACTCAGCGTATCGCAATATATTTAGTATTGCGATACTATCGTATCGTGATGCAAGTATCGCGATAGTATCGTATCGTGAGGTCTCTGGTGATTCCCACCCCTATGAAATAGGTTTGGCTACGATGCGGCTGTCCGTTCTTTTTTTCTTCTCTCCCCAGTTAGCTTGGTGGTAAGAAACGCTGCTTTTATCGCCACTCCTTATACACTTATTTGAACACTCCCTTTGTGCTTAAATGTGATCTTGGGGACGCATCTACAAAGGACACACAGCTATTTCTCACGTGAAGACGACATAAACTACCCAGAGTGCTTTGCATGTGGCTGACTGCACAGGCAGCTGCTGGGGCAGGAGTCAGCTGAGGGAAATAGAATAAATTTGACGCACATGATGATGAGTTAAGACGCACCTTCTCTATATAGGCTTTTGAAATGTGCGCAATTAACTCATTGAACGCCAAAAACGAGTATACTCGTTTATTTTTTATTATTATTATTATTATTATTATTATTATTATTATTATTATTATTATTATACTAAACAGTCAGCTGGACCTTGTTGTGTGATCCTGGTATCGCCTACCTTTTTAATTGGGCTAGTTTACTGTGGGGGGGGGGGGGTTGCTCACTCCCTGCTGGGCACAGTAGTATAGCCACTAGTCTGCGAACTGCATATGCAATGGTGAGCAAACTATTGGCGGTTATTATGACGAGGACAAAACGATCACACTTGTGGATGATAAGGTGCGTTTTCACCAGACTACATTGGACTCAGCACTTCTGGTAAATCATAAAAATACTATAGTCAAACTGGCCGAGCATGTAACATCTGTTCACCGCTCCGCGGTAGTCGCCGACACTAGAGTTGAGAGCACTCCAGACTAGGGCCAACTAACGTTCGGCAATGGCGATCGCCTAGGGCGAACTATTGGCGATTATTATGAAGAGGACAAACGGTGACGATCCGTCCATAACATAGGTGCGTTTTCACCAGACTATGTTGGATTCTAGTATTTTCAAACAGGCTGTTTGGATGTAACGTTATCTCCAGACTAGAGCCAACTAACGTTCGGCAATGGCGATCGCCTAGAGACAACTAACGTTATTTATTTAAATTGTTCCCGTTCTGACTCAGACACTTCGGAGCAAGAGTGGACAGGGTTTTGGTGGACCTGCTGACAAAGGTAACGTCTATTTTACCGAACCCCATCATAAAACATGGAATTGTGACGATCCCAGCATCAGAAAACTAGTCCGCCCTCATGGTGGCTTTGTGAATAGAACCATTCTATGTATGGTCATGTTTACCTTTGACCTGGAAATAATATAGGTGTCAGGCGAGCAACACGTAATATCTCGCGTTCCAGGAAACTAGACTGGATTATTTTGAAACAGGACGGGTTTTAGCCTGGGATTGCGCAGGAACGAAGGTATGTAGAAATAAACGGTTTGTTCCCTGTTGGAGTATAAATATTGCCTTTAAAATGAGCCATACTATTGTCTCCATAGCTATAATATAGAACATACGATGGGTCTGCAAACATCGTGAAAATGGTCAGAAACGCTGGCGCCAGGGAGTACTGATTGAAAAACTGTGTGGCAGTCAATGAGTTAGGAGGTGAAATTTAAACCGTTACTTAAACTCAAAAGGCAACTGAGGTTTTCCCTCACTTTACAATTGTGTAGAGTAAAACAAATAATAATAATAATAATTGTATTAGCAAAAATACCAAAAAAAGTTGTAGTTATGATATTACCTACAAACTACATAAAGGCCTATAACCCCCTGTCCCGGCATGCCGACAGTCCCATTCACACAGACGCCGGGACATTCCCACCTTATGTGTGTGTACGTGTGTACGTGTGTGTGTGTGTGTGTGTTTGGTGGTTTGTCATCCAGGTGTCAAATGCCGTGGCTGTCTTTTAGGAGGTGTGTGTGAGTCTTGTCAAGTTTTCTTTTTTTTTTAAGAAGAGTGTGTGATGCTTGCTTCTCACCCCAGTGTCATGTAGTAATTCAGAGCCTTCCTTATAGCCAGCGGCTCCACAGCCCGTGTGTGTGTGTGTGTGTGTGTGTGTGTGTGTGTGTGTGTGTGTGTGTGTGTGTGTGTGTGTGTGCGCACCTGAGCGTGTCTGTGCGTGCGCTTAGGCAAGCTGTGCATTTCCAACACAGTGTGATCTCATTCATCCTCCAGAAATGAAAGAAGCCAATATACAATTAGCCGTCGCCGAAGCTAGCATCTATCGTCTTCACGAGTGCACATTAAGAGTCGACCCGTGCTAACAGAAAACACTTTCACAGCGCTCGCATATATCACCACGCCACTATCCGACTCTGTGGAGGAATTAACATATTCCCCTCTCCTTCGCAGGTAAAATAAATTACGCGTATCTGTTTTAATGTGTTTTCGGAGTCCCCCCCCCCCCCCCCCCCCAGTACTTTAAGTGGTGGGGTTAATACGTGTGCCACCTACAGTACATTAATTGCCGTCGGAGAGAGATGCTCGAGATGTTAATGGCACTGGCGTTAACAAAGACAGCTTAGCGTTATCGGTGACAGGGTTTTATCAAAGCCTCCGTTAACCGTCTATCAGCCTTGCTGCTTTTCACTCGCAACGTATACATCTACAGAAGGACACAAGCTATATCTGCTTCATTTACATGTTGCCTATACTCAATTTATACCTACTACCCACTGCTTCACTGTCTACCCATATACTCTGTATGATGGCAGTACAACAGTGCTGTATATACAGCATATTTACATTTATATCTTTATATTACCACATATATATACCCATATTTGTCTGAATATACCTGCACATAACCCATAATGATTGCATGTACTATAATGCTGTATATACCATATACATATACAGTATATATATATTTATTCCCACTAAGGCTGAGACCACTTGTCGATTTATCGATAATTATCGATAACTGCATGAAATCAATAAGCGGTGTCACTTATCGAATTTCTTTGCATGTGTACAAAATAATTATGTTTAAACGTTTAAAATGCTTTTTTCTTAAAAAGGAAAGAAATTATTATTTAGCGTTAGTTCGTGTGTGTGTGTCACGTGCACTCACTGTAGTTTATGCGATGCTGTAGTTGGCCCACGACAGCGGGTCGTGCTGAGCGCGCTGCCAGTAGCGATCAGGAAGATGCCGTAATTATAATAACAATAAAAATAATTAAAAAATAATAATAATAAAAATAACTATATTTATCAATAATTTTGTCCCGATTTATCGATTCTTCCTAATGGCACATCGTCTCAGCCTTAATTCCCACAGCATATATTCCGATCCTCACCTGTCTGTAGTTACCTGCACATAGTCCTTTACTATATCTACCTATATCTGTACATATCCTACTCTAGTTACACTGATGGCCAGTAGTGGTCATACTGTTTCTATTTATATAATACAACTCTGTACATGCATCTGATTAGCACTACACCCTGACCCAGCAGTACTCATTTCATTTGTATATTTTGTACCCAGTTTAACCACCTGTACATTGTATATGTACTGTACTACACTCTGGGTTGGATGCCAATCTTCTTTTTGTTGTACTGTACTTGTGCTGTGTATAATGACAATACATTTTAATCGAATCAAATCTAATTTAAGCCTGATGGGGGTTTCACAGAGGAGCCAAGCTGAATATTTGTCTCTCTTTCTCTCTCTCTCTTTCTCTCTCTCTGTCTGTCCGTCCGTCTATCTCTCTGTCTCTGCAGAAGGACTTCTCTCGCCGGGAGGAGCTGCAGCAGACGGACGTGGAGTGCTGGCTGGGCTTCATCACCTTCCTGTGTGAGGTGTTTGGCACCATGAGGAACTGCATCGGGGAGCCCTTCAGGGTGCTGGTCTGCCCCATCTACACCTGCCTACGAGAGGTTGGTACGGCCTGTCTATCTAGTGTAGGTCTATACTCGTACCTGGGGTCTGCCCCATCTACACCTGCCTACGAGAGGTTGGTGCGGCCTGTCTATCTAGTGTAGGTCTATACTCGTACCTGGGGTCTGCCCCATCTACACCTGCCTACGAGAGGTTGGTACGGCCTGTCTATCTAGTGTAGGTCTATACTCGTACCTGAGCCCTCCAGGGTGCTGGTCTGCGCTGTTCATAATTCTACAAGAGGTTGAAATCTAGTTGTATAGCTCTATTTCATACACCCTACACACCCTGAATGCAAGAGCCTGGTATCACCTGTCTATTCTAGATCCAGACCTGCCCAACAGAGGGCCAGTATTCCCCTAAAGGAAAACTCCAACATTTTGGGAAATTGGCTTATTTGCCATCTACCCTGGAGTTAGACAAGAAGATACATACCTTCTTCTTCTTCTCTGTGCATGCAGTAGGAGTAGGAAGACGTTGGGAACTAGGCTAATGGAGGAACCTACTTCCAGTGACTGACGCTAAGCTAGGCTTAGAGCGGAAAAAGGGTATGTATCTTCTTGTCTAACTCCAGGGTAGATGGCAAATAAGCGAATTTCCCAAAATGTTGGAGTTTTCCTTTAACATGGATATTATACCATACGTCTGCACCTGCCAGTGGAAGGTGGTTACAGCATATCCATCTACCATAGATCTATACTTGTGCCACAGCCCCCGGCCTACCCAATTACGCCCCATGTGTGAAATGAAACGAAATGCGCGGTAACTTTGTGTGACAAAGTTCTATACCGCACACATCTTCATTTGCCTTTTTTTTTTTTTTAAGTGCGTAAAGCCCGTCTACCATGCTATGGATCTATACCCGCGTCTCCTAAGCCCCATTTAGACTGCTGCGTACCCTCATCAACACCTGTCCGTAGGCTCTGATAACACAGTTATATATCACACGGCTCTACCCGTCTCATACGAGACGACGGTAAAACTTTAAGAGCCCCATCTATCTACGCGCTCTGTGCCCCGCGAGAGGAGGCTGGTATCTAGTTTACTACGTACATCTAGCAGGAATGAAGCCGCGCGCCATGGGTGACACCTCCATCCATCACGGATAACGCTTTTCTTTACGAGTCTGACTGCCGCGTAATCATTTTGAGATATTATCCGTGTTTGTTAAATACCGACGGTACAGTAACGTGGCCCTCCGGCGTTATTATAAATATGAACGGGCCGTTATGGAAAAGACGAGACGAGAAGGCATTACGATCATTACACGCCCACGAGGAGCAGCTCCAACCTCCCTTTCTTTTTTCAATTGACGCTGCTCTCTCAGCCGTGGGGGGGGAGATAACTAATGCCTTTTTGCTGTACTACAGTTCCATGTTAGGGAACGTGGTACTATTACTCTACTAAACAGTAAATAAACTGCATTTATATAGTAGCTTTTATCCAAAGCGCTTTGCTTTGCAAAACGTACGCCTCGCATTCACCCATTGACTCGCACATGCACACAGCGACGGCGGAGGCGACCGTGCGAGGTGCCAACCTGCTCTCATCGGGCGCAGTTAGGGGGTTAGGTGTCTTGCTCAGGGACACTTTGACACACGCTGTCGGGAGAAGCAGGAATCAAACTAGGAACCTTCAGATTACCAGACTACCGTTCTACCTCCTGAGCCACTGTCACCCCACAACATTATGGAAGGAAATATCCTACTTTTGAATCCGAACGGTGGCCGTTTGTGGAGTTGTGAGTTGTTGGTGATTGTGGTGGTGGTGGTGGTGGTGGTGGTGGTGTTGGTGGTGGTGGTGGTGTTGGTGGTGGTGGTGGTGGTGGTGGTGGTGGTGGTGGTGGTGGTGGTGGTGGTGTTGGTGGTGGTGATGGTGGTGGTGGTGCTGGTGGTGTTGGTGGTGATGGTGGTGATGGTGGTGGTGATGGTGGTGTTGGTGATGGTGGTGGTGGTGGTGGTGGTGGTGTTGGTGGTGGTGGTGCTGGTGGTGGTGGTGGTGATGGTGGTGATGGTGGTGTTGGTGATGGTGGTGGTGGTGGTGTTGGTGGTGTTGAGGGGGCTTGGACGCTCCAGAGAACTGACATACATAATCCTATACGGTAGAAGATGCATTTAAACGCTTTTGTTAAAAAAGAATTGCAAAGAAACATGTCTAAATCGAATTTAGATTACATTTTTTTTTTATGAATTCAATTTAAAATAATTTAATCAATCTGAAGACTTCAAACCCTGGCCAAAACGACAAGGAGTACATTATGTCCATTTTTATCCAGCGCCTAAATAAGACTAGACACCCATTTTCTATAATATGTCCCTTTTAAGTATAATTTTGAATGGAGGTCTTGTACTTCTTGCCACAGTGCTATAGAGCTCTGCGGCACCCCTCCCCCCCCCCTCTCTGAATGCAGAAGAATCTTCTTTATGGCTGTAGGCCTGCGGCGAAAATTAAGATCAGCTACAATAATTTTTAACTGTGCAACATATAAACCCATGGGTCTCCGTCTCCCGGATCGTAAAAACTGTTGGATATATTGCATTTTAAATGAACATATTGACCATTGGTTGTCAGGGTTTCCAACCTCATCTAATATCACCCTTTTTTTAATCACTTGTTTCCTTTGTTTCAAACGAGCACTAAAGAGATCAACGCGACTGTTATACAACCTCGGAGACCCGCGGGTTTGTGTGTTGGAATAGTACGATTACTGTGGCTAATCTTCATTCTATAGCAGCTTAGGGAGAGCTCACCCCTTCAGTAGAGAAGAGAAGCACACGGTGAACCAAGCCAACTATACTTTATTCACTTGTTCTTGTTACCATCCATGTTTGGCTCGAGGGTCGTTGGAAATGAAAGGGGGATCACCACCCAAAAGTTTGAGAATCGCCACGTTATTGATGTGTCGTCTAGTAAAGGTTAAATCACTATGAATGAATGAATGAATGAATGAAAGATTTTTTATTTTCGAACAAGTATAAAAACAAAAATATATCTGTTAATTTGACATACAATATATGATATACAAAAGATAATAAAAAAAAAGACAACAAAAAGAGAAACAGATAAACAAATCATAGTTTACCCTAACTGTATAGTTTTCCCTAAGTTAACTGTATTGATCAATTAACAAGTCTGAGTCCTCGTCTGCACCTTCCGAGTCCGAATGCAGTCGATGCTCAAATCCAAGTCCAGTCCCGAGTCCTGAAAATCAGTCTCAAGTACGACAACACTGCAGGAGTCAGACTCAAACTGAAATCATCAGGTACGCAGTCTGGAGCTGCTCCATTGACATTGAATGAATGAATGAATGATCATTGAATTTATATAACGCTTCTAGACACTCAAGCCGCTTTACAATGTAGGGAAGACTGATTTTGTGGAACCACAGAATGCTTAGTTTCTTTATTATTGTTTTTCCCCCAAATGAGCTTTATCTTATAGTGTTATGTGTATATATACTGTATATATATATATTATTATTATAATATTTTTTTATATTCTTTGTGTGTCCCAACCCTCATGGGTTTATAAGACACCAGAAATACTGTTGCAGTGTTCCATTATTACATTACATTTCATTACCTAAATACAGATTACAGCAACTAAATATGCTGCCTTCTCTCCCAAGCTTGACAAATAGAATCTGCTACAAAAAAGTTCCCTTCCTGAAGCACAACTCAAGTTGTTCATTATTCATCCAGCTCATTATTTGACTAAAAAGTACTTTTTTACGAGGTCCCGTAGGTCCTACTTAACTACTTACAGTTTTGCAGAACAGTAAAACAAAAAGTTAACCTAATTCACACACCAAACGATATATATATAGTTTGATCTGATCTGTTCTGATCTAGGGAAGTCAGCTTTTTCCTTTGATGCCTCTAACTCATGGAATGTCCTCCAACTCTCTCTGAAATTGGAGGTTCTCCCTTCCCTCGGTATGTTTAAACGTATGATTTCAGACCATTGTGTGACTACCTGTAACTGTTTTAGCTGATCTTTTACAATTATTTTTAAAGTTTTTTATTTTGACTCTGGTGTTTAATTTTCGGTGAATATTGCTGTTTACATTGTACAATCGACATTTATGTAAATGAGGGAAACCTCAGAAGCTTACGATTTTAAATAATGGTTGAAATGAAAATGAAATATAATTTTTTTTACTGTATATTATAGTTCTCAGCTCTGAAACTGAAAATATATCCGTATACTCAGAACATTCCTCCAGGCGCTCTCAGTGTCTCCTTTCACCATCTTTACCAATGCATTGTCTATGGAGCAGCTTCACACTCTATACCAGACGACATCACAAGTTTGATTTTCCTTAAGACCATAGGAATAACGTGTATGAATGAAAGGGGTTTGGTTTAAGACATCATTTTGAAACGTTGGTTGTGTAATAATAAGTAAATACAATATTGAGTGTACGGTGACTTCATTCATTTGCTTTGTCTGAATCAGGGTAGTGGTATTTCTACCCTCACTCAAGGACACGAGACTTCCTCTACCTCCCTGCCCACTCTCCAGAACAGACTCCATTCCTGAACAGCATAGACACGTCATACAGGTGCAGCTCAATAAATTAGAATATCGTGGAAAAGTCTATATATTTCGCTGTATTGATGCAGTCATTTGTGCAAAAGGAGCCCCAACCAAGTACTGAGTGAACATACATGAACATACTTTTCAGAAGGCCGACATTTCTATATACAAAAGAAAAATACATCTATTTAAAAATGTTGGGGTTTCATGAGCTGTAAGACATAATCATCAAAGTTAAAACAAATAAAGGCTTGAAATATTTCACTTTGTGTGTAATGAATCTATAATCTATGAGAGTTTCGCTTTTTGAATTGAATTACTGAAATAAAATAACTTTTCCACGATATTCTAATTTATCGAGCTGCACCTGTATATAGTTAGATTACCATCGTGGCCTTGCAGAGTGGCAGCGGATATACGCATACATTCTGTCTCAAGATCTACTGTAGTCCTGCATGTTATCAACAAATGTGCATGCTGTGTGAATTCATGTGTGCCATTATTACTGTCAATTGTAATAATTGTGGAATATTCCTATAATGAGGCTGTATGTGTATGTCACCGAATTTCCCCAAGGGGATTAATAAAGTATCTATCTAGATCGACAGGTGAAATTATATGTTAAAAAAAACAATAATAATAATACAAAGAAATATATTTATATATATTATTTATTATAAATAAATACAAATAATAATTTCATTTCACTTCAGACCTTTATTTAAACATGAAAGGCAACTGAGGTGTCCCTCATTTACAGTCACGTCACGTGTGCATATACAGAAATAAGCCAAATAAAAGCATACAATCACACAGCATCTAAAATCATAACAAAGAGACAACAAGACAAGACAAGGATAACAAATCAATTAAAACACGTACAACTTGATTGACAAAGGTTGGAGATCAAGGTTTTAAACTCTGCAACAGAGGAGAGAATCTCAAGCTTTAAGGACTGTTGGAGCTCATTTCATGAGCTAGAGGGGCATCATGGCAAAATGCAGATTTACCCTGTTCCGAGCAAATTCTGGGGACCTTAAGGACCAGCCAGTCACTAGAACGGGTTCCATAGGTTCCAAAATTCCATTCCAATAATGATGTAGTATAAGGAGGTAGCTTACCAATAAGGGCCTTAATGAATGAACAAATACCAGTGTTTGTTGCGCCTCTCCGTCAGAGAGGACCAACTAAATAATAATAAGAATAATAATAACTTTTATAATAGTGAGCGTAGTCCTTTCTTGTCTCAACCAATGGACACAAGATTGAAAAGTCAATGACACTATTGAGGAGAGAACAATGTAACGGAACTGGCTTTATTCCAATTCAAATAAACCTCTTCCTCATGGTGCACTAGGATGTTCTAAAGTTCTCTGTTTTATTTACTCATTCATCCATTCATGAAGTGTCAGGTGAAGCATGTGGGTGGAACTCTTTTATATCAGTTAATGTTGACACAGTAATTGTTATTATGCAGAGATAACTTCACAAACGCACAGTCCATCAAACCCCATTCATATTACTGTGTCCACGGGAAAAATCTGCCCCCTTTTCTTTTTTCCCATCAAACGGCACCAATTATATTGTAATAGCACTACCTTGAGAGTTCACGTGCTAAACCTGTTCAGATAAGGAACGGTGTTGCTCAGATAAGGACCATATACTGTAACTGTGTTTGGGCATAGATCATGCTGTTCTACTGCCTTTATTTACTGTATTTACTGTACATATATCCCTATAGCCTAGAGCTGTAGTACATTGCACTGAGCTTACCATTGCACTACTCTGCATATTCTGTTTACATAGCCCACTGCACCTCACTGTATATCCTGTGTATATAGCCCATAGCGTGTGTAGATTTGTCTTACCATTGCACATTGTGCTAGCCATTGCACTTTACTGTACAGATTTCTCTATATATACTGTGTTTCATTGCAACTAATTGTTGATTGTCACATCCTGGTTAGACGCACACAATTCCGTTGCACTTGTCTTGTACTGTGTAATGACAATAAAGTGAATCTAATGCAATCTAATATAGTCATCAAAAAAGAAGTTACTGGAGACACAAATTATCTTTAGAAACATATTTAATATGGTGCAAAGAAATCACTGACGTTTCAACACGTTTCTGTCTTCTTCAGAGTGATCAGAGGACAATGCTGGTGTTAAAACGTGAGTGAATATATTAAATATGTTTCTAAAGATGATCCGTGTCTCCAGTACCTTCCTTTTTGATATTGTAATAGCAGTCATAAACATATTTAGCACAGCTCTTTTACAAAAAAAACAAGAAGACAAAGATTTACTTACAGAACAAACCATAAACCCAAGGTAAAATAAAACAATCAAATAAATTAAATGCAGACATTTTATAAAAGAACCTTAAAAACAACATGAATAAAAATCAAACCGGAAGCAGGTCAGCAAAATACAACAGAAACAGTATAAGTGAGTTTGAACATCTGCGCGAAGTTAGATAGAATAGAAATACACAACACTACAAATCGCTCACAGTAAACGGTAAACATTTAGGTAGACAAAACAAAAGTCACAAATAAAGTAAAGTAAAAGTCCAGGAAGATAGCACTGACACCTTGTGCCCAGTGATGCAGTGTATCCTGACAGTAACATGACGTCCTCCTCACAGCTCCACCTGTGTGCGTGCGTGCGTGCGTGCTGCTCAACCACACGCCGCCAGTCTCACACATCCAACCAGGCGTGAGCAGCTGAGCACAAAGCAGAGAAAAACCACAGGTCACTTCCCCTCGCGTCTGTACCAGGAAGATAGCTTCCTCCTTCTGGCCACACCAGGTCTAGACTCCAGACACCACACTGGCAGGATCTGGTTAGTGGTGTCGACTCGACAGACGGACAAGAGAGACGGTGGAAAGTTGGAAACGTCATAAACCCCCCCTCTCTTCCCCCGTGCCCTGGTCGCCATGGAAACCAGATAACCACCGCAGACACACACACACACACACTGTAATACAGAAGTGGTCTGGAAACCGATGACATACAGAGGAGGGAGGAGGAGGAGGTGGTGAAGGGGGAGACGGCAGGGAGCAGGTCAGAGCGGAGGGTTTCAGAAGTGCTAATTCACTCCTCTGTGGAAGAGGGAGGAGGGTTGGAGAGAGAGAGAGAGAGAGGAGGGTTTTATACAGGAATAGTCGAGAGGAGAGAAGCACAGGTGTAGGTTGGAGGCACGTGCCAGACAGGTTTGCACCTCTGCCAGTCACACACACACACAAACGTGTATAATCTTAACATTCGTACACTACCCACACCCTGTCTGTGTGTGTTTGCCTGTGGCATTATCTTGCCTTGTTAAAAGGCTTGGCAACGTGAACAAGGGTGTGGACTAGCAACAAACACACACACACATGCACAGATTCATGCACTCGGTCGTGCAAACATACACAATATTGTGCACACAAATATCTCAACACCTCCACATTCCAACAGCAACAATGTGTAAAACCACTTGAACCTGATACTTGAGTTTGTTGCATTGAGAGGCCAGAGAACATACTTTATAAACAACAGACACAATTATATGACGGGTCAAAATAGCCTTGTGTTTGTGAATGCGGGCATGCGTGCATACATACAGTACGTGTGCGTGCGTGTGTGTGTGTGTGTAGTATTTCACAGTGCCTTTGTTCTCAGTCTGTCTGTCTATGTTGACTATCTTGTTCTGACAAGTAGCCGATGGCTTCTAGCTGCAGGTTATACACTGTGTGTGTGTGTGTGTGTTTACATAAATGCCTTTTTGAGTGTATTTACAGTATGTGTAGTGTGTCTGTGTGCGTGTGGCATGTGTACGTGCCTTCATTACTGCCTGTTCGCATTTTCGAGCATAATAATTGTGTAGGCTGCAGTGTGTGCACTTTGTGGGTTTGTGTGTGTGTGTGTGTGTGTGTGTGTGTGTGGGTGTGTCGATTCTGGGCGACCGCCTGCCGTTGTCTGCAGAACAGAGTTAGGGTGTGTGTGTGAGGAAGTGCATGTAGCTCAACATGACAGCTGTATAGGTAGAGCAGATTAATGGCAAATGATCTCATCCTCCCGTGACTGACGGGCCATTTGAATGTAGACTTCTCTCTTAAGGTGGAACTGTCCTGCATAGTATGTAGCCCCAGAGTTATGATTGTTGCTGTTCCGGTATTTCTTTATCCTATGTTCCTGTAGCTCTACGGGTAGAGCATGGCACCAACACTGCCAGGGTTAGGGGTTTGATTCCCACCGGGGGTCATCCATATACTGGAGATAAATGTTTTCTCAAAAGGCTTGTGTTGCTGCAACATGTACATAAGTGATTAACATAAAGGACTAGCTTCTACTGTAACTATAGATACAGTCTGCATTGAGTCATAAAGAGCTAGCTTCTACTGTAACTATAGATACAGTCTGCATTTAGTCATAAAGAGCTAGCTTCTACTTAACTATAGATACAGTCTGCATTGAGTCATAAAGAGCTAGCTTCTACTGTAACTATAGATACAGTCTGCATTTAGTCATAAAGAGCTAGCTTCTACTTAACTATAGATACAGTCTGCATTGAGTCATAAAGAGCTAGCTTCTACTGTAACTATAGATACAGTCTGCATTGAGTCATAAAGAGCTAGCTTCTACTGTAACTATAGATACAGTCTGCATTGAGTCATAAAGAGCTAGCTTCTACTGTAACTATAGATACAGTCTGCATTGACTCATAAAGGACTAGCTTCTACTTTACTATAGATACAGTCTGCATTGAGTCATAAAGGGCTAGCTTCTACTTTACTATAGATACAGTCTGCATTGAGTCATAAAGGACTAGCTTCTACTGTAACTATAGATACAGTCTGCATTGAGTCATAAAGGACTAGCTTCTACTTAACTATAGATACAGTCTGCATTGAGTCATAAAGGACTAGCTTCTACTTAACTATAGATACAGTCTGCATTTAGTCATAAAGAGCTAGCTTCTACTGTAACTATAGATACAGTCTGCATTGAGTCATAAAGGGCTAGCTTCTACTGTAACTATAGATACAGTCTGCATTGAGTCATAAAGGACTAGCTTCTACTGTAACTATAGATACAGTCTGCATTGACTCATAAAGGACTAGCTTCTACTTTACTATAGATACAGTCTACATTGAGTCATAAAGGGCTAGCTTCTACTTTACTATAGATACAGTCTGCATTGAGTCATAAAGAGCTAGCTTCTACTGTAACTATAGATACAGTCTACATTGAGTCATAAAGGGCTAGCTTCTACTGTAACTATAGATACAGTCTGCATTGAGTCATAAAGGGCTAGCTTCTACTGTAACTATAGATACAGTCTGCATTGAGTCATAAAGGACTAGCTTCTACTTAACTATAGATACAGTCTGCATTGAGTCATAAAGGGCTAGCTTCTACTTTACTATAGATACAGTCTGCATTGAGTCATAAAGGGCTAGCGTCTACTTTACTATAGATACAGTCTACATTGAGTCATAAAGGGCTAGCTTCTACTTTACTATAGATACAGTCTGCATTGAGTCATAAAGGGCTAGCTTCTACTTTACTATAGATACAGTCTACATTGAGTCATAAAGGGCTAGCTTCTACTGTACTTCTACCAAGGTACTGGCATTACAACTGTATGGCTGTCCACTGCTCCTGAATAGTTAGGATGTGTCAAATGCAGATGATGAATACATGCATAAAAGACTTGAGTGGTCTGCTTGTTAGCCAGGTTATTAACCGGGTAGATTCTTCAACCCAAGTGGGGTTAATTTGGTGTCTGGCTCGGTAGTAGAGCCGTGCTGGCAGGTGACATCATCTGACTTCAGGAAATTAGCCTCGGAGGACAGGAGAACCAGACCCTGAATCACCTGAACTGAATCACAGAATTATTACAGGAACTTTGAGAAAGAAGGAAAAAAAATAGGCATCTAAGCGAGGGCCTTGGACCATCATTCTCCTTATTGGTGCATCCAATGCATTCCTTTACCGTTTTTCTTTTTTTCTATCTGTGTGTGTCTGTGTGTGGCTTCATCGAACAGCGAAGACCAAAGAAAATCTCTTAAGTGACACGGCATGAATGAACACGACTGGAATTCGCACAGGTCTGCCGGTGGCGCATTTGCAGAGTGGGGTTTTGTTGACATAACAAACAAACAGTCCCGGGTTCCTCTCAGTTTCTAGCGTTTGAAGAGTTCACATTCACCCATTTTTAGACTGACCTTTTCTCTACCCAAAAAATTAAAAAAAATCATTGGTGGCGAACGCCGTTCCACCAACAGAGTTCCCCGCTTTTCTCGTGGAGGAAAGACTACGATAAGTGCGGCCGATGGTGCGGCAGTTGATCCAGACCACCGGGGGAGGAGAGCAAAAGAAGGGAAGATGAAGCAGGAGGGAGAGAGAGAGAGGGAGGATGTGGAGATGAGGCCATTTTATGTCTATTGAGCAGAGATTCACCACCTCCCCAGAGGACTCATTAGGAGCTAGTCTTACTTGTCGCACGGTTCCCCCTCGTCTGGGAATGACAAGATTCCATGACACCACACCGAGCAACAAGCCCCCCCCCCCCCCCCCCCCGTATCACACAGAAGAGCTGACATCTGCCTGGCCTCATGGCACTGAAGAGACAAGTGGAATACCATTAGCCGTACAGCCTGTTTTAACATGGAACCTACTAGTGTCATACTGCTTTTACATTTGTGGTTTGTGCTCACAGGGACACTGCGCTAATATATATATATATATATACTGCATATATGAAGTAACTCTCCGAGGTGTTCTATGTGCACTTTGAGCTGCAGTTCTTGTATGAAAGGTACTATACAAATAAAGTTATTATTAATTACGTGTAGGCCTTTTTCAAACCTGTGTTGCAATCTGGTAGAGTTGTTGTAGTGCGTGTGTGTGTGTGTGTGTGTGTCACCACTCCAGTGGTCTGTCAGTAGGATGGTGGGCTTCATCAATTGGCTGTAAAGTCTAATCTACGCCCTCAGGCTATCCTGTCTAGGTCTGCTCACTGTCATTCTAATTAGGTTTGTGTGTGCATGTTTATATATGTGTGCGTGTGTGTGTGTGTAAGCTCTCGCCGTAGAAATTGTATTGCTAGAATGGCCGCCAATTCTAATCTTACGTTCTCGAATACGGTCATTTATAGCTGGTGTACCTCTGATGGCTGCCATAGTGTCTTTGATGGTGTTGCCATGATACCAGACCTGTGATGCGTCTGGTATTTCATGATGCCATGATTGTCATGATCAGCGGTGTTGTGTTGAACATCTCATACAGTGTCCACACATGAAACACTACACTATTAACCACCACACCATGATGATCAGAGCTCTATGGCAGCCATTTTAGGTGTTACCACGGTGACGTGACCGCGATGCGGCTAGAATTGACCTATCTCAAGCTCTGCCCTCTTTTCTTGATCCTCCAATCGCAGCTGGACGAGTCAGCGTCGTCATGTAGGAATGTTCCCCGTTGACCACCGGGAGGCAGCATTTTAAGAAGTAGCTTTAGGGCAGCTTTCTCACAGTACTGAGTAGCTTCTGTGTTGGGGCTGTGACCCGTCCTCTTCATAATGTTCTAGGTATACACTAGGAAAGGCCCTCTAGCCATTCCAATTATCTCTCTCTCTCTGATTGTTTGAATTGATTGATTGAAAACTTTATTAACAGATTGCAGAATGGGTACAATACAGTACGGCTCAATACACACACAATTGTTAAGGGGATGCAGACCAGAGAAAGACTTTCATCTTGTTTACATCAGGGTCCCCCATTTTCAATTCATCATAACATTTATGACATACATGACATACAGATAAACAGTACTGTTACATCCAGACATTTATGACATACAAGATATACAAATATACAGTACTGTTTAAGAGACAGTTTCTAAAAGAGAGTATATACATTTGAGGGAGAAGAAACTACATTGGAGGGTGTTGGGGGGGGGGGGGGGGGGGGGGGGGGGGTTGGACATTTACCGGGGCCAGTTTCGAATTGCAGTCTCCCGTAGGTGCTCTTTTAGAGCGGTTTTGAAGGTGGGTAGTGATTCGCATTCCTTTACAGATGTGGGTAGGGCGTTCCACATTGATGTGGCATAATTGCGAAACGTGTTTAGTCCCTTGTTTGAGCCGAATCTGGGTTGAACATGATTTGTGGAGCTCCCTCTGGTGTTGTGGTCGTGGTATTCACTGACCTTTGGGACGTATTTTGACATGTACATGGGTACCTTAGTGGTGTAGTGTATCTTGTAGACCAGGCCCATTGCAAGTTGCTGTACTCTGTCGTCTACTTTAAGCCATCCTAGGTTGTCAAAATGGGCAGGGGTGAGGTGGGTTCTAGGAGTCAGGTCAAGCAGAGTCTCTCTCTCTCTCTCTATCTCTATCTCTATCTATATCTATCTCTCTCTGGTAAATGGACTGGACTGCATTTATCCAAAGCGCTATACAACGTATGCCTCAAGGACACTTCGACGCACTGCCAGGAGGGGCCGGAATCGAACCTGGGAACCTTCTGATTACCAGACGAGGCCCTGTGTGTAGAGTACCAGTGGTCCTGTGGTGAGGCGAGGCCCTGTGTGTGTAGAGGACCAGTGGTCCTGTGGTGTGGTGTGGCCCTGTGTGTGTAGAGGACCAGTGGTCCTGTGGTGTGGTGTGGCCCTGTGTGTGTAGAGGACCAGTGGTCCTGTGGTGTGGTGTGGCCCTGTGTGTGTAGAGGACCAGTGGTCCTGTGGTGTGGCCCTGTGTGTGTAGAGGACCAGTGGTCCTGTGGTGTGGTGTGGCCCTGTGTGTGTAGAGGACCAGTGGTCCTGTGGTGTGGCCCTGTGTGTGTAGAGGACCAGTGGTCCTGTGGTGTGGTGTGGTCCTGTGGTCCTGTGGTGTGGTGTGGTCCTGTGGTGTGGTGTGGCCCTGTGTGTGTAGAGGACCAGTGGTCCTGTGGTGTGGTGTGGTCCTGTGGTCCTGTGGTCCTGTGGTGTGGTGTGGCCCTGTGTGTAGAGGACCAGTGGTCCTGTGGTGTGGTCCTGTGGTGTGGTGTGGCCCTGTGTGTAGAGGACCAGTGGTCCTGTGGTGTGCAGTTTGATGTTAAGCTCATTACAGAGGGCTGTCAGACACGACTCCTGAGACAGTGTCCAGACCTTACCTCTCCTGCCACAGCGGTTACCAGCAGGGCCCCTTCTCTTCTCCTCTCCAGTCTCCGCCCTTCCTTCTCTTCTTCTCTCTCTCTTTCTCTCTCCCTCCTTCTCACCCCCCTCTTTCCTTCTTTCATTCCCACCCTCCTTCTAGTTGAAGGACCGGTTAGAAAGCATTCTCTGTGAAGAGCAGCGCTGCCTCGGAGGGAGCAAAAAAAATTAATAAGAGGTTTTCACACATTTCTTACTAGCGAAACCTAACGGTCGATGCCGACCTTCTGTCTGTCACTCTGTCTTGCTCGCCCTCCTTTTCTCACTCACTCTCTCGCTCTCTCTCTCTCTAGCTCTCTCTCTCTCTAGCTCTCTGTTAGCTAGCTTGTGTGTATGCTGCAGGGGTTAGTCTTAGCTAGCTTGTGTGTGTGTGTACAGCAGGGGTTAGTGTTAGCAGTGTGTGTGTAGCAGGGGTTAGTGCAGGGGTCGGCAACCTGCGGCTCCGGGGCCGCATGCGGCTCTTTAGCCAATCAGCTGCGGCTCCCTGAAATTTTTATAAATGGTTTTTTTTTTTTTTTTTCTTATTTTGGAGATCGATGTCATACTGTGACACTGAAATGAAAAAATGTTTCATCAACTAAAATATTTAGTCAACAAAAATATTTCATCAACTAAAATATACAGTACGTCACACCCCGCGCCTCTCCCTGCCGTCTGCAAGTGGCTAATCTTGAGTTTCCGACCCCCCAGTAAGCTAACCATGGATAAATCCAAAAAAAGGAAAGTCTGAGGAAAATAGAGGGTTTAATTCAGCGTGGACAGATTAATTTGCTTTCACGACTAACGATGCAGGCTTACCTGTATGCCTGATATGTGGTGCGAAATTTGCGAACAACGAAAAATTTACTTTTTATTTTATAGATTTTCCACAAATAAGGGAAGGACTCAAATAGAGCTGCATAGTTCAGGGTTTTATTTAAAAGTTATAACAGGTAAAAACAAGGGCGGTTAGGTGGTCGAGCGGAGATTGCGTTTGTCACCAGCCCCGGAGCTGTGAGCTTGGTTCGCCTGTTCGAATCCAGCTCACAGCTCCGGGGTTGTCACCAGCTTGGCTGGCCGTCTGCACTGATACAATTGGCTGTATCAGAGGGTGGGAGAAGCTGGCGGGGTGGGTCCGGGTCGTTGTAAACAGCGACTCCTACAGTTCGGTCGGGGCGCCTGCTAAGCGCGGATAGGACGTGAGGGGGATAGTGTGGTCCTCCCACACGCTACGCCCTCTCGATGAGAATCCGCGCTGCCAGGTGAAAAGAAGCGGTGATTGGCTGGACGTGTGTCGGAGGAAGCACGTGGTAGCCTCCACTCTCCCAAATGATCTGACTGTGGGGGGTAAAGCGCAGCGACCAGGAAGGGACTGGGAATTGGCATACGACTAACATTGGGATGGGAGAAAATCGGAGGAAAATGGAGGAAAAAAATAAAATAAAATAAAATAAAAAATAACAGGTAAAAACAGCAATAAAAAGTCAAAAAAAATCTTTTTGTTGCTTTATAATTCCATTAATGCAACAAACTGTGTGCTATAAGTATAAAGTATAATAAATCGCAAATTTCTTTGGGTATGCAATTATCAGGCGTTTTATGCTAAATGTGGGGTATGCTTGGGGATATATAAAACTTTATACACTGTGTTATCTTCATTTTAAGGGTAAATAGGTTGTGCGGCTCCCTGAGCATTTTATTTTATGGAAGGGGGGGGAAATGGCTCTTTTGATAGTAAAGGTTGCTGACCCCTGGGTTATTGTTAGCTAACTGGTGTTGTCTTGCCAGTTTCATGTCTTCAAGATAAATATTTATCGTTGGGATTAACTGTTTTTCTGATGCACAGGTTAACCAAACACACAGAGCACGTGCCCCCTAAGTAGGGCTGGGCGATTCTTGCTAAATGTGAATCACAATTATTATTTATTTTTTTCAATAAAATCATTTAAAAAGTAAAGTAAAAGGTAAAAAAAAATATATATATATAATTTTTTTCTTTTTATAAAAAAATAATCGTCATAACTTAGAAATGAGATTGCATATGTCTATGAATCGAGATCGTGATTTTTTTTTAATTAATTGCCCAGCCCTACCCCTAGCCATTCAGGCAGCTTCTATTATAAACATTATACAACATAATACACCAGGCTGTGTTTACAACTAGCATGAGGCAGCGTGACGTTAGATGTTACTGGATTCATTGTTCTTCTTTCTACTGTTCTGTAGTGTTCTATTCTGTAGTGTTCTATTCTGTAGTGTTCTATTCTGTAGTGTTCTATTCTGTAGTGTTCTATTCTGTAGTGTTCTATTCTGTAGTGTTCTGTTCTGTAGTGTTCTATTCTGTAGTGTTCTGTTCTGTAGTGTTCTGTTCTGTAGTGTTCTATTCTGTAGTGTTCTGTTCTGTAGTGTTCTGTTCTGTAGTGTTCTATTCTGTAGTGTTCTGTTCTGTAGTGTTCTATTCTGTAGTGTTCTGTTCTGTAGTGTTCTGTTCTGTAGTGTTCTGTTCTGTAGTGTTCTATTCTGTAGTGTTCTGTTCTGTAGTGTTCTGTTCTGTAGTGTTCTATTCTGTAGTGTTCTGTTCTGTTCTGTAGTGTTCTGTTCTGCTCTGTTCTGTTCTGTTCTGTAGTGTTCTGTTCTGTTCTGTTCTGTAGTATTCTGTTCCTTTCTGTTCTGTTCTGTTCTGTAGTGTTCTGTTCTGTTCTGTTCTGCTCTGTTCTGTTCTGTTCTGTAGTGTTCTGTTCTGTTCTGTT
Source organism: Notolepis coatsorum (assembly GCF_963971535.1). Classification (NCBI taxonomy): domain Eukaryota; kingdom Metazoa; phylum Chordata; class Actinopteri; order Aulopiformes; family Paralepididae; genus Notolepis; species Notolepis coatsorum. The sequence goes on from NC_140175.1 coordinate 92,922,596, forward strand.
CTGTAGTATTCTGTTCCTTTCTGTTCTGTTCTGTTCTGTAGTGTTCTGTTCTGTTCTGTAGTGTTCTGTTCTGTTCTGTTCTGTAGTGTTCTGTTCTGTTCTGTAGTGGTCTGTTCTGCTCTGTTCTGTTCTGTTCTGTTCTGTAGTGTTCTGTTCTGCTCTGTTCTGCTCTGTTCTGTAGTGTTCTGTTCTGTTCTGTAGTGTTCTATTCTGTAGTGTTCTGTTCTGTTCTGTAGTGTTCTGTTCTGTAGTGTTCTGTTCTGTAGTGTTCTGTTCTGTTCTAACAGTGTCTCATCTCCTTTCTTCTTCTAGCTGTTGGAGTCCATAGATGTGAAAGAGGATGCAGTACTCTGTTGTTCCATGGAGGTATGATAACCGCACGCACGCACGCACACACACACACACACACACACACACACACACACACACACACACACACACACACACACACACACTTGCTTGCCTCATATGCCGTTGGGCTGAAGACTAGAAACTAATTTTAAATTCAGGTTAGTGCAAGACAACGTCCAATAAAAGTCTGAACAAATGCATGCAATAAACAAAGCCCATGCAATATTTATTCTCTTGTGTACTTCTCCTGCTCATGTATCACCGTCTGCCTCCTCGCCTTGATATAACAATGGGACCCATAACCGTAAAAGTCTGTTTCGTTCTGTTTTTTATTTTCTATCATTATTATGTTTTTATTTTATTTCACCACAAAGTTGTTTCCTCTTAACACTCTGCTTTTCTGTTGTGTGTGTGTGTGTGTGTGTGTGTGTGTGTGTGTGTGTGTGTGTGTGTGTGTGTGTGTGTGTGTGTGTGTGTGTGTGTGTGTGTGTGTGCGCGCGTGTCTAGCTCTCCTCGCTCGTCAGAATGCACCCCTTTATGAATAATGAAAAAGGACAGGAGTGTTGGATGTAGAATTGTAGATTCAATAGGAGTTAGATCAGAGGCTGGAGCCCGGGAAAGAGTTCTGTAGGAGAGGATGGGGGAGAAGGTCTGGGTCGAGGAGAGACAGAGAGGAAGAGAGAGGAAGAGAGATGAGCTCTGTTCAACAAACAACTCCAAGAGACTCGGATGCAACCACTCGATTGCTCGCATGCACACACACACACACACACACACACACATACACACACACACACAGTGCATGGCCTGTGGCTAGAGGGACTGTGCTCTTCTGCTTTTTAACTGTATCCACAGTGACAGGCCGCTAGACACGCTGCCCTGATTAGCGAGAAAACATACACACACACACACACACACACACACACACACACACACACACACACACACACACACACACACACACACACACACATTATTCTGACCTCTCACCTATATCTCTGACACATACTCGCACACATCTCTCTGTTGGTGTGTGAAGTGTGTGTGTCTGGAATACAAGATGAGCAGTGGCAGTGTTTTCTGCTTTTCGGCCAGAAATCGATATAGCCTCTCGCCTCTCGGCCCTCTCTCTCTCTCTCTCTTCTTGTTCTTCCTCCTCCTCTCTGTATCTCTTCCTCACCCATCTCCTCCTCTCGTATGTATTCTCCTGCTCATGTATCTGCCTCCACCTCGCCCTCTGCCTCTCGATGTTCTCCTGTTTTTCCTCAAAATCCGTTCCCCTCTCCTTCATCTCTCTCTCTCTCTCAGTTGCAGAGCATGGGTCGCCTCCTGGAGGAGCAGCTACCGGAGATGATGACGGACCTGCTGGCGGCGGTCCGGGACAAGATGCTGTGTCCGGCCGAGTCCCAGCTGACGCGCTCCCTCCTCATGGAGGTCATCGAGCTGCACGCCCACCGGTGGAGCCCCCTGGAGGACCTGACCACCCAGTACTACAACCGCACCATCCAGAAGCTCACCACCGCCGCCGTCTAGACGCCAACCCTTCACCGCCCCCCCCCCCCCCCCACCCCCAGTGGCGATGAACATTTATTTTTCTGAGACGGATTATTTGATTCTGAAAAGCCCTCCTGGCCTCTTAGGCCCGGCCCTTAATTCTGTCCCCTGTCGTCCCTCTGGAGGTTCTAGCCCCCCGAGCTTCACGATGTCCACCCAGGCCCTGCTCACTACAGCTCACTACAGCTCACTACAACTCACTACGGCTCACTACAGCTCACTACAACTCACTACGGCTCACTACAGCTCACTACAGCTCACTACAGCTCACTACAGCTCACTACAACTCACTACGGCTCACTACAGCTCACTACAACTCACTACGGCTCACTACGGCTCACTACAGCTCACTACAACTCACTACGGCGCACTACAGCTCACTACAGCTCACTACGGCTCACTACAGCTCACTACGGCTCACTACGGCTCACTACAGCTCACTACGGCTCACTACGGCTCACTACAGCTCACTACAGCTCACTACGGCTCACTACGGCTCACTACAGCTCACTACAGCTCACTACAGCTCACTACGGCTCACTACAGCTCACTACAACTCACTACAGCTCACTACGGCTCACTACAGCTCACTACAGCTCACTACGGCTCACTACAGCTCACTACGGCTCACTACAGCTCACTACGGCTCACTACGGCTCACTACAGCTCACTACGGCTCACTATGGCTCACTACGGCTCACTACAGCTCACTACAGCTCACTACAGCTCACTACGGCTCACTACGGCTCACTACAGCTCACTACGGCCAGGAGGATGATCCACTACTAGAAAGCTACCACTAATAGCTCAGCGCTACTACCACTAAACCCCTGGACCCCGTGAAGGCGAACGGCAGTAACTGCACAAGTAGTGAAACAGAGGGAAAGTTTATTTCTTGGTTCCTATGTGATGCCCCGAGTCCAAGCCCCTGAATCTACACCCAGCCCCTAGACAACCCCCCCCCCCCTTCTTCCCATCCATAGCCCCGCCCCTAGCCCTATACCCCTGCCCCCTATAAGCGCTGTGGAAGTCAAAGGCAACATAAAGCAGAGAGAATGGGTCATTTTCTAAACAATGAAACTCCAGCAGACCCCAGACTATGGAACCCACACTGTCGGCTGGCCAGTAGGGGCGTGCTTTGTCACACAAACTCTGGGGCCTCGTCCGGCTGTGGCTTTTGAGAGAGGAAGGGGAGGAGGGGTTAGGGGGGGGGGGGCAAGAGCCAGGTCGCGTGGGGGAGAAGAGAGGGGGAGAAGAGAGGAGGAGAGGGGGCGGGGGGAGCCAGGTCGCGTGGGGGAGAAGAGAGGAGGAGAGGGGGGGGGGGGGGGGGAGCCAGGTCGCGTGGGGGAGACGAGAGGAGGAGGAGAGGGGGCAGCTGCTTGTCTGTAGGGAATGGAAGGGTCTTTTCCCCACGGACGGATGGAGGGAGAGGGAGGGGGCAGGGTTAGGGTCCTTCATGTCAGTCTGTCCATTGTGTTCGTGTGCCAACCACCCGCCCCTTTCGCTGTGTCTCTCCCCTCCTCCCTCCCTCCTCCTCCTCCTCCTCTGTCTCTCCGTCAGACCCTGGGGTCTGTGTGGCTGATAAAAGAGAGAGAGAGAGAGTCGAGGAAAAAGAAAGAGAGAGAGACCAGACGTGCTGCTGTCTGTCTGGGCCGTCTGCCTCGCAGGGCCAGGTCAAAGGGCCATGCCACAGGGCCCAGCCTCCGGAGCCCCTCCAGACCCCCCCCCCTCCTCCTGCCTTTGTCCCCCCAGCAGGAAGCCTCTTTGTGGGGCTGAGACTGCGGGCCTGCTGCCCCTGGCCTGGGCTGGGGATCAGGCTGACTGGGGCTGGGTGGCAGATGGCTGCTGGAGCCCTGGTGGGGAGACACACTCCTAACACACCCCGTTCCAGAACCCCCACACACCCGCCACCCCCACCCCACAACTACCCAGACCCTATAAGCCCAATGTGGGGCTGGGCTCAAGGGGTCGACGGGGGGGGGGGGGTGTTTCAGAAGAGCATTAAAACAGACAGTCCTCGCTCCAAAGCTCCTTTGTGTTTTTATGTCCATTGTCCCGCGAGGGATGCGGAGGGGCGGGGGGGGGGGGGGGTGTATCTCATTCCTTCCGTCAAGCCGTGCTCGTCCATTGCTGTTTGTATATCCTCGTCAATGATATTATGATATTATAATTTTCTCATTTTACGGTTACTATTATTATTATTATTGTATTCTTTTATTTTTGTGTGTGTTTTTAAAAAGAGGGAGATGTATGTATGTAATATCCTAGGGGTTAATAGGCCTTATTGCACAGGTTTGAGGTGTTTTGCACTGTTTTGAGGGCAATTTTGCAAAAAAAATTATTATAATAATTTGAAGCGATGATGGTGGAATGAATTATTAGCATTAACTTCAGTAGTGAGAGAGGGAGAGGGGGAGGAAGAAGAGAGGAGAGAGAGCGAGAGGGAGGGAACGGGTATCTAGCGAGGCGGCTTGCTTTAGAGAGAGATGACCGTTAAGACCTTGGTGTTTTTAGAGGCTAGTGGCCCTGTTGTCAAACTATCCATTTCTAGAGGAGCGTCCTTGTTTAGAGAGAGAGACAGAGAGAGAGAGAGAGAGAGATAGAGAGAGAGAGAGAGAGAGAGAGAGAGAGAGAGAGAGAGAGACAGACAGACAGACAGAGAGAGAGAGTGCCCCATGGCACTGGAGGAACACGCTGAGAATGACCCAGTTGGACTCTTTATTCTCATCGGTCCGTTCCTGGCCGACCCAGCTTTCGTTTGAAGACGGAAGGGGGCGTTAAAGATATTAAAAGAACACACACAAAAACAAGCGAAAACAAAAGAAAAAAAGCATGACAAACAAACAAGCCGCTTCTTCAAATGGTTCTCCTGTTAAAGCCATTATTTTGCAGTGGACATTTTGCAAGTCTTTATTATGAACTGTAATATGAATCCTATTTGCTTTGTGTTTTTTATTTTATTTCTTTTATTTGGGGGGGTAGGGGCATTAACCTGTGTATTTGCAGATGACGAAGAAAAGAACAAAAAAAAAGAAAGAGGAGAAAAAAAAGGAATCTTTTGTGATATGACATAATTAGCTAGTCCTATGTGATCCTTATTCTGGCTGACCTGCTAACGTGTGTACTATGATATTGACGTACCAAGCCAATCATGTATCATTTGTAAATGGGCTCAATGTATAATCCCAGCGTTACAGTATATCTTTACAAGTATTTAAAAGAGAAGGGGGAGAGAGCTCTTTAGGAGGGGATCGTGCAAAACAACCCAGACTGCGGTTTTTGCGTAGATAGGAATAGGATTGTTGGTTGTGTGGCTTAGATGGTGGCCTTCATATGTGTTCCTGTCGGGCTTTTAGCTCATGTATTGCTTGGGGGTAGTCACGCACACTCACGCACACTCACACACAGACACTCGTACATATAAAAGACATGCGCACACACACACACAGTTTCCCCATTGAATATCTCTGGGCAGTTTTATGTGTTTTTTATTTTATTTTTAAATGTTGTCTATCTTGCATCAAGACTAAAGATCCTGTGTGGTAGGAGACACACCCAGGGAGAGTATTTAGATTGCGTAGGGTGGTTTTAACGCTCACAATTAACCTTTTTGGGAGGCACGGCCGAAACGTCTGTATAAAAAAAAGAAAAGTGTGCACCCGCCTAAGAGGTGATTTTATTTCCTTTTATTTTTATTTTTTTGTTTTTGTTTTATTTTATTATAGGTTTCTATTTAATTTTTGCTCTTTATTTTCCCTCCCCTTTTCCAGTGGGTTTTACAAAATGAGACTGTTGTGATACCTAGCTTGCCTGGTTAGTGTGTAAGTGTGGTATTGCCATGTTTTAGATTGTGAAAAAGGAAAAAGACAAAAAAAATAAACAGACATGCCTAATCAGTCAGTCAGTCCCATTATGCAAAGAGCAGCTCTCTCTCATTGGAGACGGGGGAGGGGGGGGCGGGGTCGCTGGGAGCCTCCCCGCCCCCTCCCCAAGTGCCCTTTGACCCCATCGCCCGGGTCACATGACTCGGCCCCCGACGATTGAATGCGACGCACCTTCATTTGCATATTGTCATGAATATTGAAAGCGAGGCTCTCCCGGCCCCGCGACGCAGACAAAAGCTGCAGATTTGCGGAAGTGGGTCATCTGTGAGCTCTTGTTGTGTTGTTTTTCTAAGCAATTGAAAAATAAACTAATGGAGAAAAAAAAATAAAAAAAACAGAAGTGATGAACAGATTGTGGCTTGTGGTTCTTCCCTCCCTCCCTCCCTCCCTCCCTCCCTCCCTCCCCCATGCCTCTGCTTCCAAGCGATGGAGGCAGACGAGACACATGCTTGTGTTCACATGTACTGTATGTAGAGCAGAGAAGCACACGTCACATGTCAGGAAACACTACTGCAGATGATGCATCTGTGTATCCATTTTCTACACCCTGACTATATATGTATACATAAGCACCACAGTAGTTTATTATACATACAAAGCATCCGTGTACATTAGTGACTTACAAATGGTGGTGTTTTTTCCCCAAGCACACGTAAAGAGCACACTCTGTGTGAACTGTGCAGTGGGACCCCTATAGCAGCCTGGGTGTGCGTGTGTTTCTCTTTACATATGAACTCACAAAGGGCATCACGCACTCTTCAGAAGGATGGTAGGAGCCCCCATAGCGGGTGTGTGGTGCGCAGGATGTCCTTGGCCAGCGGGTTGCCTTTGTTAGGCCCTGACCCAAGCCTGGGGCTCGCCTGCAGCGTGCATCCCTGGGGAGGGGGTCTCGCAGTGCTTGGGTTGTCTCCCCATGGGGGCGCTGGGGCTCCGAGCCTCATCCCTGGAACCTAGGAACGGTCCTTCAGCATCCATCCACATCAAACACACTGTGTGTGTGTGTGTGTGTGTGTGTGTGTGTGTGTGTGTGTGTGTGTGTGTGTGTGTGTGTGTGTGTGTGTGTGTGTGTGTGTGTGTGTGTGTGTGTGTGTGTGTGTGTGTGTGTGTGTGTGTGTGTGTGTGTGTGTGTGTGTGTGTGTGTGTGTGTGTGTGTGTGTGTGTGTGTGTGTGTGTGTGTGTGTGTTAGAGAGCAGGGTATAAGAACTTCAAACATGCCATGAACATCAAAGTTCTCTACAATAAAGAAGTCCCATCCTTTTGTCTATTCTTCACAATTATTGCATTCATGTCCTTTAATGAGAGATGGATCCATGGTGGCCTAATGCACCTCTCAGGCTGCAAGCAGAACGATGTTGGAGAACTGCACTGGCAATGAATGGAGGGAGACGGAGATCCAACAACGAAGACCGAGGAAGGAGAAGGATGACGAGGGAATGGGATGAATAACTGGAGGGGTGAGTTGGTTGAGGGACGGAGAGATGGAGGGGTGAGGGACGGAGAGATGGAGGGGTGAGGGATGGAGAGATGGAGGGGTGAGGGACGGAGAGATGGAGGGTGAGGGACGGAGAGATGGACGGAGAGATGGAGGGTGAGGGACGGAGAGATGGAGGGGTGAGGGACGGAGAGATGGAGGGTGAGGGACGGAGAGATGGAGGGTGAGGGACGGAGAGATGGAGGGTGAGGGACGGAGAGATGGAGGGTGAGGGACGGAGAGATGGAGGGGTGAGGGACGGAGAGATGGAGGGTGAGGAACGGAGAGATGGAGGGACGGAGAGATGGAGGGTGAGGGACGGAGAGATGGAGGGACGGAGAGATGGAGGGGTGAGGGATGGAGAGATGGAGGGTGAGGGATGGAGAGATGGAGGGTGAGGGATGGAGAGATGGAGGGTGAGGGATGGAGAGATGGAGGGTGAGGGACGGAGAGATGGAGGGTGGGAGTTGCCCAGTGCAACCAGGCCTCTACTGTTGGCCTCTGAGCGACTACTGGATTAGTTGGAGGGGGTTAAGTACCTTGCTCAAGGGCACTTAAACGGTGGGTACTGAGGCGAGGGGAGCGTGCTATTCATTCACTTCCCCCACAGCCAGATGTGTCCTGCCCGTCCGGGGCCATCAAACCAAACCGGTGAAGTTTCCGGTCCACTTCTGCAACCGCTGGGACCCGCAGAGCCAGGAGCCTTGAAGACTGAGAGCCAGGAGCCTTGAAGACTTAGGGGAGGAGAGCCAGGAGCCTTGAAGACTGAGAGCCAGGAGCCTTGAAGACTTAGGGGAGGAGAGCCAGGAGCCTTGAAGACTGAGGGGAGGAGAGCCAGGAGCCTTGAAGACTGAGGGGAGGAGAGCCAGGAGCCTTGAAGACTGAGGGGAGGAGAGCCAGGAGCCTTGAAGATGGTGAGGGGAGAGAGCTCAGGCCCGGGCGGCTCTGAATTAGGATCACCGCTAATTTATTCTGGTGGAGAACAAACAGATGACTATATACGCGCGCTGCTGCGCCTGAGGGCGGCAAGGGGTGGTGGGGGGTTAACGTCACGTTTAGCCTGCTAGCCCGTCCGAGAAGTTCCACTTAGCCGTCTGGTGGTTAGTGAGCCTGCGTCATTTGCAGACAATTAGATCACATTACGACAAGATGTGACGCTACTGGTCTCGACCCACCAGGCTGACAGATTGACACAATGAGGGGAGAGGACTGTGAGGCGCTGCTGGAGAGAGAAGGCCTATTCATATCCGTCAGGCCAACCGGGGGAGGGGGGGGGGGGGGTTTGAGTCGAACACCCTATAGGCTGTGAAATAATATTAAGTTGTTTTCATTTTGGGATCTTCACTGTCCAAATCCAGCGTTTGATAAAAGCTTGGTGGCGGCGGTGTGTGTTTCCCTGTGGGGGACAGACAGATAATAATCACTGTTATGTTCTATGGCCCCATGACACAGATCAAGCTGGGCGGGTTTATCTGCTGGCAGTGATGGATGGTGGCTGTGTGTGTGTGTGTGTGTGCAGGGTGACCTATCAAACCGGTGAGGCCCCATTGTCTGAGCTAGACAAAGGCTCTTGCTCAGCTGGCCTTGATGATGAACCATAGACAGACACAGAGGGGGAGGGTTGGGTCGTACATCCACCCACAGAGAGAAGTGCACTTACACTTAGCACAAACCTGTATACACACACACACCTAAGTACTGCTATATGGAATTGATGCCACACAGGGAAGTAGCTTTGTGTGTGTGCCCATGTCATGTGTGTGTGATTTCTTAGAATATCTGACGTGTTTCACACGTGGCAATTTATTACTGACCTTGAAGAGTTTTTCATCATAATATTGTTTTTTTTGGGTGGAGTTTTCTGAACATTATGCATCTTTTTCTGTATTTGACCCATGGGGCCGATAGCTGGAGGAGGATTTTTTAGAAACCTCTGTTTGGGCAGAGATGTAGAGGCCACATGTTGTGTAAGCCGCATGCGTTGCCGGGAGAGAAATCAATAGCAGTGGGCTACGGAGTGGTTTTAGCTTGGTCCTTTGACCCCTGTATCTCATTTTACCATTTCAGGAAGAGACGCGTCTATCATGAGAGTTATTGTGGAGGTTTTGAAAAGGTCTCGCCTGCAAGGAAACTAAAATTCAATTGCAGTTCCACACAGAAGATTGCTTGGTGCTTCATTGGGGTTGAGTTGAGGAGCATCGCTACCAGACAAAGAACCTCTTCAGCTCCTGTATGGTGGCTGCACACATAACACACACATAAACACTATGTGGAATAATTACATGTGTTTTGTTACATTATTTCAGTTTGGTAAGTATACGTTTTTATTTGTCATCAGATTAACACACACATGCGATGGGCGACCCACAGGAACACACACACATGCACTGAGTCGCTGATGAAATGTTCTCTGCACCTCCCATCCTGATTTAAACATTTTAAATCATTTTTATAAAACGAGTGGTACTCACAGAGAGCGCAGTGATTGCTGGACGCACCAGGCATGTCACAAAAGCAGTAGAAGAAGAAGAAGCCATTTTGCCAAGGCTCGCTCTGTGAGTACCACTCGTTTTATAAAAATGATTTAAAATGTTTATTAGCAACTCCAAGCTTTCAAACCCTGCCGTATGTGTGTGTGAAACCCTAATTGAACTCTGGGTACCTTTGAAATGTATATCTGATATATTACGGACCCACCCGAGCTTTTAAGCAGTGCTTGGTGGTCCAAATTAGCCTGGCTACTATGGAGCTGCGAGTGACTGCGTATTCAAAAGCCCCTGGCTTGCACATCGCAGTCACGGAAGGCGCTACAACAATATAAGATACACGGATGACACTGCTATAGTCTGTAACTGTCAAGAAGATCTACAGGACATGATTAATAAGCTGAATGTCGAATGCAAAAACTGGAACGTCGCTAAACACAAAGAAAACTAAAGTAATGATCATTGAAAAAACACCAGGAACTGTTTGTAAAATACAGGTGGATGGAGAATAACTTGAACAAGTGAAGGAGTACATGTACCTTGGAAGCTGGATCAGTGAAGGTGGAAGAGCTAACATGGACATTAAGAGAAGAACCGGAATTGCAAAGGGCGCATTCTGGAACCATAAAGAATTATTGAGAAGAAACATAAGTTGGAAAACGAAGACCAGGATTTTGGAAACGTATGTTATGTCATTCTTTTCATACAGAGCAGAAGCATGGACGCTGAATGAAGAGGCAAAGAGGATGATAGACTCTTTTGAAATGTGGACGCTGAGGAAGATGCTGAAGATAACATGGAAGGATAAGATCAAGAATGAGGAGGTACTGAGAATAGCGGGTATTCAAGGAGGACAGCTGCTGGAGAGGCTGAGAAAGAGAAAGATGGAGTTGTGCGGGCATGTTCTGAGAGGATCCAGCGGGGAGATGTTCAAGAAGGTGGTGATGGGGAAGGTGGATGGAAAGAGAGGAAGTGGAAGACCAAGAAGAGGCTGGGTAGACGCCGTCTGTGATTGGAGCGGAGTGAGAGGCGGAGTCACGGAGTTGGAGAGAAGAAGTGGGGACAGAATGGGTTGGAGAGTGATAGGCAACCTTCGGAACGAAGAAGCCACCTGATGATGAAACGCAAAGTTGTTCCTCAATCAAATACCTCTCTTATACTTTTACTGGTATAAGCAATTGTATGTCTCACTCCATTCCTAGTCCTAGTCATAGGTCTGATGATGGAAGTAGCTAAGGAAATAAAGCTCTCCCTTCTAATTAGTCTCAGATACCAGGTCAGCAAGTTTCTTCAAACATTTCCACCAGTAAGAAATGTAAAGTTATCTTGTCAAACCCTATGTGTGTAATGTGAATAATGCCTTATGATATTGGTTATCATTTCTGAAACAGGGCAATATAAATGTGAAATATGAATCATGAATATGCCATAATGGATACTCTGTTGTTAACAGAATAATGCTAAATCCTCTCGTCCTCCACAACATCCTTATCAGTTACCCACTACACATGCCTGTTGCAGATGAGAGAACCTCTGTTTCAGTAGTGATGATTTACACTTTTATCAGTGAAGTAAGTACAAGTGTTTAAAATCCGTGTGAGTTAATATTAGGAGAAATATACCTTGTACTTAAGATATCAATGTGTTACAGCAAAGGCTGGCAAAGAAACAGACATTTCCAGCAACCCAGAACTACAGGAGGAGGTCAGAAGCAACACACACACATGTAAGATGGCCGACACACAGGAACACACACACATGCATTGGGTCACCGATGAAATGTCTCTCTGCACTTGATCCACCCGCATTTCATTGTATACCTGTATGCCATGACAATTAAAACTCTTGACTTGACTTGACTTGATCCATCCCGTCATCCTTCCCCCCCAAGGGCAGCCGGGAGCAGACATGTTCTCCATGTTTTTCCATTGGGTTTATTTATTTGGGGGGGGGGGGGCCTTGCCAGCACGGGGAGTTACCCCACCTGGGTACCTGGCAACCTGGTCCCCAGGCGGGAATCGAACCCAGGACGTTCTTGCTGTGAGGCGACAGTGTTAACCACTACACCACCGTGCCACCAAAGGAACAAGAGAGGTCAGGGGTCAGACAGGTTACAGCTCAACTGTAATCATACATGTAGTCACTCGCTCACTCACTCGTACAGCCAATTAATCACGCTCATTATTTCACTCACTCACTTCTTGAAAGCCTCTGCAATATTTTAAATGAGCCAAACAGTGAAACTAGAAATGCAGATGAGTCAAATTGTATCAAAAATAGAACATTGTTTATTTCTGTTTCTGTGGCCACAGAAAGAGTATCCTCAGTTTACAATCAGAGACAAGTTAATACGAGAAAGTGAGAGAGTTCTGGTCAGACTTACAATTAAGTACAAAGTTGACATGACGTCAAAAGATGACAAATTAATAACAGATATGACAAGAAAGGTAAACAAAGATGAGAAAATGAAAATAAAGATGGGTTTAGGGGTTTTGTTGTATCTGACAAGACTGGAGTCAAGATTAACAAGAAAAGAACAAGATGTGATTTACTTGTTACATGTCATATCTAAGTCAATCTGTCCTGGGCCTTGGCTGTTGTTTTAAGAACACTATTAAGACTGTCGCCCTAGTGTCTGAGCTGTATACTAGTTAACTATATTAACTAGTCAAGGCTGTACAGAGAATATGTCCGGAGGGCCGGTTAACAACAGCGAATGTCCCTGACTGACCGTCAGAGTCGTGGTCCGGCTTAACGCTTTCACTACCACACTACAGAAGGTTCTATATCATACTGGCTGCCGCTCAGCGTCATCTGCACTAACCTCACTTCGTGCATATGGACTGAATAAAAATCCACAATGTACCTTTACATACCAACATTCGTCTGGCCACACCCCTATCCGCTACCTTCATAAGCAGGTGTGTGGTCACCTACTCTCCTCCTTCTTCACTTTCACCACAAGGAAGTGCCTGTTATATACATCACTTGACGAGGTTGTTAAGCTGAAGAAAGTTGAGAGGAAAACAGAAGACAGGAAGATACGTTGACATTATATCTTTATTTTCTCTCTCACTATTTTCGAGAAAATACGGCGATATTGTCTTCGTCACTGGAGTGTCTCGAAGATGATGATCATTCTGACCTCCACCGGCTTTTTCGTATTAGGGGCTCGCGCCGCTGATATACTCCCCAACTGCAGTCCTCCTTGCTACGGCTGGATAGGTCTTGAACCTCCGGTTATACAGCTGGACTGTGGGAGGCACCGGCTGTTGTGAGAAGCCGGTTTGCATCAGAGCTGGGTGAGTACTGTTTTGATTGCGAGCGCTAGTTCTCTGTTAACGCTATGGGGGTTAGCCGACAATTTTACGAAGGCCGGCCCCGGATTGGGGTCCTCTGCTCGGCTTCTTAAGCGGCGGACGGAGGATCTTGGTCTGACGCCCATGATGGTCAACCTAGTGGGCCGCGACCGAGACCTGGTTGAACCCAGGATTCTCTGGACAAGCGGATGCTTCTCTGTCCCGTGCAGGCCCCATCTTTCACGTGAATGTGAAAGTACACCCTAAGGCACGAGGAAAAGTGGGCATGGATCTTCGTTATCGGAAGATCCATGCTCAAGTCGGTTGCAGCCTGGATGGGAATTGTGCCGGCTCCGCTGTATGTCTGGTAAATCACTGTTGAAAACTCTGTTTGACATTTCTTTTTCTCTTCCCTCTTAGGATGGGGAGGGACTCAGGCGGCGGCCTGTCTGAAGTGTGCCTTATTATGTCGTTGTGTACAGTTCAGGTGATAGCTGCTTAGCTGGCGTGCTAGTTTGTGGCCTACTGTTGTTAGCCAGTCAGCTGTTAGCTGCGGCGCTAGCTCGTTGTGTTCACTAGGCTAGGAAACGTTAGCTTGTTGTTATCAGTCGGGCGGCTGTTAGCTTAATGCTACACTGTTGAACGTTACTGTGACTATAACATGCCTTAAACACACAACGTCATCTTTGACAGAGGATGTTAGTCGACCCTACACCCGGGTGCCATGCCAGCGAGGACTTCGTCAACATGGAGAACGGCGGCTGGGTGGCGTAGCGGACATTACCCTCGTCACCAACGCAGGAGATGCTGCGTTCGACTCGGTGTCCCGTTGACCAGTGTTGCAGTCCTCTCGGCCTGCGCTCAGGGTGAAGGTAGGAGTCCTGACCGGACTTTAAACACTTCTTCTTTTCTTCCCTTCTAAATGTTTTGTAATAACGATGTTTCCAAAACGTGTGTTGCTGCAATACATTGAGGATACGACGTGTGTTGTGTGTGAATAGTCTTGTCACTGGTATAGCTTCTCTCTCCATAGTAAATCGGCGTTGTTTTTTACATGTGTAAAAATGAACTGGTTAGTTGTGATGAGAACATGTGTGTTCATGTAACATTTGTAACGTGGGTGAACTCACAACTAAGAGGGTTAGTTAACTTGTGAAGCTATGCTTAGTGACATGTGATTGAGGAATGAATCTTTTTCTCAGCCTGTGATGACAATGAACAGCATGTTCACATATTAACAGGAGTACCTGTTCAACCTGGTCGTATCAAGGGTAAGGTAGGAGGAGTGACCCCCCCCGGTTTCCCTGGGGCTTCCCCCCCTCCTCTCAGACATGTTGTTTACAATTTATTGTGTCACTGTGTTTGTGGGGATACGATGTAACCCTCAGCTTAAGTTGCTGGGGTTGTGCTTCCGCTTGAGAAACAATTTTTTCCTAAAGAAAAGGTTGTTTGGTCACTTATCATGTGTGCTTAGCAAGGTCTGTGGCCAATACATAATCGAGGACTTGTGTCTTCTCTCGTTATGAAAAACGGCGTTCCTCTGTAGTAAGAGTGTACTTTTGCCATTTTTTGTTGTGATGAAGGGTTGTGTGTCGTTGTGATCTACAACTGGGTTAGGTTTGGCCCACAGAAGCACATGTGTAAGTCTGGACCGGGGCTCTTAACCTGTTCCACCCCAGGTGAAAATCTGCATAAAATGTATACCTAGGTAAATGGAATATTGCTCCACTTCTACAAGGGCTATTTGCATATTCCTGGTATCTAGGTACATCTATGGACCTCAGTGAATGTATTCTCAGTGTCAGAAATATTGTGTCTATTACTAGGCTTGCTTAAATTGTGATGAAACAAAGGAAAATATGAATTATGATTTTTCTTTTCATCTTTGACAGTGAATAACACCATGATAATAATGACCAGACTTAAAAAATAAAGGGAAGATGATAAAACTGAAGGTTCTGTATATACAGTACTGAATTCTCCCATCCGGACCAATGCAATTTGAAATATTATTATAGAATATAGAATATATGCTTATACATTACCTTATTATAGCCAATTCGCACATTTATATATATATACATATAGTATCTTTCAAATGCCCGAGTTCAATTTGGATTTAGTATCACCAGGCATGCAAAATAATAGATAATAATATCTACTGTAATCGACTGTACTTTTTTATTTGTCTCATAGTGCAACCATTTTGAAACTAATTTCAGATCTAGTTGTTCCTATATGCTAACAATAGGGAGGAGAAACTAACTGCGTTTCAATATTTGTCAAATCGTTACGTTTTGTGGCTTATTATCAAGAATAATAACAGTTATTGACATATTCATAATTCAACTCAAAAAAAAACTACAATTTCCATGGTAAAAAATTTCCATTTCCGGTTCCGGGTCGGATAGACGATCACAAATAGAAAACTTAAAACGATATAAGGACACTTTTAACCTATTGCTAACCTATTGCCAACCTAACGTTTTACATTCTACATGCTTTTGTGACATAGTAGTGATGTTAATACTTGAAAACGGTTGATTTTAAAATAGCAAATTATTTTCATCATTCATAAAAATATGCCTATATGATCATAATGTCAAAAGGGGTCGGTACCGACCCTGTGGGGGGGAACAGGTTGGGGGCCCTCTCTGTTCTGTGTTTTTTCCTTAGTAAAACTCAGATAGCAGGTTAGCACATGAGCTATGTGAAGCTGTTAGATGCTTCATGTAGCATGCTATGACTGGGTCATGCTCTACTTTGTCATTACATCGTATCAGGGGTGAGGGGTCGTAAAGGGGTGAACTGGTAATCCTTTCCTCCCCTTTTCTGATTGGTCAGGGGTTAAAACCCCCTGTCCTTCAGGGTTCCTGTCACGTTGCTGTTCGGCACGTTACAGGGTAGGGGGGGGGGGGGGAGTTTCCTGGTCCCACGCCCTGAAAAATTGGGCGTGTGCACCGCGGAAATCCCCCGCCATAGAGTACGTCACTGAGCACGTCTCTATTGGTAAGACTTCCGTGAGTTGTTCAGGTTCCATGTTATGGATCTGTTTAAGGGAGTTGTCAGAGCTCCTCCTCACGAAGCTCCTCCTCAGGGAGAAGTGCCTTCTGTGAGTTTGGACTCTCCTTCCCAGTGAGGGAGCCTCCTCAGAGTTTCAGAGCCTCCTCCTCAGATTGTCAAGGTGAGTAGAACTTCAAAAAGGAGTGTACAGTGCAATACTCCAATTCAGCCATTGGCAATTCAGCCGTTGGGTGGGGGGGCGCTGTTGAGCGGGCCTGTGACCAGACCTGAAAGCGCCCCTGGCTCTGCGGCTCTGCAGCTACATATGCTTCTAGCAAAATCCAGCATCCAGCCCCGCTGTTTGCAATGGGAGCAGCACGGAGTCTCGACTCGGGACTTATTTTATTTGGAATATAATGACATTATACGCAAAAGTAGCCTAGTTTTAAGTTAAAATATTATAAATCTACATGCCTTGAGGATGTCATTCTTTATATAGCCTGCCTATCAGGCAAAAAAAAATATTCTAATGGAAACACTGATACCGTGATATATACCGTTACCGTCTATGCTTCAAATTATACCGTGATATACATTTTAGACCATACCGTCCACCCCTAAGTCTGGTGTCTTGTTAGACTATCCATTGATGTGTTTGGGTCTCGACGCGTACATAGTGCTGGCTCGGGGTGTTTCTGATAAGAATCACGCATGAGGCTGGTACGCCTTGGTTGCTCATTATTAAAACTGCGTTTTTATAGGGCAACTGGGATGGAGGTTTTCTCTTCCGAGCGCCTGTTACTAGGTCTCGACGAATTCTCGTTCATATCTGGGGGATGTTAACGGAATAGATCAAAACATAGGTAGAGGGGTCTCACGCCCTTGGGGTGGGCCACTGAGCGCGGTACGAATGGGACTGTCTGGGTGGCGCCCTCTTTTCATGTTTTAGATCGACACGCGTACCTACCCCCTCTCTTGGAGTGGGGATGTCGGCGTGGTTAGGGCACGGGACTGGTTCTGGTCATGCTGGTCCAGGTCAGTTAACCCGTTGTCCGCCGGGGGCGCAGATCTGCTGTTCTGGTACCCTGAGGGACTTGTGTTTTTTTCGGGGGAAAAAATGCCGGGTCGGCCCGGGTGTCACAGGGTTGGGCGTTATGGAGACCCTTTGTTGGGTACATGTTGTACCCTGCGCTATCATGAAAAGGCTGGTTCTCCATTCTTTTCGCTCCTCTCTCACGCATGGCGAAGAGGGGGCTGTTGGGGTGGTCTTATGGACTTCCTCTGGCAGCCCTGTGTGCTTCCCGAGCCGCCGGGCCCGGTCCGAAGTTGTGTTTCGTCGACCCGTAGGCCTGGAATAACCCCTTTTTGAAAACTGAAACACTTGTACTGCGGGATAGACCACCGTAACACTTCCGGGATTCTGAAATCAGGGAGGAGATTGCGGGGGGTGCATATGAATGAATGTGGACGAGAGCCGTGATGGAAGTGGTTGCCGATACGGCTGTGGGGGTGCTAGAGACATGATCGAATAGACGTTTATGCGCCTCGCTCTCCTGAACACGGCGTGACCCATAACTAATCGATCAGAACTAAATCGGCAGAGAAAAAGCCCATTTTAAAGCACCTATTCCGCTTGGACATGCGCAGAGTGCCCATGGAGTCTGGACGACGCGAGATGACGCTCGAATGAATGTGGACTGTTCCATCAGAGGGGGGAGCTTCGATGGTCATGTAAGTGGCTACAGACCGCTGCACTTAAATATAAACATTAGTCTACCTGGAGACTCAATGAGGTAATTGAAGATGTCGCCATAAGACACGTCTGGCCATTTAGTGGGATCATTTTTTCATTATCCTGTTCGGCTGGCCACCGAAGCTCCCCCCTCTGATAGAACGGTCCACATTCATTCGAGCGTCATCTCGCGTCGTCCAGACTCCATGGGCACTCTGCGCATGTCCAAGCGGAATAGGTGCTTTAAAATGGGCTTTTTCTCTGCCGATTTAGTTCTGATCGATTAGTTATGGGTCACGCCGTGTTCAGGAGAGCGAGGCGCATAAACGTCTATTCGATCATGTCTCTAGCACCCCCACAGCCGTATCGGCAACCACTTCCATCACGGCTCTCGTCCACATCCATTCATTTGACCCCCCCGCAATCTCCTCCTTGATTTCAATGTAACGCGGAAGTGTAGTGGTCTATAGCCAGTGTATACCCGCAGGTGTGTTTTGGAGTTTTTTCTTGAGGGGTTATAGGAACAACCACCGCATGTGGTACCAAGAGGGTGGTTGATTCCCTGGTGTGTTGGAGCAGAGTCAACTCCCGGGTTACCCGGTTGAGTGTGCCCCTGCACGTTCATGACGTCTGCCAATCGTGTCAGCCTTCTCTGCCTCGGCCCCTCTGGGTCAGGGTTTTTTGGTGGAGGCTTTGTCATGGTGCGCAACAATGCCAGCATACGCCCCTTCCGCCGGGGTGCTGTTTTCAGTTGACCCCTTTGGCGCCTGTCTCGTCCGCAGTGCTCCAGGCTCGGGTCAAACGCCTGCTGCCTGGTTTGAGGGATCGACCCCCTCTGGGGTCGTCTCCCCGGTGCGCTGCCTGCTTCTGCTGTAGTGTAGCCTTTTGAGTGCTTCGAGTTACGGCCATGCTGACTGCCTGAGTTCGCACGGTCGGATCCGTCTCCCTCCCGTCCTCCAATAGGGGGGGTATCCTCCATTAGGGAGGGTCGGGGGGCTCGGTCCTCCCCGGTTCTGATGGTTGTGGGGGGCCTCAGTGGGGTACATTTGTCAAGCTTCAGGCTCCCGCTCAGCTCCTGTAGTGCAGATGACGCTGAGCGGCAGCCAGTATGATATAGAACGTAAGGTTATGAATATAACCAAGTTCTATGAATACTGGTGACGCTCAGCGTCGGGACACCACTGCAGCCTTTGATCTCGCCTTGTGGTGAAAGATTGGGAAGGAGGCGAGTAGGTGACCACACACCTGCTTATGAAGGTAGCGGATAGGGGTGTGGCCAGACGAATGTTGGTATGTAAAGGTACATTGTGGATTTTTATTCGGTGCATATGCACGAAGTGAGGTTAGTGCAGATGACGCTGAGCGTCACCAGTATTCATAGAACTTGGTTATATTCATAACCTTACGTTAACCTAGCTTTCACTACCACACTACAGAAGGTTAACCTAGCTTTCACTACCACACTACAGACGGTTAACCTAGCTTTCACTACCACACTACAGACGGTTAACCATCAGTGTTTTGCTCAAATAGAATATTTATTCGCCTCAACTCAACCGAGATTGCAAGTTTGAGGTAAACGCAGACCAAATCACAAGAAGTGCTGATTGTGAGTTCCATTGAAGACAAGAAGACAAAGCACATTGAGCAGTAATAGTCCGTCCCAGCCTGGTCTTTATCGAGGCACATTCAGCAGTAACATTCTGTCAGAGCATAGCCACTGAAACAGTAACATTCTGTCAGAGCATAGCCACTGAAACAGTAACATTCTGTCCCAGCCTGGTCTTTATCAAGGTTATATCTTCTGAATAGAGCTGAATGGGCGCTTGTCTTCTTTTCTGCAATTGTACTCTACTCTACTAATTAATTAATTACATTTATATAGCGCTATTCTAGACACTCAAAGCGCTCCAGTCCCCACAATTATCGAAGACACTCTGATGTCTGATGATCGACTCTCCCGTCTGAGTCTACATGTGCCCTCTTGATAGCCGCCAGCTATCCGTGATGCCTCAACTGGTATTATATAAAACT
>NC_140175.1:92947409-92950982 GCF_963971535.1 Notolepis coatsorum
TGCACGTAGAGCCACAACACATAGACCTGCTGCACGTAGAGCCACCACACATAGACCTGCTGCACGTAGAGCCACAACACATAGACCTGCTGCACGTAGAGCCACAACACATAGACCTGCTGCACGTAGAGCCACCACACATAGACCTGCTGCACGTAGAGCAAACAACACATAGACCTGCTGCACGTAGAGCCACAACACATAGACCTGCTGCACGTAGAGCCACAACACATAGACCTGCTGCACGTAGAGCCACAACACATAGACCTGCTGCACGTAGAGCCACAACACATAGACCTGCTGCACGTAGAGCCACAACACATAGACCTGCCTGCACGTAGAGCCACAACACATAGACCTGCTGCACGTAGAGCAACAACACATAGACCTGCTGCATGTAGAGCCACAACACATAGACCCTGCTGCACGTAGAGCAACAACACATAGACCTGCTGCACGTAGAGCCACAACACATAGACCTGCTGCACATAGAGCAACAACACATAGACCTGCTGCACGTAGAGCAACAACACATAGACCTGCTGCACGTAGAGCCACAACACATAGACCTGCTGCACGTAGAGCAACAACACATAGACCCTGCTGCACGTAGAGCCACAACACATAGACCTGCTGCACATAGAGCCACAACACATAGACCTGCTGCACGTAGAGCCACCACACATAGACCTGCTGCACGTAGAGCCACCACACATAGACCTGCTGCACGTAGAGCCACAACACATAGACCTGCTGCACGTAGAGCCACAACACATAGACCTGCTGCACGTAGAGCCACAACACATAGACCCAGCAACACTGAACACACAGCGTACAACACTCTACAGTGAACACCAAACACAGACACAAATAGTTAACGTTACACGCCAATAATATGCATTAATAATAATAATAATAATAATAATAATAATAATAAAAAAAAAATTGTATAGCACCTTTCATACAGAAACTGCAGCTCAAAGTGCTTCACAACAGAAAAAAGACAGGCATAAAATGAGCGCATAAAGTGCAGACATATAAAATCACAGTTTTTCACATTAGGATTTAACATCCCAACAGGCGGCCACCTTGTTTATGGTTTGATTCAGTTTTAAATCAATGGTTTCACGATGGTAAAACATTAGATTTGATTAGATTCAAATGTATTGTCATTATACAGCATAAGTAGGCCCTACAGACATTTGGCATCCAACCAGAGTGCAAATGTAACAATAAAGTTGGGGGGCGCTTCCAGTAGCACACTATAGCTCCAGTAGCACACCATATAGCTCCAGTAGCACACTATAGCTCCAGTAGCACACCATATAGCTCCAGTAGCACACCATATAGCTCCAGTAGCACACTATAGCTCCAGTAGCACACCATATAGCTCCAGTAGCACACCATATAGCTCCAGTAGCACACCATATAGCTCCAGTAGGCAGTAGCACACCATATAGCTCCAGTAGCACACCATATAGCTCCAGTAGCACACCATATAGCTCCAGTAGCACACCATATAGCTCCAGTAGCACACCATATAGCTCCAGTAGCACACCATATAGCTCCAGTAGCACACCATATAGCACGCTGAGTCGTGAAGCGCTCGTCCCGGGTTCGCTTCCCACACCCGGTGCCCATTTGTAAAAGCTGACCAGCTGTAAGAATGCAAAAAATAAATCTTAAAAAAAATGTAAATGAACAATAAAGTGCAATTTGACAATAGTATAATTAATAAATAAATGTACAGGCGATTAAACCGGGGTCATAAAATATATAAAACATTGAAAGAACATGCTCTCCAGTTTAATGCAGAGATGTTTTTATTTGCACAAATCAAAAGTACATTCCCTGCGAGTGCCTCACTTCCACTGGTCCTGTCCTGATGAAGGGAGAGGGCGAACAGAGAGCAACAGAGGACGTTGGGTCCAGCACACAGATGACTCCTTTAGGGCTTTTCTGCAGTAATCGCTTTAATTACGCTTCTAATGGAGAGTCTGACCTCGTCTACTACTGTACGTCTAGGTTGGTCAATATAAAAGGATGCCGTAACACGCCATAAAGAAAGGATTGTGTGTGTGTGTGTGTTTGTGTGTGTGTGTGTGTGTGTGTGTGTGTGTGTGTGTGTGTGTGTGTGTGTGTGTGTGTGTGTGTGTGTGTGTGTGTGTGTGTACGTCAGATTGTGGTTTGTAAATGTCTAGCTCTTACGAGTTCCGCTTATCACTGTCTGTCTCTTTCTCTGTCTCTGTCTCTATCTCTGAATGATGGGTTGCAAGGTTCTGTGTTGGTGAGTCATCTATGGTGGGTGTTGAGTCATAGCCCCCCAGCCCCCCCCCCCCGTGTCTGGCCCCCTCTGTCTGTCTTTTTCACTTCTTGATTTCTGAACAAAACAAACAAACACACAGTCTGGGCTGCTGACCTCTCGTACCAACCGGTTGATTGATTGATTGATTGAAAACTTTATTAACAGATTGCAGAATGGGTACAATACAGTACAGCTCAATACACACAATTGTTAAGGGGATGCAGACCAGAGAAAGACTTTCGTCTTGTTTACACCAGGGTCCCCCCATTTTCAATTCATCAGGTTAAAGAGCGATAATGTGTTTATCTGTAGCAGAGAGCATCCAGGTGAGACCACACACAACACACACACACACACACACACACACACACACACAACACACACACTCAGACACAGACTATGGCCCATCCTCCCATTGTTCTCTGATCCCAGTGTTCCCATTCGGATTTGGACAATGCATCAAAGAGTTGCTTGCCATTACCTCCTGTCACTGTGTGTGTGTGTGTGTGTGTGTGTGTGTGTGTGTGTGTGTGTGTGTGTGTGTGTGTGTGTGTGTGTGTGGTGTGTGTGTGTGTGTGTGTGTGTGTGTGTGTGTGTGTGTGTGTGTGTGTGTGTGTGTGTGTGTGTGTGTGTGTGTGTGTGTGTGTGTGTGTGTGTGTGTTGTGTGTGTGTGTGTGTGTGTGTGCGTGCGTGCGTGCGTGCGTGCGTGCGTGTGGATTTGTGTGCGTGAACAAGTGTATATGCCACATGTCATAAAGCCTGGTCCATTGGCATCGTTCACACACTGTGTTCATTGTTGCTTGACCTTTTGAACTCTGCACTAATCCACTCGCCTTTTGCTTTTTCCAAATCCAACAGTGCAAAAATGCTTCCGCATTCGTCACCGGAGGTACCGTAGTGGCGTGCGGCAATGCGCCTTTCATTTTCCTTCACGCAGCGCCCAGCGGCGGCGTGCTCGCTCAGGTGCGTGCGTGCGCCGGCGTGCTCGCGAGGTGCTCGCGCATGCGCATGAGATCCCGCCTTAACAATATATATAAGTCACCGCCCCAAATTCAGTATCCAGAAATAGCTCAATTGGCAAGACGCCATGGCTGTGGATCCTACAGCTAGTTGCTGGTGAGTTCGAATCCCGTCAAATATATTTTTTTAACGTGATTTTTTTTTTACGTGTATTCTTTCGCCGGTTAAGGTTAGGCATGGTTAAGGTTAAGGTTAAGGTTAGGCATTGTTTCGGAGTTGGTTAAGGTTAGAACGGTTAAGTTTAGGCG
>NC_140175.1:92966182-92981182 GCF_963971535.1 Notolepis coatsorum
CCTGGTGTCTTTATTAGCCCTACTACCTCCAGTGTCTTTATTAGCCCTACTACCCCTGGTGTCTTTATTAGCCCTACTACCCCCAGTGTCTTTATTAGCCCTACTACCCCTGGTGTCTTTATTATCCCTACTACCCCTGGTGTCTTTATTAGCCCTACTACCCCCAGTGTCTTTATTATCCCTACTACCCCTGGTGTCTTTATTAGACCTACTACCCCTGGTGTCTTTATTAGCCCTACTACCCCTGGTGTCTTTATTAGCCCTACTACCCCCAGTGTCTTTATTAGACCTACTACCCCTGGTGTCTTTATTAGCCCTACTACCCCCAGTGTCTTTATTAGACCTACTACCCCTGGTGTCTTTATTAGACCTACTACCCCTGGTGTCTTTATTAGCCCTACTACCCCTGGTGTCTTTATTAGCCCTACTACCCCTGGTGTCTTTATTAGCTCTACTACCTCCAGTGTCTTTATTAGCCCTACTACCCCTGGTGTCTTTATTAGACCTACTACCCCTGGTGTCTTTATTAGCCCTACTACCCCTGGTGTCTTTATTAGCCCTACTACCCCTGGTGTCTTTATTAGCCCTACTACCCCCAGTGTCTTTATTAGCCCTACTACCCCTGGTGTCTTTATTAGCCCTACTACCCCTGGTGTCTTTATTAGCCCTACTACCCCCTGGTGCCTTTATTAGCCCTACTACCCTGGTGTCTTTATTAGCCCTACTACCCCTGGTGCCTTTATTAGCCCTACTACCCCAGTGTCTTTATTAGCCCTACTACCCCTGGTGTCTTTATTAGCCCTACTACCCCCAGTGTCTTTATTAGACCTACTACCCCTGGAGCCTTTATTAGCCCTACTACCCCTGGTGTCTTTATTAGCCCTACTACCCCCAGTGTCTTTATTAGCCCTACTACCCCTGGAGCCTTTATTAGCCCTACTACCCCCAGTGTCTTTATTAGCCCTACTACCCCTGGTGTATTTATTAGCCCTACTACCCCAGTGTCTTTATTAGCCCTACTACCCCAGTGTCTTTATTTGCCCTACTACCCCTGGTGTCTTTATTAGCCCTACTACCCCTGGTGTCTTTATTAGCCCTACTACCCCCAGTGTCTTTATTAGCCCTACTACCCCCAGTGTCTTTATTAGACCTACTACCCCTGGTGTCTTTATTAGCCCTACTACCCCCAGTGTCTTTATTAGCCCTACTACCCCTGGTGTCTTTATTAGCCCTACTACCCCCAGTGTGTTTATTAGCCCTACTACCCCTGGTGTCTTTATTAGCCATACTACCCCCAGTGTCTTTATTAGCCCTACTACCCCTGGTGTCTTTATTAGCCCTACTACCCCCAGTGTCTTTATTAGCCCTACTACCCCCAGTGTCTTTATTAGCCCTACTACCCCTGGTGTCTTTATTAGCCCTACTACCCCCAGTGTCTTTATTAGCCCTACTACCCCCAGTGTCTTTATTAGCCCTACTACCCCCAGTGTCTTTATTAGCCCTACTACCCCCAGTGTCTTTATTAGACCTACTACCCCCAGTGTCTTTATTAGACCTACTACCCCTGGTGTCTTTATTAGCCCTACTACCCCCAGTGTCTTTATTAGCCCTACTACCCCCAGTGTCTTTATTAGACCTACTACCCCCAGTGTCTTTATTAGACCTACTACCCCTGGTGTCTTTATTAGCCCTACTACCCCCAGTGTCTTTATTAGCCCTACTACCCCTGGTGTCTTTATTAGCCATACTACCCCCAGTGTCTTTATTAGCCCTACTACCCCTGGTGTCTTTATTAGCCCTACTACCCCTGGTGTCTTTATTAGCCCTACTACCCCCAGTGTCTTTATTAGCCCTACTACCCCCAGTGTGTTTATTAGCCCTACTACCCCCAGTGTCTTTATTAGCCCTACTACCCCTGGTGTCTTTATTAGCCCTACTACCCCCAGTGTCTTTATTAGCCCTACTACCCCTGGTGTCTTTATTAGACCTACTACCCCTGGTGTCTTTATTAGCCCTACTACCCCTGGTGTCTTTATTAGCCCTACTACCCCTGGTGTCTTTATTAGCCCTACTACCCCCAGTGTCTTTATTAGCCCTACTACCCCCAGTGCCTTTATTAGCCCTACTACCCCTGGTGTCTTTATTAGCCCTACTACCCCCAGTGTCTTTATTAGCCCTACTACCCCCAGTGTCTTTATTAGCCCTACTACCCCTGGTGTCTTTATTAGCCCTACTACCCCTGGTGTCTTTATTAGCCCTACTACCCCCAGTGCCTTTATTAGCCCTACTACCCCCAGTGCCTTTATTAGCCCTACTACCCCCAGTGTCTTTATTAGCCCTACTACCCCTGGTGTCTTTATTAGCCCTACTACCCCTGGTGTCTTTATTAGCCCTACTACCCCTGGTGTCTTTATTAGCCCTACTACCCCCAGTGTCTTTATTAGCCCTACTACCCCTGGTGTCTTTATTAGCCCTACTACCCCCAGTGTCTTTATTAGCCCTACTACCCCCAGTGTCTTTATTAGCCCTACTACCCCCGGTGTCTTTATTAGCCCTACTACCCCTGGTGTCTTTATTAGCCCTACTACCCCTGGAGCCTTTATTAGCCCTACTACCCCAGTGTCTTTATTAGCCCTACTACCCCAGTGTCTTTATTAGCCCTACTACCCCAGTGTCTTTATTAGCCCTACTACCCCTGGTGCCTTTATTAGCCCTACTACCCCCAGTGTCTTTATTAGCCCTACTACCCCTGGTGCCTTTATTAGCCCTACTACCCCCAGTGTCTTTATTAGCCCTACTACCCCTGGTGTCTTTATTAGCCCTACTACCCCAGTGCCTTTATTAGCCCTACTACCCCCAGTCTCTTTATTAGCCCTACTACCCCCAGTGTCTTTATTAGCCCTACTACCCCCAGTGTCTTTATTAGCCCTACTACCCCCAGTGTCTTTATTAGCCCTACTACCCCCAGTGTCTTTATTAGCCCTACTACCCCCAGTGTCTTTATTAGCCCTACTACCCCTGGTGTCTTTATTAGCCCTACTACCCCCAGTGTCTTTATTAGCCCTACTACCCCCAGTGTCTTTATTAGCCCTACTACCCCCAGTGTCTTTATTAGCCCTACTACCCCTGGTGTCTTTATTAGCCCTACTACCCCCAGTGTCTTTATTAGCCCTACTACCCCTGGTGTCTTTATTAGCCCTACTACCCACAGTGTCTTTATTAGCCCTACTACCCACAGTGTCTTTATTAGCCCTACTACCCCCAGTGTCTTTATTAGCCCTACTACCCCTGGTGTCTTTATTAGCCCTACTACCCCCAGTGTCTTTATTAGCCCTACTACCCCCAGTGTCTTTATTAGCCCTACTACCCACAGTGTCTTTATTAGCCCTACTACCCCCAGTGTCTTTATTAGCCCTACTACCCCTGGTGTCTTTATTAGCCCTACTACCCCCAGTGTCTTTATTAGCCCTACTACCCCTGGTGTCTTTATTAGCCCTACTACCCCCAGTGTCTTTATTAGCCCTACTACCCCCAGTGTCTTTATTAGCCCTACTACCCCTGGTGTCTTTATTAGCCCTACTACCCCCAGTGTGTTTATTAGACCTACTACCCCCAGTGTGTTTATTAGCCCTACTACCCCCAGTGTCTTTATTAGCCCTACTACCCCTGGTGTCTTTATTAGCCCTACTACCCCCAGTGTGTTTATTAGACCTACTACCCCTGGTGTCTTTATTAGCCCTACTACCCCCAGTGTGTTTATTAGACCTACTACCCCCAGTGTGTTTATTAGCCCTACTACCCCCAGTGTCTTTATTAGCCCTACTACCCCTGGTGTCTTTATTAGCCCTACTACCCCCAGTGTGTTTATTAGCCCTACTACCCCCAGTGTCTTTATTAGCCCTACTACCCCTGGTGTCTTTATTAGCCCTACTACCCCCAGTGTCTTTATTAGCCCTACTACCCCCAGTGTCTTTATTAGCCCTACTACCCCTGGTGTCTTTATTAGCCCTACTACCCCTGGTGTCTTTATTAGCCCTACTACCCCCAGTGTCTTTATTAGCCCTACTACCCCCAGTGTCTTTATTAGCCCTACTACCCGCAGTGTGTTTATTAGACCTACTACCCCCAGTGTGTTTATTAGCCCTACTACCCCCAGTGTCTTTATTAGCCCTACTACCCCTGGTGTCTTTATTAGCCCTACTACCCACAGTGTCTTTATTAGCCCTACTACCCCCAGTGTCTTTATTAGCCCTACTACCCCTGGTGTCTTTATTAGACCTACTACCCCCAGTGTGTTTATTAGCCCTACTACCCCCAGTGTTTTTATTAGCCCTACTACCCCCAGTGTCTTTATTAGACCTACTACCCCCAGTGTCTTTATTAGCCCTACTACCCCCAGTGTCTTTATTAGCCCTACTACCCCCAGTGTCTTTATTAGCCCTACTACCCCTGGTGTCTTTATTAGCCCTACTACCCCCAGTGCCTTTATTAGCCCTACTACCCCCAGTGTGTTTATTAGACCTACTACCCCCAGTGTGTTTATTAGACCTACTACCCCCAGTGTCTTTATTAGCCCTACTACCCCCAGTGTGTTTATTAGCCCTACTACCCCCAGTGTGTTTATTAGCCCTACTACCCCCAGTGTGTTTATTAGACCTACTACCCCCAGTGTGTTTATTAGCCCTACTACCCCCAGTGTGTTTATTAGCCCTACTACCCCCAGTGTGTTTATTAGCCCTACTACCCCCAGTGTCTTTATTAGCCCTACTACCCCCAGTGTCTTTATTAGCCCTACTACCCCCAGTGTCTTTATTAGCCCTACTACCCCTGGTGTCTTTATTAGCCCTACTACCCCCAGTGCCTTTATTAGCCCTACTACCCCCAGTGTCTTTATTAGCCCTACTACCTCCAGTGTCTTTATTAGCCCTACTACCCCCAGTGTCTTTATTAGCCCTACTACCCCTGGTGTCTTTATTAGCCCTACTACCCCCAGTGTCTGTATTAGCCCTACTACCCCCAGTGTCTTTATTAGCCCTACTACCCCCAGTGTCTTTATTAGCCCTACTACCCCCAGTGTCTTTATTAGCCCTACTACCTCCAGTGTCTTTATTAGCCCTACTACCTCCAGTGTCTTTATTAGCCCTACTACCTCCAGTGTCTTTATTAGCCCTACTACCCCCAGTGTCTTTATTAGCCCTACTACCTCCAGTGTCTTTATTAGCCCTACTACCTCCAGTGTCTTTATTAGCCCTACTACCCCCAGTGTCTTTATTAGCCCTACTACCCCCGGTGTCTTTATTAGCCCTACTACCCCCAGTGCCTTTATTAGCCCTACTACCCCCAGTGTCTTTATTAGCCCTACTACCCCTGGTGTCTTTATTAGCCCTACTACCCCCAGTGTCTTTATTAGCCCTACTACCCCCAGTGTCTTTATTAGCCCTACTACCCCTGGTGTCTTTATTAGCCCTACTACCCCAAGTGTCTTTATTAGCCCTACTACCCCCAGTGTCTTTATTAGCCCTACTACCCCAGTGCCTTTATTAGCCCTACTACCCCCAGTGTCTTTATTAGACCTACTACCCCTGGTGTCTTTATTAGCCCTACTACCCCTGGTGTCTTTATTAGACCTACTACCCCCAGTGTCTTTATTAGCCCTACTACCCCTGGTGTCTTTATTAGCCCTACTACCCCAGTGTCTTTATTAGCCCTACTACCCCCAGTGTCTTTATTAGCCCTACTACCCCCAGTGTCTTTATTAGCCCTACTACCCCCAGTGTCTTTATTAGCCCTACTACCCCCAGTGTCTTTATTAGCCCTACTACCCCCAGTGCCTTTATTAGCCCTACTACCCCTGGTGTCTTTATTAGCCCTACTACCCCTGGTGTCTTTATTAGCCCTACTACCCCCAGTGTCTTTATTAGCCCTACTACCCCCAGTGTCTTTATTAGCCCTACTACCCCTGGTGTCTTTATTAGCCCTACTACCCCAGTGTCTTTATTAGCCCTACTACCCCTGGTGTCTTTATTAGCCCTACTACCCCCAGTGTCTTTATTAGCCCTACTACCCCCAGTGTCTTTATTAGCCCTACTACCCCCAGTGTCTTTATTAGCCCTACTACCCCCAGTGTCTTTATTAGCCCTACTACCCCCAGTGTCTTTATTAGCCCTACTACCCCCAGTGCCTTTATTAGACCTACTACCCCCAGTGTCTTTATTAGCCCTACTACCCCCATTGTCTTTATTAGCCCTACTACCCCCAGTGTCTTTATTAGCCCTACTACCCCCAGTGCCTTTATTAGCCCTACTACCCCCAGTGTCTTTATTAGCCCTACTACCCCTGGTGTCTTTATTAGCCCTACTACCCCTGGTGTCTTTATTAGCCCTACTACCCCCAGTGTCTTTATTAGCCCTACTACCCCCAGTGTCTTTATTAGCCATACTACCCCTGGTGTCTTTATTAGCCCTACTACCCCAGTGTCTTTATTAGCCCTACTACCCCAGTGTCTTTATTAGCCCTACTACCCCCAGTGTCTTTATTAGCCCTACTACCCCTGGTGTCTTTATTAGCCCTACTACCCCCAGTGTCTTTATTAGCCCTACTACCCCCAGTGTCTTTATTAGCCCTACTACCCCCAGTGTCTTTATTAGCCCTACTACCCCCAGTGTCTTTATTAGACCTACTACCCCTGTAACTGAGGGGTACAATTCCCTGACTGTATTGATAAGTATGGTATCATTAAACCACTACCGCTTTATGTACTTTAATTACTGGCCATACAGTACATGATATATAAATATGATGAACACTTCCCACAATGAATCGGTTCCACACAAAGTGGTAATTAAGTATTTATTGCAGCAAAAGGTACATAATATACTTCTCTATTTTACTTTGGATGCGCTTATAAGGCAAAGGAATGTGCGTAGGCAAATCAATAATGAATGTCCATTCTCTGGTTACGCAGGAGGTAATTATACAACCTGAATCTTAGGGAATTATTGATTGATTGATTGAAAAGTTTATTAACAGATTGCAGAATGGGTACAGTACAGTACAGCTCAATACATACAATTGTTAAGGGGATGCAGACCAGAGAAAGACTTTCGACTTGTTTACATCAGGGTCCCCCATTTTCAATTCATCATAACATATATGACATACATGACATACAGATAGACAGTACTGCTACATCTATACATTTATGACATATAAGATTTGCAAATACAGTACTGTTTGTGATACAAAAGTGTCCAGAAAAGGAGTGTATATACATTTGGCATAGAAACTGTACATTGGAGGAGGTTGGTTGGGTGGGGTGGGGTTGGGTGGGTTGGGTGAGGGCTGTACATTGGAGGTGGGGGGGGGGGGGGGTTGGGAAGGGGACACACACACATTTTACACTGTACATTTGAATATTGACAAAGCCTTACTTGGTCATTTACTGTACAACTAGGTTAGGACATTTGTAGGGGCCAGTTTCGAATTGCAGTCTCACGTAGGTGTTTTTTGAGAGTGTTTTTGAAGGTGGGTAGTGATTCACATTCCTTTACAGCTTTAGGCAGGGCGTTCCACATTGATGTGGCATAATTGCGAAACGTGTTTAGTCCCTTGTTTGATCCGAATCTGGGTTTTACATGATTTGTGGAGCTCCCTCTGGTGTTGTGATCGTGGTATTCACTGACCTTTGGGAAGTATTTTGACATGTACATGGGTACCTTGGTCGCGTAGTGTATCTTGTAGACCAGGCCCATTGCAAGTTGCTGTACTCTGTCGTCTACTCTAAGCCATCCTAGGTTGTCAAAGTGGGCAGGGGTGAGGTGGGTTCTAGGAGTCAGGTCAAGTATATCTATGGTACACTAGTAATATATAGCGGGAGATACTGGAAGGGTCCCCCCGGTTGTAAGCCAGCAGGGGTAGAGGATCTGTCGGTAGTAGAGAGTCTGGTCAACGATGACTAAGGAGACTCCAAGTACAGGAGACGGTGCAATAGTCTCTTGATCCACAGACGAATACAGCTGTTCTCCGTAGACTGTAGCTCCACAGTGAAGAAAGCTAGCCGGCCTCAGGCTCTCTGAGGCGCAGACTCGACGTGGCTCCTCACAGGGTAAATCCCACACGTGTAGGCGTCGGCGATTCTCCGCTCCATAAATCACAGGACCAAAACAAATATAATCCAGCCGCAAAGGGCTATGCAGTCGTCGGGTAGATTAATCCAGTGTACCTGTCCACACGGTTCTCGTCTAGGTCTCCTCGGATGAAAGCGCCATGAAAGCAGCCCAGCCTGGATAAGCACTCTAACTGGTACGAGGAAGCGTTGGTGATGCTGGTCACTGTAGAACTTTAGCCGCACGATACACTATACACAAATAGACTATTACTGACTTAATAGAAATATGTCGCACTCGACGGTATAGCGCCAAACTCTGACAATTCAGTTATTAATTCGCACGCGGTCTCAATGCTCTATTTGGGGCCAAACAGGCCATACTTCACCGCACGTTGTATCGTGGGTGAGGCTTCAATTTATTGGGTAACTCTACTTCTGTATTCACCTGCGCCATATTTATATGCACGGCGAACAATCTAGTGCCAACCTCATTTCTGTCTCGTATCCCTGGGCAAGGCCGGGCATGTACAGACATGTCTTGACGGTGGCCTTGAACCTGACTCTGGAGGCATGGCCCTGGCGCCTGTGGACCGCTGTCCAATAGGAGAATGAAATATTATGGTCTGTACTAGGCTAAAGGGATATTCCGTGTATATGTACAAGGAATATACAAGGGATATCAAACGATATACAAATACTATGCAATATATATCAATCAATAAATATATATATTCGGTTTAATCTGATCCTTTGTAACAACCCCCATTGTCTTTATTAGCCCTACTACCCCTGGTGTCTTTATTAGCCCTACTACCCCCAGTGTCTTTATTAGCCCTACTACCCCTGGTGTCTTTATTAGCCCTACTACCCCCAGTGTCTTTATTAGCCATAATACCCCCAGTGTCTTTATTAGCCCTACTACCCCCAGTGTCTTTATTAGCCATACTACCCCTGGTGTCTTTATTAGCCCTACTACCCCTGGTGTCTTTATTAGCCCTACTACCCCTGGTGTCTTTATTAGCCCTACTACCCCTGGTGTCTTTATTAGCCCTACTACCCCTGGTGTCTTTATTAGCCCTACTACCCCTGGTGTCTTTATTAGCCCTACTACCCATGGTGTCTTTATTAGCCCTACTACCCCTGGTGTCTTTATTAGGCCCACTACCCCCAGTGTCTTTATTAGCCCTACTACCCCCAGTGTCTTTATTAGCCCTACTACCCCCAGTGTCTTTATTAGCCCTACTACCCCTGGTGTCTTTATTAGCCATACTACCCCTGGTGTCTTTATTAGCCCTACTACCCCCAGTGTCTTTATTAGCCCTACTACCCCTGGTGTCTTTATTAGCCCCACTACCCCTGGTGTCTTTATTAGCCCCACTACCCCTGGTGTCTTTATTAGCCCTACTACCCCCAGTGTCTTTATTAGCCCTACTACCCCTGGTGTCTTTATTAGCCCCACTACCCCTGGTGTCTTTATTAGCCCTACTACCCCTGGTGTCTTTATTAGCCCTACTACCCCCAGTGTCTTTATTAGCCCTACTACCCCTGGTGTCTTTATTAGCCCCACTACCCCTGGTGTCTTTATTAGCCCTACTACCCCAGTGTCTTTATTAACCCTACTACCCCCAGTGTCTTTATTAACCCTACTACCCCCAGTGTCTTTATTAGCCCTACTACCCCCAGTGTCTTTATTAGCCCTACTACCCCTGGTGTCTTTATTAGCCCTACTACCCCTGGTGTCTTTATTAGCCCTACTACCCCTGGTGTCTTTATTAGCCCTACTACCCCTGGTGTCTTTATTAGCCCTACTACCCCCAGTGTCTTTATTAGCCCTACTACCCCCAGTGTCTTTATTAGCCCTACTACCCCTGGTGTCTTTATTAGCCCTACTACCCCTGGTGTCTTTATTAGCCCTACTACCCCTGGTGTCTTTATTAGCCCTACTACCCCTGGTGTCTTTATTAGCCCCACTACCCCTGGTGTCTTTATTAGCCCTACTACCCCTGGTGTCTTTATTAGCCCTACTACCCCCAGTGTCTTTATTAGCCCTACTACCCCTGGTGTCTTTATTAGGCCCACTACCCCCAGTGTCTTTATTAGCCCTACTACCCCCAGTGTCTTTATTAGCCCTACTACCCCCAGTGTCTTTATTAGCCCTACTACCCCTGGTGTCTTTATTAGCCATACTACCCCTGGTGTCTTTATTAGCCCTACTACCCCCAGTGTCTTTATTAGCCCTACTACCCCTGGTGTCTTTATTAGCCCCACTACCCCTGGTGTCTTTATTAGCCCCACTACCCCTGGTGTCTTTATTAGCCCTACTACCCCCAGTGTCTTTATTAGCCCTACTACCCCTGGTGTCTTTATTAGCCCCACTACCCCTGGTGTCTTTATTAGCCCTACTACCCCTGGTGTCTTTATTAGCCCTACTACCCCCAGTGTCTTTATTAGCCCTACTACCCCTGGTGTCTTTATTAGCCCCACTACCCCTGGTGTCTTTATTAGCCCTACTACCCCAGTGTCTTTATTAACCCTACTACCCCCAGTGTCTTTATTAACCCTACTACCCCCAGTGTCTTTATTAGCCCTACTACCCCCAGTGTCTTTATTAGCCCTACTACCCCTGGTGTCTTTATTAGCCCTACTACCCCTGGTGTCTTTATTAGCCCTACTACCCCTGGTGTCTTTATTAGCCCTACTACCCCTGGTGTCTTTATTAGCCCTACTACCCCCAGTGTCTTTATTAGCCCTACTACCCCCAGTGTCTTTATTAGCCCTACTACCCCTGGTGTCTTTATTAGCCCTACTACCCCTGGTGTCTTTATTAGCCCTACTACCCCTGGTGTCTTTATTAGCCCTACTACCCCTGGTGTCTTTATTAGACCTACTACCCCTGGTGTCTTTATTAGCCCTACTACCCCTGGTGTCTTTATTAGCCCTACTACCCCTGGTGTCTTTATTAGCCCTACTACCTCCAGTGTCTTTATTAGCCCTACTACCCCCAGTGCCTTTATTATCCCTACTACCCCCAGTGTCTTTATTAGCCCTACTACCCCCAGTGTCTTTATTAGCCCTACTACCCCTGGTGTCTTTATTAGCCCTACTACCCCTGGTGTCTTTATTAGCCCTACTACCCCCAGTGTCTTTATTAGCCCTACTACCCCCAGTGTGTTTATTAGCCCTACTACCCCCAGTGTCTTTATTAGCCCTACTACCCCAGTGCCTTTATTAGCCCTACTACCCCTGGTGTCTTTATTAGCCCTACTACCCCCAGTGTCTTTATTAGCCCTACTACCCCTGGTGTCTTTATTAGCCCTACTACCCTAGTGTCTTTATTAGCCCTACTACCCCAGTGTCTTTATTAGCCCTACTACCCCTGGTGTCTTTATTAGCCCTACTACCCCCAGTGTCTTTATTAGCCCTACTACCCCCAGTGTCTTTATTAGCCCTACTACCCCTGGTGTCTTTATTAGCCCGACTACCCCCAGTGTCTTTATTAGCCCTACTACCCCCAGTGTCTTTATTAGCCCTACTACCCCCAGTGTCTTTATTAGCCCTACTACCCCTGGTGTCTTTATTAGCCCTACTACCCCCAGTGTCTTTATTAGCCCTACTACCCCCAGTGTCTTTATTAGCCCTACTACCCCCAGTGTCTTTATTAGCCCTACTACCCCCAGTGTCTTTATTAGCCCTACTACCCCTGGTGTCTTTATTAGCCCTACTACCCCCAGTGTCTTTATTAGCCCTACTACCCCCAGTGTCTTTATTAGCCCTACTACCCCCAGTGTCTTTATTAGCCCTACTACCCCCAGTGTCTTTATTAGCCCTACTACCCCCAGTGTCTTTATTAGCCCTACTACCCCCAGTGTCTTTATTAGCCCTACTACCCCCAGTGTCTTTATTAGCCCTACTACCCCTGGTGTCTTTATTAGCCCCACTACCCCTGGTGTCTTTATTAGCCCTACTACCCCCAGTGTCTTTATTAGCCCTACTACCCCCAGTGTCTTTATTAGCCCTACTACCCCTGGTGTCTTTATTAGCCCTACTACCCCCAGTGTCTTTATTAGCCCTACTACCCCTGGTGTCTTTATTAGCCCTACTACCACCAGTGTCTTTATTAGCCCTACTACCCCCAGTGTCTTTATTAGCCCTACTACCCCCAGTGTCTTTATTAGCCCTACTACCCCCAGTGTCTTTATTAGCCCTACTACCCCTGGTGTCTTTATTAGCCCTACTACCACCAGTGTCTTTATTAGCCCTACTACCCCCAGTGTCTTTATTAGCCCTACTACCCCCAGTGTCTTTATTAGCCCTACTACCCCCAGTGTCTTTATTAGCCCTACTACCCCCAGTGTCTTTATTAGCCCTACTACCCCCAGTGTCTTTATTCGCCCTACTACCCCTGGTGTCTTTATTAACCCTACTACCCCCAGTGTCTTTATTAGCCCTACTACCCCCAGTGTCTTTATTAGCCCTACTACCCCTGGTGTCTTTATTAGTCCTACTACCCCCAGTGTCTTTATTATCCCTACTACCCCCAGTGTCTTTATTAGCCCTACTACCCCCAGTGTCTTTATTAGCCCTACTACCCCCAGTGTCTTTATTAGCCCTACTACCCCAGTGTCTTTATTAGCCCTACTACCCCTGGTGTCTTTATTAGCCCTACTACCCCCAGTGTCTTTATTAGCCCTACTACCCCTGGTGTCTTTATTAGCCCTACTACCCCTGGTGTCTTTATTAGACCTACTACCCCTGGTGTCTTTATTAGCCCTACTACCCCCAGTGTCTTTATTAGACCTACTACCCCCAGTGTCTTTATTAGCCCTACTACCCCCAGTGTCTTTATTAGCCCTACTACCCCTGGTGTCTTTATTAGCCCTACTACCCCCAGTGTCTTTATTAGCCCTACTACCCCCAGTGTCTTTATTAGCCCCACTACCCCCAGTGTCTTTATTAGCCCTACTACCCCTGGTGTCTTTATTAGCCCCACTACCCCCAGTGTCTTTATTAGCCCTACTACCCCTGGTGTCTTTATTAGCCCCACTACCCCCAGTGTCTTTATTAGACCTACTACCCCCAGTGTGTTTATTAGCCCTACTACCCCTGGAGCCTTTATTAGCCCTACTACCCCCAGTGTCTTTATTAGCCCTACTACCCCTGGTGTCTTTATTAGCCCTACTACCCCCAGTGTCTTTATTAGCCCTACTACCCCTGGTGTCTTTATTAGCCCTACTACCCCCAGTGTCTTTATTAGCCCTACTACCCCCAGTGTCTTTATTAGCCCTACTACCCCCAGTGTCTTTATTAGCCCTACTACCCCTGGTGTCTTTATTAGCCCTACTACCCCTGGTGTCTTTATTAGCCCTACTACCCCTGGTGTCTTTATTAGCCCTACTACCCCTGGTGTCTTTATTAGCCCTACTACCCCTGGTGTCTTTATTAGCCCTACTACCTCCAGTGTCTTTATTAGCCCTACTACCCCCAGTGCCTTTATTAGCCCTACTACCCCCAGTGTCTTTATTAGCCCTACTACCCCCAGTGTCTTTATTAGCCCTACTACCCCTGGTGTCTTTATTAGCCCTACTACCCCTGGTGTCTTTATTAGCCCTACTACCCCCAGTGTCTTTATTAGCCCTACTACCCCCAGTGTGTTTATTAGCCCTACTACCCCCAGTGTCTTTATTAGCCCTACTACCCCAGTGCCTTTATTAGCCCTACTACCCCTGGTGTCTTTATTAGCCCTACTACCCCCAGTGTCTTTATTAGCCCTACTACCCCTTGTGTCTTTATTAGCCCTACTACCCCCAGTGTCTTTATTAGCCCTACTACCCCCAGTGTCTTTATTAGCCCTACTACCCCTGGTGTCTTTATTAGCCCGACTACCCCCAGTGTCTTTATTAGCCCTACTACCCCTGGTGTCTTTATTAGCCCCACTACCCCCAGTGTCTTTATTAGACCTACTACCCCCAGTGTGTTTATTAGCCCTACTACCCCTGGAGCCTTTATTAGCCCTACTACCCCCAGTGTCTTTATTAGCCCTACTACCCCTGGTGTCTTTATTAGCCCTACTACCCCCAGTGTCTTTATTAGCCCTACTACCCCTGGTGTCTTTATTAGCCCTACTACCCCCAGTGTCTTTATTAGCCCTACTACCCCCAGTGTCTTTATTAGCCCTACTACCCCCAGTGTCTTTATTAGCCCTACTACCCCTGGTGTCTTTATTAGCCCTACTACCCCCAGTGTCTTTATTAGCCCTACTACCCCCAGTGTCTTTATTAGCCCTACTACCCCCAGTGTCTTTATTAGCCCTACTACCCCCAGTGTCTTTATTAGCCCTACTACCCCCAGTGTCTTTATTAGCCCTACTACCCCTGGTGTCTTTATTAGCCCTACTACCCCCAGTGTCTTTATTAGCCCTACTACCCCCAGTGTCTTTATTAGCCCTACTACCCCCAGTGTCTTTATTAGCCCTACTACCCCCAGTGTCTTTATTAGCCCTACTACCCCCAGTGTCTTTATTAGCCCTACTACCCCCAGTGTCTTTATTAGCCCTACTACCCCTGGTGTCTTTATTAGCCCCACTACCCCTGGTGTCTTTATTAGCCCTACTACCCCCAGTGTCTTTATTAGCCCTACTACCCCCAGTGTCTTTATTAGCCCTACTACCCCTGGTGTCTTTATTAGCCCTACTACCCCCAGTGTCTTTATTAGCCCTACTACCCCTGGTGTCTTTATTAGCCCTACTACCACCAGTGTCTTTATTAGCCCTACTACCCCCAGTGTCTTTATTAGCCCTACTACCCCCAGTGTCTTTATTAGCCCTACTACCCCCAGTGTCTTTATTAGCCCTACTACCCCTGGTGTCTTTATTAGCCCTACTACCACCAGTGTCT
>NC_140175.1:92986182-92988682 GCF_963971535.1 Notolepis coatsorum
TCTATTCTGCTAACGCTAACGTTACCTCTCATTGTGTCTATTCTACAAGCGTTAACGTTAGCTAGGCTGTCTATGCTAACGTTAACGTTAGCATTAGGCTAACAAGCTGTAACGTTACCAGTCGCGTCTATTTGCTAACATTAGCATTAGGTAATAACCGGTTTAAAATGGATGGTGATTACCTCACGTTGTGTCTATTCTACTAGCATTAACGTTACTCATACAAA
The DNA here is from genome assembly GCF_963971535.1 of Notolepis coatsorum. NCBI lineage: Eukaryota > Metazoa > Chordata > Actinopteri > Aulopiformes > Paralepididae > Notolepis > Notolepis coatsorum. Next base: position 92,986,410 of record NC_140175.1, read on the forward strand.
CAATCAATAGCGAGTTATATTGATCACGCTATGTACGATAGCCATGCTAAAACGCTAGCACAACATTAGCACAACATAAGCTTAAGCCTTAACAAGTCAGTGATCTTTTTGCGAGACTAAACTCTCCGCTCGGTGGCAAATTGTGTTGATGTCGGTTTTGTTTAATCAATAAATGAGGCAGAATACACAGTGACTGTATCGTTTGTTTATTGAACTTGTGCCTGCTGCAACCATAATGAAATCCTATGCGAGACATTAAAGATGGCGGCTTTCTGTTTTCGTTCAGACCAGGTTCAGACTCTCCAACGAGTGACGCGTCTCTCTTCTGACCAATCAGTGGTCTGCAGTGTTTCACGTGACTTTTCTAGTACCAGTTCTACCCGCTTGGCACGCGCTTGGAACCAGGACAGAGCAGGGACTAAATAAGTACCCAAAAAGTACCGAAAAAGTACCTGGTACCAGGTACTTTGGTAATGGAAAACCGAAAATACTGAGTAGAGTAGGTACCATGCAGTGGAAAAGCGCCATAAAAGACTAAATGACTGAAAGACTAAATGACTGAAAGACTGAAAGACTAAATGACTGAAAGACTAAAAGACTGAAAGACTAAATGACTGAAAGACTAAAAGACTGAAAGACTGAAAGACTAAAAGACTAAATGACTGAAAGACTGAAAGACTAAAAGACTGAAAGACTAAATGACTGAAAGACTAAATGACTGAAAGACTAAAAGACTAAATGACTGAAAGACTGAAAGACTAAAAGACTAAATGACTGAAAGACTAAATGACTAAATGACTGAAAGACTGAAAGACTGAAAGACTAAATGACTGAAAGACTAAATGACTGAAAGACTGAAAGACTGAACGATTAAAAGTCTGAAGGACAGAAAGTCTGAAAGACTGAAAGATTAAAAGACTAAAAGATTAAACGACTAAAAGACTAAAAGACAGAAAGACTGAAAGACTGAAAGACTGAAAGACTAAGGGCGTTTTCACACCTGTAGTTTGTTTTCTTTGTTCCGATTCAGGGACTAATATGATACAATGTTGCACTTGCCCCTTGGTTGGGTTTGTGTTCACACAGCTGTGTTAACAGTACGACTGTCCCCGACTAAGGATTTGGATAGTCGACTTTGATTGGCAGAAATGTTGGGGCTGTGGGGAATGTATGAAGAGGAATTAAAAAAAAGAAAAACAATAAAACAATAAAAGACTAAATGACTGAAAGACTGAAAGACTAAATTACTGAAAGGCTGAATGACTGAAAGACTAAAGGACTAAAAGACTAAAAGACTAAAAGACTAAAATACTAGGTCTTTGAGGGAAACAGGCCACAGACAATTGTCTTTCTAATCAGACTGTGGCCTGTGTCTGGGACAACAGCAACGAGAAGGGGAAAAAATCTATTTCAATTGAAAACATTATGAACTTCAGCCTGAAAAATGCCCCCAATTAAGATAAAATCTATTGACAAAATCCTTTTTAGGTCTCCCTGCCGATTGATACGATTGATCTCGCGGCTGATGTGTGTATAATTGATATTTCCATCGGCGCTGGTTTATGCCGAGACGCGAGCGGTGGAAGGTAGAGACCGCACACATCGTCACTCATGACCCCGCCGCACCTCCAGACACATTGATTGAATGGTATCGATTCGCCGGTATGGAACAGTGCCGTTATGGTAAACATCTGTTCGTGGTCTGTGTTCCGTCCGCTCCTAATGGTTTGTGCTATTGATCAGGATAATTCATAACTGCGGCCCGCGCTCCAGAGAGGTGTCTGCGCCCCCCCCCCCGCGACACAGAGGCAGAGGGAGGGATGAAGGTATAGGGACGTTGTGCAGAGACGTTTTGGAGGCAGGCGCTTGAGAGAATGAAAGCGGCACACCGGAGGCGCGTGCAGACGTTTCTCTCTCTCTCTCTCTCTCTCTCTCTCTGTCTCTCTTTCTCTCTCTCTCTCTCTCTCTCTCTCTCTCTCTCTCTCTCTTTCTCTCTTAGCCAAATATGTGTCAAGTAATGTCGAGTGCACACACAGAAGTGAGCAACAAAAAGCATATAAGATCACACAGCATATAAAATCATAACAAAGAGACAACAAGACGAGGCAAAGAGCAAGGATAACAAATCAATTAAAACACGTACAACTTGATTGGAGGTTGGAGATCAAGGTTTTAAACTCTGCAACAGAGGGGAGAATCTCAAGCTTCGAGGACTGTCGGAGTTCATTCCATGAGCTAGGGGGCATATGAGTAATGCGATCATTAATTCATAG
>NC_140175.1:92993682-93006182 GCF_963971535.1 Notolepis coatsorum
CCTGTGTGTGTCACACAATAGAGAGGCCTCCCCCACACACACGCGCACACACACACACACACACACACGCACACACGCACACACGCGCACACACACACACACACACACACACACACATGCACACACGCACGCACGCACGCACACACACACACACACACACACACACACAGACACACACACACACACACACACACACACACACACACACATGGAACCATATAAGCAGATGGGCTCATGTCCCCCGTCGCCAGACAAATTAAGTTTGGGCCCTCAGATTAATATTCAGCCAAAGCAGTGGCTCTATGTAATTGAATCATGGCTCCACGAGTATACAACAGGGGCTACTTTAGATGCAGCCACCGTGCACGCACACACACGCACACACACGCTCACACACGCGCTCACACACACTCACACACGCACACACACGCACACACACACACACACACGTGCTCACACACATGCACAGCACACACACGCTAACACACGCTCACACACAAGCACATACACACAACTCCACACACACACACACACACACATGCACATACGTGCTCACACACACTCACACACGCACACACACGCACACACACATGCTCACACACAGGCACATACACACAACTCCATATGCACACACACACGCTCACACACGTGCTCACACACACTCACACACGCACACACACGCTCACACACGCACACACACGCACACACACGCTCACACACATGCACAGCACGTACGCACATACACAAAAACATACACACTAGGCTGCCAGCTGCACACACCATCCTCTCTGCTGGTTGGGGACGGGTCATGAATATGGAGACAGAGTTCCCAGTATTATCTCACACACACACACACACACACACACACACACACACACACACACACACACACACACACACACACACACACACACACACACACACACACACACACACACACACACACACACACACACACACACACACACACTCACACACATGCACACACTCACACACACACACACTGGCACACTCACACACACATACACACACACGCACACACTCACACACACACACACTGTCACATTCACACACACACACACACACTCACACATTCCCACACTCACACACACACACACACTGTCACACTCACGCACACACTCACACATTCCCACACTCACACACACACACACACACACACACACACACACACTGTCACACTCACGCACACACACACACACACACACACACACACACACCTACACCCACACACACACACACACACACACACACACACACTGTCAGAAACACCCAACATTCTCCAGTCACCTGTATCTGCTCTCGGTAGGAAAGCCAGTGTTATTCTCCCTCCTCTCCCATTACGCTCTGGAGTCATTTTATGCAGGCGGATGATGCTTAATCATTGTGCATCCCTATAGGCGATGGGCTCCGCGAGTGGCGCGTCAATGTGTTGTTTACCCATATGGGATATAGGTTCCAGCCCCGCTGCTAACAATGGATCACCTTCACACACCATAAATCAATGCAGTAACTTTAATATCCCCCACAGTGCCCAGTGAATGAGAGATTATGGATTTAAGTCATGTTTACAGCTCCCTCCTCCTCCACTACTCCATGTCGGAGTGGAAATTCACCGCGAGGAGAATCAGGTTTTTGCGTGCGAACTATGCGGTAGAGGTTTCGCGTAAAAACAGAGTTCCCACCCTCAGGAGTTCACGTAGAAGTTTGAATGTTTCTTTTTTTCCCTCTTTTTTTAATATAAATTATTGAAAAGTACATTTTTCCCCATGCGTGTCCACCTACAGTATGCTGCGCAGGACTGGCATATGTCACAGGAAAAGAGAATGTAATATTTTGGTTTCCTTTTGATAAGAATTTCCTTTTGATAGCGTATGCTTTCTGTTTGAGAGCCTCTCATTGTTCTTCCTGTAGCAGAGGTTCTAGAATAAGGCCATCGCTTGCCTCATTGTCTCTCATGTAGAAAATCTATGGCTAGTAGTAGTAGTAGTAGTAGTAGTAGTAGTAGTAGTAGTAGTAGTAGTAGTAGTAGTAATAGTAGTAGTAGTAGTAGTAGTAGTAGTCAGGGCCGCCTCAGGGGGTGTGCGAGCAGTGCGGTCGCACAGGGCCTCGCGGGAAGGGGGGCCTCGCAAAAAAAAAAAAAAAAAAAAAGTATTAATTTTTTTTATTTTTTTTTTATTTTTTTGCGAGGCCCCCCTTCCCGCGAGGCCCTTTTTCATCACAGACCTAAAATCTAGTTTTGCTTATATGCTTATATATTTCACATTAGACACGTTTGTAGAATGTGTCTGACTTCCTGCCTCTGCGGCTCTGCAGACTGCAGTTTTCCGGTTTCTGCGGATTTGCTGCTCTACAGATTTTAGGATAGTGTTTCCGGCCCGTCCGCCGACCGCCGTAATACCAAATAGAAGAAGAAGACACACGAGGTAGATAATTCAGCGCTATTCAGAGGAGCGAGGCGAGTGGATGTCTTTTCAAAAGAAGGAGAAGAGAACTTGTGAGCAGATAAATCTATTAGGCAGCAATACGCCGAAAGGTGTCCAGTCTGCCGGAAAGTACTCGAAGAAGAAGAAGAAGAAATTACACCGTGGGCCAAGAAAGTCTCCTTCCAACTTTACCATTGGCGCCACGTTGATACTGCGTTATGGTGAGTCAACCTATGATTATATTCCCGCCGTGGACCTGACCTATCTCTCTTTCTCTCTCTCTGGAGCCAAACTGGTCGACTAGCTAATATAGTACTACTAGTAGCTAACGGTGTGTGCCTGGTGAGAGCACCTGGCTGTATGTAGCCGCATAGCTTGCAGAACGCAGAAGCAAGCTATGCGGCTACATACAGCCAGGTGCCTGATTGAGCTAACTGTTAGCCAGTTAGCTGTTTAGCGTCAGCTGGGAACGTTCGTTTGATGCTATCAGTTAGCCTTGAGAATAGCAGGCCCTGGCACTCTGACTACGACATCATCTTTGACAGAAGATGTAGTCGGGCCTGCACCATGACAAGGCTCTGGCCATAGCTTATTTGTCCCGACAGCGAGAGGCCTTTCGTCAACGTGGAGACCTGTGTTGCGGCCTTTCACCCTGCGTTCCTTTTGTGCAGGTAAGATTAATGAAAATGTCATGACATTACCCCACTCTTCCTTCCTTCCCCTCCCGAATGTTTTGTTAATAACGATGTTTTTTTCCAGGCAAAACATATGCTACTTCACAACATTTGGAGATACGACATGTGCTGTGTGTGAATGGTCGTTTGTGTAGCTTGGGTAGCGTTGGGCCGTTGGCCAAAGCTGTGTGTGGCCTGGTGTCACAGTACCTGGCTAGCCTATTTAGCTGATGTCGGCCATTGGCTCCTTGCTGCTTTGGTTTCTCTGGTATAGACCCTCTTCTTGTTGGATTTAAGTGTTGATCTTTGTCTTTTTGGATCTCTCATACATGCTCTAGTCTCTCTCTAACACACACACACATGACAAACACACATGTTCTCTCTCTCTCTCTCTCTCTTTCTAACACACACAGTCTGCCTATGGCGGCCTTTCTCGATGGCTAGGCTGTGCTCAAGGATCTTCAGTCACAGTGCTCAGGTATTCTGCCACTGTGTACTCTCTGTTTAGGGCCAAATAGCATTTCAATTTCTTTCCAATGTGTCTCTCTCTCTCTCTCTCTCTCTCTCTCTCTCTCTCTCTCTCTTGGATTTAAGTGTTGATCTTTGTCCTTTTGAATCTCTCATACATGCTCTAGTCTCTCTCTAACACACACACACACATGACAAACACACATGTTCTCTCTCTCTCTCTCTCTTTCTAACACACACAGTCTGCCTATGGCGGCCTTTCTCGATGGCTAGGCTGTGCTCAAGGATCTTCAGTCACAGTGCTCAGGTATTCTGCCACTGTGTACTCTCTGTTTAGGGCCAAATAGCATTTCAATTTCTTTCCAATGTGTCTCTCTCTCTCTCTCTCTCTCTGTACACTGTATATTGACTGTAGAACGGGAGCTCTCTCTCGCTCTCTCTTTTGCTATATGTTGACTTTATCATGCCCCGCCTCGGGCAGCGCTATTATTTAAGAATATGTTGACTGTATTTAAAAAAAAAATATATATATATATATATATATATATATTTTTTTTTTTTAACCTTTTGGGGGGGGGGGGGGGGGGGCTTGCGTTAAATCTCGCACAGGGCCTCGCATTTCTCCCAGGCGGCCCTGGTAGTAGTAGTAGTAGTAGTAGTAGTAGTAGTAGTAGTAGTAGTAGTAGTAGTAGTAGTAGTAGTAGTAGTAGTAGTAGTAGTAGTAGTAGTAGTAGTAGTAATAGTAGTAGTAGTAGTAGTAGTAGTAGTAATAGTTCAAGTTCAAGTTCAAGTTTCTTTATTAGTTGTCATACAGAAGTACAGAATACTTTTATACAAAATGCTTCTTTCTGTTACGCTCCAGAGACTGTGCTAGGCAAAAAAGATAAGTATAAAATAAAAGAAGTATAGCAAGTAAAAAATAGAAGTCACGTACGTAGACACAAGTGTTCAGTATGTACATATGTACAATGTTCAATGCAGAGTAGAAGTAACTGAGTTACCATACAATATACTATACAATATACTAATATACAATCTACTATATAGTGCAAAGCAGAAATGGGATGAGGTACAATTTAGGTACAATTTACAGTAAGGTGTACTGAGGTTACGTATGGGTTGTAGTGCAAATTATTTGCCAATAAATATAAAGTGTGTTTAGGTGTTCTAAAGTGTGTAGAGTGGGTGCTGCAGTGAGTTGTTTGTTTAAAGTGAGTGTGTGCGTGTGGATGTGTGTGCTGTGAGTGCATTTGATGGTTGTTGCATAGTGTTATTGTTCGTTGAGCAACCTGATGGCCTGGGGATATAAGCTTCTGAGTCTTTCTGTGCTTGCCATGAGACTCCGGTATCGCTTGCCTGGCCGCAGCAGTTCAAAGAGGCAGTTGTTTGGGTGGCTGGAGTCTTTGATAATTCTCTTAGCCTTACCCATGCACCGCTTGTTGTAAATGTTCTGGAGAGTGGGAAGCCCCCCTCCAATTGTGCGCTCGGCTGAACGGGCCACTCTCTGTAGTCTGCTACGGTCTTGTGCGGTGCTATTCCCAAACCAGGAGGTGATATTGCCAGTCAGGATGCTCTCTATTGTACATGAGTAGAAGTTCTTAAGGATCTTCTGACTGACTTGGAACTTCCTTAGGCGCCTGAGGAAGTAGAGGCGTTGCCGTGCCTTCTTCACAACACTGTCAATGTGTGTGGTCCATGTCAAGTCCTCGGATATGTGGACTCCGAGGTACTTAAAACTGTTCACTCTCTCAACCGGTGCCCTGTCGATGCTGAGGGGGCTGTAGTCCCTGACCCCCGACCTCCTAAAGTCCACAATCATCTCCTTTGTTTTGCTGACGTTCAGGGAGTGGCTGTTCTCTTGACACCATCCCGCCAGGACCTTGACCTCTTCCAGGTAGGCCCTCTCGTCGTACAAACAGCGCTATGCTGCTAGTCATAATGGTAAGAACTGAAGGATGGCAGCCACACACTCCGAAACACAAATCATTTATTAAGTCTAGGGCCTAGAGTTTTGACAGAACTGGTATTCAATGCAGAGTATTGCATGTCTAGCCAGCAGGGTATTGCATGTCTAGCCACCAGGGTATTGCATGTCTAGCCACCAGGGTATTACATGTCTAGCCAGCAGGGTATTGCATGTCTAGCCACCAGGGTATTGCATGTCTAGCCACCAGGGTATTGCATGTCTAGCCACCAGGGTATTACATGTCTAGCCAGCAGGGTATTACATGTCTAGCCACCAGGGTATTGCATGTCTAGCCACCAGGGTATTGCATGTCTAGCCACCAGGGTATTGCATGTCTAGCCACCAGGGTATTACATGTCTAGCCATCAGGGTATTACATGTCTAGCCACCAGGGTATTACATGTCTAGCCACCAGGGTATTACATGTCTAGCCAGCAGGGTATTACATGTCTAGCCACCAGGGTATTGCATGTCTAGCCACCAGGGTATTACATGTCTAGCCATCAGGGTATTACATGTCTAGCCATCAGGGTATTACATGTCTAGCCACCAGGGTATTACATGTCTAGCCACCAGGGTATTGCATGTCTAGCCATCAGGATATTGCATGTGATGAAGACTGGCTACCCTGTCGAAATGTCAATTTAATAAATGTATTTGAGTTTTGGAGCGTACTTATGTTTTGATATGATTTCTGTGGTGAGCAGTGAGCACCCAGTTAATCTCTATACTGTGAAGACTTTTTTAATTAGATTTTGAACAGTCTGAACACTTTGATGAACATTGTTACTCAGCTGATAGAGTTGTACCCTTCCTACTGACTTGTCATACAAAACCCGTCGTCGTCAGTCGCACTGGCTTTGGATAAAAGCGTCAGCTAAATGACTCAATGTAAATGTGAATGTAGATTTTATTCCAAACCTTTAAAGGAACATTTTGGGAAATTAGCTTATTTGCCATCTACCCTGGAGTTAGACAAGAAGATACATACCTTTTTCTTCTCTGTGCATGCAGTAGGAGTAGGAAGACGTTGGGAACTAGGCTAATGGAGGAACCTACTTCCAGTGACTGACGCTAAGCTAGGCTAACGGTGCGTGTCTTCCTACTCCTACTGCATGCACAGAGAAGAAAAAAGGTATGTATCTTCTTGTCTAACTCCAGGTTAGATGGCAAATAAGCTAATTTCCCAAAATGTTGGAGTTTTCCTTTAATAAGCCATGTAGACTTGTAAATGGTAAATGGGCTGCATTTATATAGCGCTTTTATCCAAAGAACTTTACATTCACTCACACATTCACACACCGATGGCAGAGGAAACCATGCAAGGTTCTGTTGTATTTATGCTTTAGATAAATAATCATTCGGGACAAGGAGAGTACGTTAGCTTCTTTATTGTAACGTCAGCAACATGAGTGTGGCTCTATCCTAGGCTAGCAGCCAACTGGCCAACAGGACCCTGTGTGCGGGTACTTAAACAGAAAGGTGCGCCTAGCTCGCCTGTCGTAAATGACATATTGAAGGCATGAATATTACATCCTCCTTCTTTTAAAGAAAACTTTATGAGCTATTAACAGAGACTGAAAGTAAAGAAAATATTATGCATTACTCTGTAAGACATTCTTTGTAAACATTAACCATGTGTGTTAACACTATATCAGGGCCAGGCAATGTAAACAGGTAAGCATTAATATGTTAGACATAAAAAATATACTCTTGTATCAAAGGTATTACAGTTCATACTGTGTGCACTGGAACAGCCTGCTTGAATATTTGAACATTTCAACAAGTGAATAAGGTATGTAATCAAAGCTTAAAGTATACTCTGTCCCAGTGATAGTACAGTTCTTACCGTATGCAAATCTTATTCACAGAACAACCTGCTTAAATATTGGAACATATTCACAAGGTAAACAAGGTAAGTAAGTCAGCCATTTCAGTAAACATTAGTAAGTCATCCATTTCAGTAGACATTAGTATTCAAGTTACATTTCTCCTTTTATTTTTATTTTTTTATTTTTTTTTCAATATTCAACAAGGTAAACATTAGTATTCAAGTTACATTTCTCTTTTTTTATTTTTTTTAATAGGGCAGCAATCAGCCTACACCCTGTACATTCACAGGTCTAGTATGTCCTGAGGCTTTACTGCTCGGCCTGACCTGGTGTAGTATGAAGCTGAGTTCGCTTCTGAGTCATCTGACAGTTCAGGGGTGTTGGTATCAGGTGAGTGATCGACGCCTTCTGTGCTTGGCAGACCGTCGCTTGCCAAAAAGTGTTCTTCTTTTGTGTCCCTTAGGTGCTTGCGGTTACGGCGGTACTCGTGTCCATCTTGGGTGCGAACGTGGTATGAGCGCGCAGTGTCGGCTGGCTGGATGACTACTGCTGGCCTCCAGCGTCCATACTCTTGGAGTCTGACAGACTCTCCACTGTGTAGTGGGGGCAGTGCTGACTTGTCATAGTATCTCTTTTGGTGCTGTTGTCTCTGCACTCGCTTGTCATGTCCATCTTTGGGGCTGACTACCCCTGGCTGCAGCTGTTGGTTGGTGCTTGGGAGGGTTGAGCGCAGCCTGCGGCTCATCAACAGCTGTACCGGCGATTTGAAGTTACTGGGTGTTACGATATTCAAGGAGACTTAGGTAAGGGTCTCTTCCGTCTGCTTTAGCCTTGTCCATGAGTGATTTTGCTGTCTTTACGGTTCTCTCCGCTAGTCCGTTGCTCTGAGGATAATGTGGGCTTGACGTGACGTGTGTAAACTCCCACGACTTGGCGAATGCCTCGAACTCCTTAGACTTATATTGTGGTCCATTGTCTGAGACAATGGTCTCCGGGACACCATGCCTGGCACAGGCTGCCTTTAGCTTGTGGACTACAGCTGCTGATGTGGTGCTGTGGAGTCTGTCTAGTTCGAAGAACCTGCTGTAGTAGTCGACGGTCACAATGTAGTCCTGGTTGTTCCAGTTGAAGAGGTCTGTCCCTACAACCTGCCAGGGACGGTCTGGGATGCGATGAGGCATCATGGGCTCCTTGGTGTTTGATGGGCAGCGCTCCTGACATATTGAGCACTTTTCCACGATTTGCTCTATATGTTTACCCATTCCAGGCCAGGACATGATGTCTCGTGCTCTCAGTTTTTATTTTTCCATGCCCATGTGGCCTGCATGGATCTTGATCAGCATCTCTCCTCTGAGGATGGTAGGGATGACTATTTTCTCCCCTTTGAAGATGATTCCATTCGTTTTGGATAGTTCATCTCGGTGGTTCCAGTATTCAGTGATGTTCTGGGGGCATTGTTTTCTTTCCTCAGGCCATCCCTCCATGATAGCCTGGCTGAGCAGCTTGAGCTGTGTGTCATTGTCTGTTGTTTCTCTGATCTCCTGTAGTCGTCGTGTACCGAAGGTCCATCCCTTCACTGAGTCTGTCGTCGTGAGAGGCGAGTGATTTCCTGGATAGCGTGTCGACAACAGGGATATCCTTCCCAGGGCGATGCACAATTGTGAAGTTGTACTTGTGTAGCTGTAGTATCATTCTCTGTAGCCTTGGTGGGGCTGCGGCGATAGGCTTCTTCATGATCGTTTGAATCCATATAGGACTGCGTACATCTCCTTCTCGATTTGTGCGTAGTTGACCTCGCTGTCTGTGAGTGATCTGGATGTGTAGCTAATGGGCCTTCCTTCCTGCATCAGCACAGCACCCAGCCCATACTTCGATGCGTCTACCTGCAAGCTGAGCTCCTTTTCAGGGTCAAAATAGATGAGAACTGGCCCCGGTTCACTGGTGAGTATGTCTTTCATTTTCTGGAATGCAGCGTCGTGCTGTGCGTCCCACAGGAACTCATTTGATTGTTTCAGCAGCTGTCTCATGGGTGCGTTGATCTCGGAGAGGCTCGGGGCGAACTTGGCCAGGTAGTTGACCATACCTAGCACGGTCTCCAGCTCTGCACGGCTCTTTGGCGCCTCCATCTCCTTGATGGCAGCTATCTTGCCTGGGTCCGGCTTCATGCCGTCAGCTGAAAGAACGTGCCCGAAGTAACTCACTTCGGTGGCTCCGATGGTGCATTTGTCTGCATTGAGCCGGACGCCTCTCTCCCGTGATCTCTCTAGCATTGCATGGAGATTCTTGTCGTGCTCTTCTCTGGTCGCGCCATAGATGAGGATGTTGTCTACTATAGCTGCTACTCCGTTTAAACCCTCGTATGTCTCGTCGATTTTCCGTTGGAATTCATCCTGAGCAGAGGCGAGTCCAAACGGTAAGCGTAGGAACCTGTACCGCCCGAATGGTGTGTTGAACGTCGTCAGCTTTGATGATTCTTGAGAGAGCTTGATGGACCAGTATCCTGATCTTGCATCCAGTACGCTGAAATAGCGTGCACCTGTTAGTCTGGGTGTGATGTCCTCTAGTGTCTGCAAAGGGTAATGCTGGCGCTTGATAGCCTTGTTTAGCTCCCTTGGGTCCAAGCATATTCTGAGCTTGCCTGTGCGTGGTTTCTCAACGATGACTAGTGCACTGACCCACTCCGTTGGTTCAATGACCTTGGTGATGATCTGTGTGTCTTCCATATGTTGTAGCTCCTTTTTCAGGCGGCTACACAGGGCGATCGGTGTCCTTCTCAGTGGGCAGACCACTGGCGTGGCATCTGGGTCTATATGGATGTGAGTCTGTGACACTCTCTAAAATCGATCTAATAACACTTTAACCTATTGCTAAACTAACGTATTGATGATAATATACATTATAAATGCTGTTGTGACATGGTTATGATGTTTATACTTGAATACGTTTGAAAATAAAAATGATACTGGAGATATATATTATGACATGATGTCATTTTGGGACTGGTACCGGTCCTGTCGGGGGAGGTTAAGGGTTAAGTGTCTCTCTCAAGGACACTTCGACAAACTGCAGAGATCCTTCAGATTACCAGACGACCGCTCTACCTCCTGAGCCATTGTCGCCCCGTGCAGGGTAGGCCAACTCCTATGCCTATATGGCTCTGAGTGTAGAATGTGCTGTTTACATAACATATAATGCTCATAAAAAGAGGCAAACATAATGACTAGCTGTCATGACCTGAACATTTAACATTTAACATTTAAGTAGCTCTCCGAAAAACGGTGGCAACCCCATAAACTGCCAATGAAATTCAACAGCCCTGTTTATATTTTTAAAACTAAATGGATATTAATCTGAAGGAAGAAATGGTTTTTGTGTGTGTGTGTGTGTGTGTGTGGGGGGGGGGGGGGGGGGTTCTCAATTCCCCCTAAATGTATGTTTTGCAGAAAAGCTTTTAGAGTGCGGTTCCAAACTTCCTCCATGACAACATAGAAAAGGAAATCACTAGAATCACCCCACACCTCCTCTCTCTCTCTTTCTCTCCATCTCTCTATCTCGTTCACACACACACCTCTGTACTAGTCTTCTCTGCTTCCTGTCCTCTCACAGGCTGTCGCCTTCACAAGCTGTGATGCAGAGAGAGGAGGTGACGTATACACACACACACACACACACACACACACACGCACACACACACACACACACACACATGCACGCGCACGCACGCACGCACGCACACACGCACGCGCACACGCACACGCACACACACACACACACACACACGCATGCATGCCTCTCACCTAATTTGTCACCCGGCAGCGTTTTCTCTCTCTCTCTCTCTCTCTCTCTCTCTCTCTCTCTCTCTCTCTCTCTCTCTCTCTCTCTCTCTCTCTGTCTCTGTCTCTCTCTCTCTCTCTCTCTACCCCTCCTCCCAGTCACTATCTCTCTCCCACACACCTCTGTCACACCCCTCCCCCTCCTCTTCCCCGCTCCTCTTTCTCCCCCTCTCTCTCTCTCTCTCTCTCTCTCTCTCTCTCTCTCTACCCCTCCTCCCCTCCTCTATCTCTCTGTCACCCCCCTCCCCCCTCCTCTTCCCCGCTCCTCTCTCTCTCTCTCTCTCTCTCTCTCTCTCTCTCTCTCTCTCTCTCTCTCTCTCTCTCTACCCCTCCTCCCCTCCTCTATCTCTCCGTCACCCCCCCCTCCTCTCGGTCTCTCACGCTCGCTGTCACACCACCAGGGTTCAGAGGCGGGTGAGCAGCATCCTGCACTGCCACATACTTCATATTGATTTCCCACATGATACCCCCCCCCCCCCCCCCCACCGCCCGTGCGTTTCAATGGGGATTTTGTTGTTATTATGAATGCGAGTGTGAATGCGTTTCGATGGAGCGGAGATTTCCCATTATGCATGCATGAGACGGACACATTTACACGGCATCGCTTGCATTATGAATGGTCTCGCCCGCTCATTTACACTCACTGTGACCACAAGACACACTCTACACGGGCACATTGACACGCACACTCACACACACACACACACATGCACACACACACACACACACACACACACACACACACATGCACACACACACACACACACACACACACACACACAGATTAATATGAACCCTTTCACAACCACACTACCAAATGGTTAACCCTTTCACTGTGACAATACAGAAGGTTAACCCTTCCACTGCCACACGACAAAGGGTTAACCCGTTCACAACCACACAACAGAAGGTTAACCCTTTCACTACCACCGTTAACCATCTGTAGTGTGTGGTAGTGAAAGGATTAACACACAGATACACAAAGAAATGGACACGCAAACAAACATTTACATAATAAAAAGCTGCACTCAGTAGAGTGCAAATCACCGGCGGACGGCCTGGCCTAATAATAATAATAATAATGGTGATGTATGATAAACTTCTATTCTGCCATGAAAGAGTAGCACTGAATTTAATATTGACACAATGTGTGTGTGTGTCAATGTACACACCAACGTATGCTTGTCCTCTCTATGCATGTGTGCATGTGTGTGTGTGTGTGTGTGTGTGTGTGTGTGTGTGTGTGTGTGTGTGTGTGTGTGTGTGTGTGTGTGTGTGTGTGT
>NC_140175.1:93008682-93012451 GCF_963971535.1 Notolepis coatsorum
TTGTGTTCTGGACCTCTTCTCTCAGAGACCAGCTTGTGTTCATGTCCTCTTCTCTCAGAGACCAGCTTGTGTTCAGGACCTCTTCTCTCAGAGACCAGCTTGTGTTCAGGACCTCTTCTCTCAGAGACCAGCTTGTGTTCAGGACCTAGGCTACCAAATATAGTCAAGGTAGAAAGCTTTATTGTCATTGCACAATACAGTACAACAAAATTTGTTTGTGCAGCACCTAAAATAACAATATCTACATACTGTACACACTCTACCACACAACACATCCATGATGTACTGTACCTATAGACACACTGCCATACATACAGTAGTTGTACCCATACTCACTATCACACCACACAGTCATGTACTGTACCCACACAAACCCCCCAAACACGTGCACTTATTCACAAGAACATTAAGGTTTACATTTTTCTTTGCATTGCAAAACATCTCAGTGGAAAAGAAATATTGCCCATCGGCGGAAAATATTGCACATTCAAGAATACCATTGTTGCATTGTTGCACATGTCCCAACATCTGTCATATTGCACATACAGTATATATTACAGTGAGGTACAGTAGATGTGGTGGCAATAGGGGGGGGGGGGGGGGGGGTGATGGTTCAGTTCAGTGATGGCTCTCGGGAAGAAGCTGTTCTGCAGCCTGGAGGTGGTGCTCTGAAGGCCTGTATCGCCTCCCAGATGAAGGCCCTGTATCTCCTCCCAGATGAAGGCCCTGTATCGCCTCCCAGATGAAGGCCCTGTATCGCCTCCCAGATGAAGGCCCTGTATCTCCTCCCAGATGAAGGCCCTGTATCTCCTCCCAGATGAAGGCCCTGTATCTCCCTCCCAGATGAAGGCCCTGTATCTCCTCCCAGATGAAGGCCCTGTATCTCCTCCCAGATGAAGGCCCTGTATCGCCTCCCAGATGAAGGCCCTGTATCGCCTCCCAGATGAAGGCCCTGTATCTCCTCCCAGATGAAGGCCCTGTATCTCCTCCCAGATGAAGGCCCTGTATCGCCTCCCAGATGAAGGCCCTGTATCTCCTCCCAGATGAAGGCCCTGTATCTCCTCCCAGATGAAGGCCCTGTATCTCCTCCCAGATGAAGGCCCTGTATCTCCTCCCAGATGAAGGCCCTGTATCTCCTCCCAGTTGAAGGCCCTGTATCGCCTCCCAGATGAAGGGCCCTGTATCTCCTCCCAGATGAAGGCCCTGTATCTCCTCCCAGATGAAGGCCTGTATCGCCTCCAGATGAAGGCCCTGTGTCGCCTCCCAGATGAAGGCCCTGTATCTCCTCCCAGATGAAGGCCCTGTATCTCCTCCCAGATGAAGGCCCTGTATCTCCTCCCAGATGAAGGCCCTGTATCTCCTCCCAGATGAAGGCTCTGTATCGCCTCCCAGATGAAGGCCCTGTATCTCCTCCCAGATGAAGGCCCTGTATCTCCTCCCAGATGAAGGCCCTGTATCTCCTCCCAGATGAAGGCTCTGTATCGCCTCCCAGATGAAGGCCCTGTATCTCCTCCCAGATGAAGGCCCTGTATCTCCTCCCAGATGAAGGCCCTGTATCTCCTCCCAGATGAAGGCCCTGTATCTCCTCCCAGATGAAGGCCCTGTATCTCCTCCCAGATGAAGGCCTGTATCGCCTCCCAGATGAAGGCCCTGTATCGCCTCCCAGATGAAGGCCCTGTATCTCCTCCCAGATGAAGGCCCCTGTATCTCCTCCCAGATGAAGGCCCTGTATCGCCTCCCAGATGAAGGCCCTGTATCTCCTCCCAGATGAAGGCCCTGTATCTCCTCCCAGATGAAGGCCCTGTATCTCCTCCCAGATGAAGGCCCTGTATCTCCTCCCAGATGAAGGCCCTGTATCTCCTCCCAGTTGAAGGCCCTGTATCGCCTCCCAGATGAAGGCCCTGTATCTCCTCCCAGATGAAGGCCCTGTATCTCTCCCAGATGAAGGCCCTGTATCTCCTCCCAGATGAAGGCCCTGTATCGCCTCCCAGATGAAGGCCCTGTGTCGCCTCCCAGATGAAGGCCCTGTATCTCCTCCCAGATGAAGGCCCTGTATCTCCTCCCAGATGAAGGCCCTGTATCTCCTCCCAGATGAAGGCCCTGTATCTCCTCCCAGATGAAGGCTCTGTATCGCCTCCCAGATGAAGGCCCTGTATCTCCTCCCAGATGAAGGCCCTGTATCTCCTCCCAGATGAAGGCCCTGTATCTCCTCCCAGATGAAGGCTCTGTATCGCCTCCCAGATGAAGGCCCTGTATCTCCTCCCAGATGAAGGCCCTGTATCTCCTCCCAGATGAAGGCCCTGTATCTCCTCCCAGATGAAGGCCCTGTATCTCCTCCCAGATGAAGGCTCTGTATCTCCTCCCAGATGAAGGCTCTGTATCTCCTCCCAGATGAAGGCCCTGTATCTCCTCCCAGATGAAGGCCCTGTATCGCCTCCCAGATGAAGGCCCTGTATCTCCTCCCAGATGAAGGCCCTGTATCGCCTCCCAGATGAAGGCCCTGTATCGCCTCCCAGATGAAGGCCCTGTATCTCCTCCCAGATGAAGGCCCTGTATCTCCTCCCAGATGAAGGCCCTGTATCGCCTCCCAGATGAAGGCTCTGTATCTCCTCCCAGATGAAGGCCCTGTATCGCCTCCCAGATGGCAGCAGGGAGAAGAGGTGGTGAGAGGGGTGGGTTTCATCCTTCAGGATGCTGCTAGCTCTGCGGAGGCAGCGCGTTCTGAAGATGTCATCCAGTGTGGGCAGGGGGAGACTGAGGATTTTTTTGGGAGGTGTTTATGACTCTCTGTGAATATGAAATATGAAACAAAAGTTTTACACGCACACACGCACGCACACACACGCACGCACACACGACACACACACACACACACACACACACACACACACACACACACACACACACACACACACACACACACACACACACACCACACACACACACACACACACACACACACATTTTTACATTGGGATAGGGACATTGCATTCCATGTAGCCTCTAACACAACCTTACGAAATAAATGCCTAACCCTAGCCTTAAACTTAAATCTCCACAAATCATGTAAAACCCAGATTCGGCTCAAACAAGGGACTAAACACGTTTCGCAATTATGCCACATCAATGTGGAACGCCCTGCCTAAAGCTGTAAAGGAATGTGAATCACTACCCACCTTCAAAAAACACTCTCAAAAAAACACCTACGTGAGACTGCAATTCGAAACTGGCCCCTACAAATGTCTAACCTAGTTGTACAGTAAATGACCAAGTAAGGCTTTGTCAACATTCCAATGTACAGTGTAAAATGTGTGTGTGTCCCCTACCCAACCCCCCCCCCCCCCCCCCCCCCCCCCCCCCACCTCCAATGTACAGCCCTCACCCAACCCACCCAACCCCACCCCACCAACCTCCTCCAATGTACAGTTTCTACGCCAAATGTATATACACTCCTTTTCTGGACACTTTTGTATCACAAACAGTACTGTATTTGCAAATCTGATATGTCATAAATGTATAGATGTAGCAGTACTGTCTATCTGTATGTCATGTATGTCATATATGTTATGATGAATTGAAAATGGGGGACCCTGGTGGAAACAAGACGAAAGTCTTTCTCTGGTCTGCATCCCCTTAACAATTGTATGTATTGAGATGTACTGTACTGTACCCATTCTGCAATCTGTTAATAAACTTTTCAATCAATCAATCAATCAATCCCAAACCTAATTCCACCATTAGTTAGCCTTACCGGTAAACCCAAGTCCTC
>NC_140175.1:93012651-93042651 GCF_963971535.1 Notolepis coatsorum
AAATAAAAAAGTTTACAGAGTATAAAGTTGAGCAGAGGTTGACAACAAGGTTGAGGGTGTTGGGACACTGTGGGGGGGGGGGTCATCAGAGAGGGAGAGAAAGAACGTTCTCTCTCTTCCTTCTCTCTCTGATGAAGGAGGAGGCCGGAGGGATAATGTTTGGCAAATGTTTAAGTGTTTTTCATATTAACACTAGTAATGAGTAGCTTATTAACGAAGCCAATAGTGGCACATTGAGACGCAGAGGATACAGTAGTCAGGTAGCTCACTTGAGAAGGTAAGGCTTTATAGATCATAACCGTTGAACAAAAAAAAAACATGATGTCATTATTATCATTTTTTTTCTTTACTATTTTAGTCCGATATAGTCTGACCCGAGCTGGGGACGCACTGCTGCCGCCTTCTGGCCACAGGCGGAACTGTAGACACTCATGGTTCGTTTCGGGAGAAACCCGTTGAGGATCAATTCATTTGGACCCAGACACTGAAGGATAGCCGTGTCCCGTGTGACACACTATATACACAGATATATATATATACAGATATATTTATATTCTCGATGAGGACACAAAAATATAGACGCTTGATTTGATAAATTTATGCAAACGGTCACATTCAAGTTCCAGGAGAGAGGGAGAGATATATATATCGATTACGCACACGCTAATAAAACACAGAGAAACTCAGATTCAGACGCAGATAGTTGTATTTGCCATATAATGCAAAAAGTACAATGGCATTCTTCTTACTCTCCGTTTGCGCCACACAGCATAAAAGAATACAAAGCAACAATTAACAGAATACACAAGCAGGTATTTATATACAATACACACAACTGTCTGAAACCATCGAAGTCCTAGACACACACACACACACACACAGACACAGGACGACTGATGACATCTGTCGCTCTCTCTCTCTCTCTCTCTCTGCAGACCTCTCCAGAGCTCAGACGCAGAGCCGGTCACAGGGGCCTGTTCTGTGGGGGAGTGAAGAATGCTTATGCAGCCTAATTGTGTTCTCTAGACAGACAGTAGGCTGTGGGGAGGGAGGCGCAGGCAGTATGTTAATGTAGGTGCCAGTGTCGCTGCAGGGCAGGGGGTGGAGGGCTGATAATGATGGGGGGGGGGGGGGGGGGGGGGGGGGGGGGTTGGCTCACCCCTATTGTTCCAGGAGCCCCTACTGGCGCCGCAGACAAGAGCGCACTGCGCAGCGCAAACCAAACCAGGCGGCGGGCCGCGGTGCATTTTTATTTTTTTTAAAGGTAGTCTGGAAGCAATCACTCAGGGAAAACGGTTTTGTCGAAGCATTGTGGAAGCGACTATAGCCGCGAAGTCTCTCTCCTCCTCCCCGCCCTATTGTGTGTAAAGAAGTCAATTCTCTAGACTGCAGGAAGTATTTGATCAAACCGTTTTCCCATTTCAAGTTTTGGCTGGAAGAGGCGCCGTCTGCATTCTGATTCTAACCCACACAGCTGTAGACTGACTACTGATGCAGCATCAGTCATAAAGTCATCTCCAGCTGACGAGCACAACGCCACACCATCTCAACCAGGCCAAATTGTATAATCTTTTTCCCCAATAGTATTGTTTTTGCTAAAATAATTTTTTTTATGATGAATTAAAAACGGGGGACCCTGATATAAACAAGACGAAAGTCTTTCTCTGGTCTGCTGCATCCCCTTCACAATTATGTGTATTGTACTGTACTGTACCCATTCTGCAATCTGTTAATAAAGTTTTCAATCAATCAATCAGACACCTTTGTGCAACTTGTATCAAACACTATAGCTACAGCTTTTAGTTACAGAATATTGTAAGTGTAATGTTTCAAGAAGTCATCCTTATTGGCAGTACGCTTCAGTTCAGTTATATCCAACTGCAGGTCTACTCTGGCCAGTAGGACTTACCTATTGTCTGTCTGCATACCTGTATCACTGTACATATTATACAACTCTGTATACATCTGATTAGCATTATTGCTCAGTAGTACTAATTAATATATTTTATACCTGTACATTGTACATTACTATTGCACTTTACTGTTACATTTGCACTCTGGTTGGATGCCAAACTTCTTTTCATTGTACTGTATGTGCTGCTGTATAATGACAATACATTTGAATCCAATCTAATCCACTCTACTTTATAGCCACATGTATATGATAGGAGAATAGCCTGGCTTGCAATACGGGGGGGAGCAGGGCACAATGATTAATATTCCAGATAGCAACCCTGGCCTTTGCTACAATACAAAACACAAGAGGGCACGAGTATCTTGTGTTTTATTATAAACTGACACCGTGGCTGCTTCCAGACAAGGGTCATGCTATATGCAATTAAAGAGGCTTACTCCGTTGGAAGGAGCCTCGCTGCAGAATGGGTTGACTGAGGCACACGGGGACCGCGAGCTCCTCATTGCACCGATAAGAGCGATTAATATGAGGCAACTTTAATTAAAAAAAGGAACAAAGAGATGTCGCCTCCCCCCCCAATCAGATATCTTGCCAGAGAAGATTGGGACCAAAAACCACACATTGATAAAATGTCACTGCATAATTAAAAACAGAAAATCCTCACTTGATGAGGGGAGAAAGCGGCATGTTTCTTGTATTCTCAGCTGACACATCGTTTCAAAAAGAAATAATCTGCCATCTTGGAGATGTGTGTAGTATAGTGGTTCCATATTTAAAGGGTAATTTCACAGGGGAAAAAAACAACACCGATTTATTTTGCACACATATCCCAAGGCTCTAAACTATGTTTTGCACACATTCATTTAGATTGACAGTTATTGAGAGTTAACTAAATTGAATATCTCCACAACAAAAAAGAAAATAATGACGCAATTTGACATAATAATATATTCAAATACTTTGGGGGGATTACTTACTTTGACATATCTATGACATAATTAGAAGAATACATTTGACTCATAACATCAAATATTGTACAAAAAAGAATAGTAATAAAAATGTGAAAAATCCAGATATAAAACTTCTTGTGGGGCACGTACCCCCCAGCTTGAATGGGCATGACGCCACTGTTTAGTCGAGTTTAGAATGTGTGTGGTACATGAATAGAGAAAGCGAGCTCTAAATGTAACTAGGATCTATGGTCACCTATATAGAGGTCAAAGAAGGTCACAAGGGCTAACCTAATCCTGGCATCCTCTTCACCGCACCTGAGTAATCTCGTACTCTGTCTGAACCTTTACTTTGCCTCAGCAGAAGGGACTGGGGAAGTTGAAAAAACAAATGAACCCTTTCACTACCACACTACAGCCGGTTAACCCTTTAACTACCACACTACCCAAAGGTTAGCCGTCTGTAGTGTGGTAGATGGCCTATGCTCCATTGGGAGCGATGGGCCTAAGTAAGTAAGTAAGTAAGTGTGGTAGTGAAAGGGTTAATCTTCGGCAGTGAAAGGGTTAATATCATTAGTCATATTAGTACCAATTGTTTTCATGACCAACAAATAACGTCTCCAGATGTTCCGCGCCGCATTTTGGCTATTGCTAACTATCACATGGGACCTTAATGTTGTGTAATTAGATGTAAATGTATTATTTAGGTTGTTGTTCTGGCTAAGGTACCCATGTCTACCCGCGCAGCCAAGCCCGACATCTGACACTTTACCTGTTGAAAACGATTAGAAACAAATTAGGAACTACCACGACATTTCCAGAATTCTTTGGATATAATGTGCCATTTTCCATGACTTTTCCAGGCATAGAAAGAGAGACTTTAAAATTCCATAATTTTGCCAGGTTTTTCATGGCTGTAGTAATGGTATTCCTATGGTCGTTGAAGCCCTCTCTCAAAGCAGGAAAGAAGAGAAGCAGATTCTAATCTATGATCATCTAGTGATGTCACACTCTCTGGAACTGCTCCAT
Source organism: Notolepis coatsorum (assembly GCF_963971535.1). Taxonomy (NCBI): domain Eukaryota; kingdom Metazoa; phylum Chordata; class Actinopteri; order Aulopiformes; family Paralepididae; genus Notolepis; species Notolepis coatsorum. The sequence goes on from NC_140175.1 coordinate 93,016,546, forward strand.
TGACAGTGAATAGGATATCATAGGATAGGATACTTGCTTTATCCTAGTTGACTTCATAGGGATACAAGTATATCTTCTTCTTCATACGTTTTCTGGTTTGGAACTATTGGTTACTGCTATAAAACAAAGCAATGCTGGGTAGAAGAACTGAGTCGACAAACGGCAGGTTCTATATTTACCTTTACAGCAGTTCTGATCTCTTCATAAGATAAGATATTTCTTTATTGATCCCCATGGGGATATTTGGGCGTTATAGCAGTATGGAGGAGGGGAGGTACAGGTATGGGCAGGGTAATAGTAGAAAGACATAAATATAGGCAATCAAATTAGATCTGAATATAAGAATAATGACAAAAATAAACAGTGTAAACGATATAATTAACTCTGAACATAAAAATAAGAGAAAAATAAACAGTGTAGACAAAGGTGCAGATGAGGGTCTGTATGCCCGATTGGTTATATTATGGAATAATAAATATAGGCAATTCAAATGTTTTATTTATACTAGGAGTAAAGGTAAACAGTATACACAAGGTACTAACTGGAGTGATATACGTCATACGTGTAGTCTGTGCAGGTCTTGGTGCAGGCACAACGCCAGTGTTGATTCACTAGATTCTAGGTAAGAGAGACTCTTGTTCACAAATAACTGAATGAACTACTGAAGATCACTGGGATCAAATGATCAGAATAATTTTGTGTGTGGGGCGAGGTTTCTGATCTGGAGCAACTTTTAACTCTGGCTCCATTTATCAAGCCTAAGAAGAAACTTTTAATAAACACTTATAATAACATCCTTGTAATAATAAAAATGAATTATTTATTTATTTATTCTTCAACTGGAAGGAATAGTGTAGATTCAGGTTTCATCATGACAGGCCACATGGACGCAGCATGGAGACTGTTGAACTAATCCTGCTGGTGCAGTGACCAGGATTAGGTCATTCCTTGTGACCTTTGATCCCGTGGAGGTTCACAGACCGGTCAGCTGCTGTCTTAAAGTCGCAGGAAGGACTGGCAGTATGTGTGTGTCACACATCTGCGTCAAATTCATTACTCCTTCTTGCTGTATTTTTCCATGTTTAAAGGCCCAATCCATGTTTTCTTCTGACCATATCAGAATATAGCCATATCATACGTTCTTGGAGAGCTTCATCTGGAGATTGAAAATTAGATACTTTGAACCATTTCTTAAAGGGTAATTCCACCCATTTTAAGAATCCACACATGTTCCTCATGCGCCCCAGGACAGTTCAGTCAGTATTTTGTGAACAGCGCACCACATTTACATTTAGCCGATGCTTTTATCCAAAGTGACTTACAAGTTCTGTACAAGTCAGCAGGATGGGTACAACTCTGGCAGCTAAGGGTAAGTGATATTGTTCGTCAAACAGTGTCAACTTGAGTGCTACACTCTTGAGTGCATAGTAGTATAGACATAGCATAGTAGGTAGTAATATAAGCATATAGATTACCACTAAAGCTAGAGATAAGAGAGAATCCTCCAAACGGCCATGTTAAAAGGTTATGCTTTTGGTTCAGACCTTCTTAGAATATACCTCATTTTGTGTGTTAAAGGGGAACTCCACTTTTTTTGGAAATTAGCTTATTTAACATCTTCCCTGGAGTTAGACAAGAAGATGCATACCTTTTTTGTCTCTGTGCGTGCATTTTAGCTTTGGGAATAGACGCTCTGTTAGCATAGCTTAGCTTCATCACTGGAAGTGAGGCAGGACAGTAGCCTTACAGTGTATTGCAAGGTCTGACATTGACCAAACTTGATATGCATGACCTTGGTGGGCTCTAGGTCAACTCCTGAAAAGGGGGTCAATGTCAGACCTTGCAATCAAAAGTTAGGGGGCGCACTGAAATTATGGCAAGGGTTATTAGCCCCCTAACTTTTGATTGCAAAGTCTGACATTGACCCCCTTTTCAGGAGTTGACCTAGAGCCCACCAAGGTCATGCATATCAAGTTTGGTCAATGTCAGACCTTGCAATACACTGTAAGGCACTGTAAGGCTACTGTCCTGCCTCACTTCCAGTGATGAAGCTAAGCTATGCTAACGGAGCGTCTATTCCCAAAGCTAAAATGCACGCACAGAGACAAAAAAGGTATGTATCTTCTTGTCTAACTCCAGGGAAGATGTTAAATAAGCTAATTTCCCAAAAAAGTGGAGTTCCCCTTTAAGAGCTCACACAAATGTTTGACACATTACCGATTTGACAGTTCTCTCCTGTATCCAGCTTTAGGAGACAATTAACATTCACTTTAGACACTACACCATATTTAAAACAAAATCTATTTATTACTTAAGATTTGCACTACATTCCTAACCTCATTTTTGCATTTATAAAGCTGCATTTGTACTTCACTTTGTATATGTATATAAATCAGTTTTGTATATTGTATATTTTGTATAGTGTTTGGCCTTTATTCTTTTGACGTTTTACTGTATGAAGCACAATCTCAGGGGGCTCATACAGAACCAAGCATTTCACTGTAATGTACATGTACCTTATATGTGACGAATAAAACAAAACTTGAACCTTGAGAGAGAGGTGCGTGTTCACAAACACTTACTGGACTGTCATGTGACACAGGAAGAACTTACAGTGAATTGTTGAATAGGGTGGCATTCCCCTTTAAGACGCTGTGAATCGGAATATAGATGATTTACTCCAGTGTTAGTGCGGCAGTGAAAGGGTTAAGCCTTGTATCGAAAGCTCCGTCAAATCAACTACTGAAAAAAACTGTTACGTAGATTGTATTGTATATTCCTCTTTACTTACTTTCTTTTACTGTATGAAGCGCACTCAGGGGCTCATACAGAACCAAGCATTTCCCACCGTAAAGTATGTGTATTTTATTGTGACAATTAATAAACAAACTTGAAACTTGAAAACCTGTCTCCGTTATTATCTATTATTTTTGGTGGTGGGGCTACCCCTTCGTTCACGTTTGGCTCCCCGATTGGACCTTTAAAAGATGCACACATCGTTAACTAAAGCACAGGACTAACGTACATTGGAAGCGAAGGGGGGGACAAAAACCCAATAGGAAATCTAGACTCTGTACACTGCCTCTGCTTTTAACCACGGCATAGTTCTAGAGTAGACCGTGTTCCACTCAAAGCCTGAAGCCGTTTCCATATGAATCGACGACCCGAGAGCGCGAGCTGGTTGATCTTCTAATCTTTAAGTACTAATCCCTGCCTGCTGGGACCCTAACTGGCATTGTTTCCCTCGTCGCTGTGATCTCATTCCAAAACCGTTGAGTGCAACGACCTTCCCTCGTTACCACGGTGATCTGTCATGTTAATGAGCTGTGTGTCACTCGGGGCACTAGTAGCTACTGGTACAGAGCCACCTCAGCAAACTTGTTCCTCAAGTCTTCCTCCTTTCGGTTGTGTAGTGGCTACTAGACCTTTTCCTCTGGGGCCACGCGCAACGCCCCCGGTGGCCTGCGACGGAATCTCACCATGGGAGATGGTGAGGAATTGGCGAAACCTTTTACGAAAAAAGGCTATGTACACCTTTGAATATAACTAAAAGGAAACTACATATCCCAGAAGCCCTCTGTCCATCCATCTTCCTGCTGTCGCCTGAAATGGGAGCCCCCTGGTAAGGTGACCCTGTGTACCGTATAGAAACAAGGAGGAGGGCCATGTCACTTTAGTGGAAAACCTCGCCTCAGCCATCTGGCATCGCTATAATGGGGGCGAGGTAGGACGTGATGAGAGCTGGCGTGGAGAGAGAGATAGAGAGAGAGAGAGGATGAGAGAGAGGGAGAGGACGAGGACAAGAGAGATAGAAAGGGGGGGAGAGAGAGAGGGGGGGAGGGAGAGAGAGAGAGGATGAGAGAGAGGGAGAGGACAAGAGAGATAGAAAGGGGGGCGATAGAGGGGGGGGAGAGAGAGAGAGGGGGGGGGGGGGGGGGGGGGGAGCGCAGGCCCAAGCCAATGGCAAGCCTTATTCTTCATGCATTGCTGTCTCACTATAAACTACCAATGACCCTGGGCTGAAAATGGGCCATTCTTTACGTCAAATTGCATCAATTATATTGTCCTTGAGAATGGGAGAATTTCAGCTATGAAAATCAATACAATAGAGACGGGAGGCAGGAGATTCCCTTGGGAACGGGAGGCAGGAGATTCCCTTGGGAACGGGATGCAGGAGATTCCCTTGGGAACGGGAGGCAGGAGATTCCCTTGGGAACGGGAGGCAGGAGATTCCCTTGGGAACGGGAGGCAGGAGATTCCCTTGGGAACGGGATGCAGGAGATTCCCTTGGGAACGGGAGGCAGGAGATTCCCTTGGGAACGGGATGCAGGAGATTCCCTTGGGAACGGGAGGCAGGAGATTCCCTTGGAAACGGGAGGCAGGAGATTCCCTTGGGAACGGGAGGCAGGAGATTCCCTTGGGAACGGGAGGCAGGAGATTCCCTTGGGAACGGGAGGCAGGAGATTCCCTTGGGAACGGGAGGCAGGAGATTCCCTTGGGAACGGGGATGCAGGAGATTCCCTTGGGAACGGGATGCAGGAGATTCCCTTGGGAACGGGAGGCAGGAGATTCCCTTGGGAACGGGAGCTCCAGCCGCACAGTGAGGTCCATTGTGCCGTCGACTGTATTCTCCCTAAATAAAACACGTGCCGTGGCTTCGCTGACCCGTACAACATTTGATCGTCGACTGTATGTGGCTCAATGAACACGGGACACTCATATAGATCTTATAGAATAGATATTTATTTAAACTCCTATATTCAAAGTCAGGTTTCCAACCCCCCCCCCCCCCCCCCCCCCCCCCACACAAATAAAAAGAAAAAGTCAGCTATATGACAACAAGAAGCCAACTTCCCAAGCTAAAGAAGATTCAGTGTTAAAAAAGACAAACACCATTTTTTGTTGTTGTTGCTGTTACCTTAGGAGTTTCCGTGGGGCGAATATTTATATATATATATATAAAAGAAAACCCATCAAAATAAATAAATTAATAATAAAAAAAAAAGTATCCAGTAAAACATGCAAATAAAGCAACAGAGTAAAGGAACAGACGTGATTGTGCTCTGTAGGACACTGTAGGACACGGTAGGACACTGTAGGACACGGTAGGACACGGTAAGACACGGTAAGACACGGTAAGACACTGTAGGACACAGGGTTGACGTGTCCTGGTGACGAGCGTCTTCAGTCACCATAAGAAGAGATGGAAAGTAACAAAAGACACGAGATAAATTCAACTGAATGGGCGAGAGGGAGCCAACGAAGCAGAGGTGAATAAAACTGATTGAGAAATGAGGTTTATGTGCCAATTTTAATCAGGCGGTAGAAGCGGAATCTGTAATGACGACAAAACGGCGACCTCTAGGGCAAAAGGGGCGCCCCTTGGCGTTGCACTTGTGTTCTGTGTGGGCAGGAGACGGGGATAGGGAGGGAGACGCCTCCGGCTGAGGCCACACCTCCCCCTGGCCCCGCTCACCTCCAGGGCCACGCCTCCCCCTGGCCCCGCTCACCTCCAGGCCACACCTCCCCCTGGCCCCGCTCACCTCCAGGCCACACCTCCCCCTGGCCCCGCTCACCTCCAGGCCACGCCTCCCCCTGGCCCCGCTCACCTCCAGCCCACACATCAAACACAACCAAAACAAGAAACGTAAACAAAGTGCAGTACCAAGTGGGGCTCTTTTGAGGTCAAGAGGTCGCTGTTTGACGGCATCGCAGATTCTACCTTTAAGCCTTTCACGGCCGCACTACCGAATGGTTAACCCTTTCACTACCACACGACAGACGGTTAACCCTTTACTATCACACACAAGCCTTTCACTGCCGCACTACCAAATGGTTAACCCTTTCACTGTGACAGTACAGAAGGTTAACCCTTTACTATCACACGACAGACGCCGGTTAACCCTTTACTATCACACGACAGACGGTTAACCCTTTACTATCACGCGACAGACGGTTAACCCTTTACTATCACACGACAGACGGTTAACCCTTTACTATCACACACAAGCCTTTCACTGCCGCACTACCAAATGGTTAACCCTTTCACTGTGACAGTACAGAAGGTTAACCCTTTCACTGCCACACGACAAAGGGTTAACCCTTTCACTACCACACTACAGAAGGTTAACCTTCTGTAGTGTGGTAGCTGTAATTGAGTCCTTTGAAGGTGGTTGCCAACCAGCTTTCGTCTGGCTTGTAAACCCAGAGTCCCGTCCCTTATCGTCACAACCTCTACCGTCATTCATAGCGTTTGCAACTAAAGGGGGACAAGGACAATTAACCAAAAAGAAAACAATTATTCTGTTGTCAAAATGTTCCATAACTCTGAATTCTGACCCGTTTTGAGTTGAAATTTCGAGAGAAACGGTGGATATGTGAGGCAAAATCATAATAATAAAAAAAAAACTAAACAAAAACTCCTGTTTCACAGGAACGTTGTGAAATGTACAGTTGTGTCTCTTGTAGCATCAGTAGCCTCCCCTCAGGATTCAGTGCAGCTGTAAAAAAGAAAGAAAAAAGGAGCGCTCCCACCAGAGCAGAGGGCCAACCGATCGCAGGTTAATCCAAATGCTTAGGTGCGCTCCATTTAATTGACCTGCTCTCCCTTAGAGAGAGAGAGAAAAAAGGGGAGGATTATCCACCAGCCAGTGACCTGAGCTCCACAGAACCGCGTGGCGGTTTCACAGAGGCGACTGGGCGGTGCCACGCAGCGGGTTAAGCCGATTCTCCTCAGGTTACACATCGGGTAAATCAAGAGCATCTTATTTTGAAATAGGCATTCGACCCAGGTGCGACTTATATATATATATATCACCCGTTCACCAGTGCATATGTTTTTATATATATATATATAACAAAACATATGCACTGGTTGTGTGTGATCCGGTGGGTGTGGCTTAAACAACATGGAAGCTTGCAAGACTTGGTACGATATGAAGGGAAAGACTTGGTACGATATGAAGGGAAAGACTTGGTACGATATGAAGGGAAAGACTTGGTATGATATGAGGGGAAAGACTTGGTATGATATGAAGGGAAAGACTTGGTACGATATGAAGGGAAAGACTTGGTACGATATGAAGGGAAAGACTTGGTACGATATGAAGGGAAAGACTTGGTATGATATGAAGGGAAAGACTTGGTACGATATGAAGGGAAAGACTTGGTACGATATGAAGGGAAAGACTTGGTACGATATGAAGGGAAAGACTTGGTACGATATGAAGGGAAAGACTTGGTATGATATGAAGGGAAAGACTTGGTACGATATGAGGGGAAAGAAGAATAACAATTTGTGCTGAGTTCCCGAAAAAAAGAAAGAAAAAAAAGAAAATCTGCTATCTGTACAAGGTTGAGGCACTTTTAAAGCAGCGCGCGCGTACAAAGGATAATGCATGCACACACACACACGCACACAAGAACTCACCCAGTCACTCTTTCGCTCTCTATTAAATGGTTTTAGAGACACACACACACACACACACACACACACACACACACACACACACACACACACACGTTGCTCAGCCAGAGTCCATGCTGAAGAGCTCGATGCCCTGGGGGCTCCAGTGGAGACCGACCCCGGCGTTGAAGATCAGCGACCAGACGTAGGGCACGAAGAAGTCCTCGGGCTGGTCCTCCTCCACGTACTTGAACTTCAGCTCCGGGAACTTCTACATGTGGAGTGAGTGAGGGAGGGAGTGAGGGAGGGAGGGAGGGAGGGAGGGAGGGAGGGAGGGGGGAGGGAGGGAGGGGGGGAGGGGGGAGGGAGGGAGGGGGGAGGGAGGGAGGGAGAGAGGGAGGGAGGGAGGGGGGGAGGGAGGGGGGGGGAGAGAGAGAGGGAGAGAGAGAGAGAGAGGGGGGGGGGAGAGAGCGAGAGAGGGAGATCGAGAGAGAGCGAGAGAGAAAGAGGGAGCAAGGGGGAAGAAGCAGAGATTGTTAGGATATTATAACAACACAGAAAAGTAGGTCTATTCATCATTACTCCAAACTAGTCAAAGTGCGCCGGCATGTAATAATAATAACAACATAGGGGGGAAAAATAACAAAACTAACAAACAGAGTGGACAGACACAACATACAAAGTGAGAAGTTAGGGGTTAAAGGCCAAGTCGAAGAGGTGGGTTGAGGAGTTTTTTTTAATGAGTCCAGAGTTGGGGCGTTGCTGGACGCTATCCTGGAGAACCCATCACACCCGCTCCATGAGGAGCTAGCCAACCCATACCCATTACCCCCCCCCCCCGGACGCGTGTATCACTTCCGCAACGGATTTAGTCGGATTTCGGTTTCCGGGTTCGCCTGATTGGCCGCGACGGCCACGTGACACGCCGTGGCCTGCCGCTGCGCCCTGCTGTGGCGAGACGCTGGAGTTCACTTCCCCTTTCACATCGCGCCACGCTTATCTTGTCTAGCACAGTCTCTAACAGTAACAGTAAGAAGCATCTGCTGTGGCGAGACGCTGGAGTTCACTTCACTTCCCCTTTCACATCGCGCCACGCTTATCTTGTCTAGCACAGTCTCTAACAGTAACAGTAAGAAGCATTTTGGATAAAAGTATTCTGTACTTCTGTATGACAACAATGTATGCCTTTCAAATGTTAAATGATAAATGATTAAATGATACACACTGAAATCTACGCTCTCTCATCCTGCTTTCCCACAACGCGACAATATTATTAAACAGCAGCTCTGTCATTGAAGTGGGAAAAGTGAGCCGTATTGTATATTAGTACATTGCATAGTATATTGTATATTGTATGGTAACTCAGTTACTTCTATTCTGCATCGATGAGAGCGTAGACCAGTGTGTATCATTTAATCATTTATCATTTAACATTTGAAAGGCATACATTGTTGTCATACAGAAGTACAGAATACTTTTATCCAAAATGCTTCTTACTGTTACTGTTAGAGACTGTGCTAGACAAGATAAGCGTGGCGCGATGTGAAAGGGGAAGTGAACTCCAGCGTCTCGCCACAGCAGATGCTTCTTACTGTTACTGTTAGAGACTGTGCTAGACAAGATAAGCGTGGCGCGATGTGAAAGGGGAAGTGAAGTGAACTCCAGCGTCTCGCCACAGCAGGGCGCAGCGGCAGGCCACGGCGTGTCACGTGGCCGTCGCGGCCAATCAGGCGAACCCGGAAACCGAAATCTGATTAAATCCGTTGCGGAAGTGATGCACGCCCCCCGGACACCAACCACCTCGGTCAGTCCTTCGTGCCGGCGGCCATCAGGCTCCGCAACCGTGGGCATTGGCTGCTGCCAGCAGCTAGAGAACTAACGGCTTCAGAACTCGAGAACTATTAGGACTGTCTGACCACTAAGGGGGCTTTCTCACGCACCCATTCGTTTCCGTACCGTTCCGTTCTGGTCCGTTCCGAGATCTGATGCGAACTCCCCCCCCCCCCTCTCCCCCCTCTAGTTTGTGTACACACTCAGTCTTGGTGCGCTCTGGGTTTTGTTTACGGTTTGCGTTTTGAGCTTGTAAGCTTGCCGTAGGCGATGTCACGCTCGAAAATGTAAACAGGAAGAGTTTAACACACGGTGGAAACTGGATGCTGATATAAAATAAACAAATAACCAATAAATATGAAGTTATATTTGAACCTCTGTTGTCAAGCCTTGTCAATATAACCCACCCCCTTTTCTCACGAATGGATGGTGTTGTAGAGTTTGCTTTTGAGCGTTTTGATTGATTGATTGAAAAGTTTATTAACAGATTGCAGAATGGGTACAATACAGTACAGCTCAGTACACACAATTGCTAAGGGGATGCAGACCAGAGAAAGACTTTCATCTTGTTTACATCAGGGTCCCCCATTTTCAATTCATCATAACATATATGACATACATGACATACAGATAGACAGTACTGCTACATCTATACATTTATGACATATCAGATTTGCAAATACAGTACTGTTTGTGATACAAAAGTGTCCAGAAAAAGAGTGTATATACATTTGGCGTAGAAACTGTACATTTGAGGAGGTTGGGTGGGTGGGGTGGGGTTGGGTGGGTGGGTGAGGGCTGTACATTGGAGGTGGGGGGGGGGGGGGGGTTGGGTAGGGGACACACACACATTTTACACTGTACATTGGAATACTGACAAAGCCTTACTTGGTCATTTACTGTACAACTAGGTTAGGACATTTGTAGGGGCCAGTTTCGAATTGCAGTCTCACGTAGGTGTTTTTTGAGAGTGTTTTTTTGTCAAAGTGGACAGGGGTGAGGTGGGTTCTAGGAGTCAGGTCAAGCAGTAGTCTGACTAGCTTGTTTTGAGATGTTTGTAATTTGTTTTTTAGTGCCTTTGAGGTGCTTTGGTACCATGAGGTGCAAGCATAGTCGTAGTACCCTTGAATGAGTGCTCCTGCTAGAGTCTTCAGGGTATTCTTGTTTACCAGAGAGGAGATCCGGTACAAGAATCGCGTTCGTTGGTTGACTTTTTTTATTACATTGGATGCCATTTTGTCACAGGAAAGATTAGCCTCTAGGATGGAACCCAGGTAGGTAATTTCATCTTTCCTTGTGATAATATTGTCACCCACTGTAACCGAGAAGCCGTCGGTCTTGCTGAGTTTGTTATTTGAACCGAAGAGAATGGGTTTCCCAGGGCTAACGCTAAGCTAACAGCTAACGCTAGTTAGCTTAGCCTAGTACTAGTCTAGTATAGCCACTGTAGCACTTATTTTTCAGCAAAGAACGTGCAATAAACAAAACGGATACATTCACTGTGTTCTGCCTCTCATTTGTGATGAAACAAAACTAACATTAACACAATTGAACACCAAAAGCGGAGTTTAGTCTAATAGGCGCTGATTTTGTTAGCTTACATGCTAACGTGAATGGAATATGGCAGTATAATAGTATAGCATTGTGGCAAACGCTAAGCTAACGGCTAACGCTAGTTAGCTTAGCCTGTTCAGCAGCTAACATCCCATCGCTCGTGGAAATTATATTGCATGTCATTGATCTACTGGTCGACCACGGCCGACTGGTTGGGCACCACTGGTCTATAGAAATAAATGCATTCGAACAAGAAAGTATAGTAGACATATAGCTATGGCAAAAAAGGTTACCAGGCTTAATGCGAGCCAGGGAAGTCTTTACCCCCTTCCGTGACTGCTATGTGCAAGCCAGGGGCTTTATATCTGATATATTTCGAAGATATATAGAAGATATAAATATCGTTTTAGTGGGTATTGTCCAGTTGTTGCTGTGTGTTTTTATCTGCCCACAATTCAAGCAAGTAACGACGTTGTGTGTGTCACTGGCGCGCACCCAGAACCACCTATTTCAAGCGTCCCAGGTTCAGCGGGGGGTAATACGAATCAGCGCCGCTTCACACCCAAAAGGGGTGTGTCCGTCTGAGTGAGAACACTCCCCCCCCCGTCCCCGGGGGCGCTGATTCGACCCCGAATAGTGAGTGAGAAAGGCCCCTAAGTGTGTCGATAACGAATATCGTGCCAGTTAGGGTACAGACCTGCACCTTGTGTATACGGTTTATTTTTTGAGTTAATTATATTGTTTAATAATACATTTTATTTGGTGGCGCCTTTCATGACACCAAAGGTCACCTTACAGATCATAAAGAAAAAAAGAAAAATAATAACACAGCAAGGCAGTTAACACTTTCAGCGCCAGCCATTTTATCCATCCTTGTAGTCAATGGGCCACGCTTTAAAAGATAGGTATTTTCACTGTGCGTCACAATGTTTACAGGGCTATATCTATATTCTATATTATAGCTATGGAGACAATACTATGGCTCTTTGACAGTCACTATCTGTCTATCTATCTATCTATCTATCGTCCAACATGTAAAAAAGAGTAAATTCTTTCATGTATACGTTTGTGTGTTATCCCGTGGTGAATATTGTATAGTTTCAGAGTGATCCTGGCTAATTCCTGGAAGCTGCGTTATGGAGCGCTATGTGAATTTAGCTAAAGGTGTTCGTGCTGCTCGCCTGGACACGTTACTATTTCCAAATCAAAGGTATATAATAGGTATTATGTTTCATCATGAATGCATCAAAGGGGAGGGGGGGGGTCGTTTTTTGATGCTCTGATCGTCAGCAACGCCAAACGTTTTGGAGTATGTGACATATGATCGTTGCGATCGATGTGAAATCATTGTTGGATCAAAGTAGGATTGATGTCATATAGTCCTTACCTTTACTAGGAGGTATCCCAAAAACAATATTCCAATTGTCTGATCGCGATTTCCAGTATTGATGTCCATCGGGTCCCTGACATGAACTGGCACAAAATATGCATGAAGTGTGCTGAACGCGTTCCAAAGTGCTCGGATGAAGCGATTTACTTGGCTTGGTCTTGGACCATATACAGTATAATGTAACACAGTGTGAAATAAGGTTTCAAAGGGTAGGCGATACTTCCACCTAGCAGGATTCGGCCGGTATTGCACTCTCAGGGTCTCAGAATGAGTTCCAATGGTAACACAGAGGTCCGTGAGACTGTATAGAATAAAAATATCGAATAAAAGAAAAAACTATGAAAACCCGACTATAATCGGATTTTGGCGCTCAACGCATGGCGAGATAACCCGACTATAGTCGTGGTTGGCCGTGAATGAGTTAAAAGTCGAGGTTAAAAACAAAACAAACAACAGGAAGCATAAAACAGTGAAAGTTAAAATAACAAAACAAACAAACAGCAGGGGGTGTGACACAGGTTATAATGAATATGCGAGTTTGAACGGATGGGTTTTCAGTTGTGATTTGAATGATGATAGTGACAGTTTATTAGTTTATATAGTTTTACACAGTTTATTCCTCTCATATTTTTATATTCAGATTAAATAAAATTGTATTGCCTATATTTATGTCTTTCTACCATTACCCTGCCCATACCTCCCCTCCCCATGACGCCCGAATTTCCATGACGCCCGAATTTCCCCCAAGAGGATCAAAAAAAGGAACATCTTATCTTAAGACGGTACAGATAGGCGTCGTCACCAAAGCATCACTGGATATGTGTGTGCCGTGCCACGCTGTGTGACCGCATGCGGCCTGTTAAGTGCTGCGGAAGTGGTTGCTTTGCTCACGGAGGCCACTCAGACATGATGACCCTTAGACCCTGGCGTGCTCCTGCACCTCGCCGTGGGCCCCGATGTAATTCCATCCGTCTGTGAGGTAAAGGTGCTTACAGCTGGCAAGGTAACAGGTGTCACTCTACCGCCTGACCCTTGACCTCTTAAAGACTCATTACAATGAGAAATCGAGTTTTCCCCCCTCCAATCTCATTGCTCATTCTTTTACGGAAGGTGTGTTGGTGTATAATTACCCAAAATGTTAGAACTGTTGTTGTTGTTGTTGTTGTTGTTATTGTTGTTGTTAAAATTATGACAAAAGCCCATTGATCTCCATCCCCCTGGATATCAACAGGATGACACCACTTCAGATAACCCCCCCACCCTTCCTTACTTCACCCCTCCTCCGCCCTATCCCAGCCCCCAACCCACATGTCCCCCCTCCTCCATCTCCTAACTAGAACCCCCCCCCCCCCTTGATACACCTGTACAACCCCTCCCCCCCTCATAGAGCCTCCTCCAATCCTGAACCTAGCCAAGGTACCCAGAATTCCCCTCTCTCTCACCCTATGAAGAGCCACGCCTGAGTGGACTCTGGAGCTCACCTGGGGACATGAGGCCGGTGTCCCGGGCCGGTTGGGTCATCGAGACAATAACTCTGAATAAACCTTTGTTTACCAAGTCTATCTTCGACTACCTACATCATTGATCGGGTTCATTTCTCTCACACTGTGCACAGAGAGGGTGCACTAAAACATAACATAACAAATGGTACACCTGAAGCTGAAAAATTACACTCCTGATACGAACATTCCACAATAAGCTTTTTCGGACTTAACACCATTGTACTTTAAAGGGTTCTTCTGGGTTATCATGAAAAAAAAAACAATCCCAAATTTATAAGACTAGGTCTCTTTTCATTTATTTTGAACCAACAGTAGTACAAGTTATACTTAGTTGCACTTAGGCTTGCTACGGTAGTCTGTGATACCGGTGTTACTCTGTGTTCAGGCTCCACCAAGTAAATTACTTGCCCACCGGTGTCTGCTAAGTTTCACTTTCACTTCTAGAGTAGATTTAACTTCACGTGAAGCAGAGAAAGAAGACTCTAGAGAGACGAGATGACATGTTACACAACAATGGCAGGGAATTTATCAATATTTCGGATTTAAACACTGCAGCAGCTCGACTGGAGAGGAGCTCAGAGGACCAGTCCAGACCAGCTGCGTGTTCGTCTTCTTCTTCTCGGATCAGCTGTGAGGGAAAGTCACAAAGTTGGTGTGTGTGTGTTTCCAGCGGTTAACATTATTGGGCGGCTGTGTTACAAACGTATCATTCATTCATGGTTTAGTTTCAGGGAAACCTGTAGTAAAAGGGGGGGGCAGCCCAGTGTAGAGTGCACGATTGTTAAGTTGCTCCGTCCGCTTGTCATCATGCCTAGTGTCTATAGTCCCCCCTGAGATGTATTCAACCCTAGTTCCACCTAGTGTATAGTCCCCCCTGAGACGTATTCAACCCTAGTTCCACCTAGTGTCTATAGTCCCCCCTGAGACATATTCAACCCTAGTTCCACCTACTGTCGTATAGTCCCCCCTGAGACGTATTCAACCCTAGTTCCACCTACTGTCGTATAGTCCCCCCTGAGACGTATTCAACCCTAGTTCCACCTACTGTCGTATAGTCCCCCCTGAGACGTATTCAACCCTAGTTCCACCTACTGTCGTATAGTCCCCCCTGAGACGTATTCAACCCTAGTTCCACCTGGTGTCTATAGTCCCCCCTGAGACGTATTCAACCCTAGTTCCAGCTAGTGTCATATAGTCCCTCCTGAGGCCATGGTTACACTGGGCTAAAGCAGCAACGTTTTGTTGCTGAATGATTACGTTTGCATGTCCAAGTTAAAAAGAAACGCAGTTTTGGCAGGAAAACACGTTTCCCTAGCGGGAACGCTGAAAAGGTGTTTTCGTTTTGGAAACTCGCCGAAAATGGTGCAATGTAATTTGCGCGAGCCGGATACAGAGCCGCTCTGCCCAATGCCCATGCGCAGTAGAGACAGACGTCAAATTCTCCCCCTCCCAGACCCATGTCATGTCAACAAACCCTTACCATGCAAGAGTCGACTGCATGAGCTCCTCTTTCAACATAACAAGCATTAAACAAAATGGCCCAGTCATCTATTCACTTTTGTTTAATACATGAGGCGTTGTCTAATGTTTAGCTACTGATAGCTCCTGATATCAACGTCTGATATCATCAGTTTGGCATTAGTTTTAGCAGGTGCTGGCTGGCTAGCGTCGCTCGTGAGCTAACGTTAGCTACCTAGCTAACGTTACTGTTTAAACAAAATGGCCCAGTCATCTATTCACTTTTGTTTAATACATGAGGCGTTGTCTAATGTTATCTAGCTACTGATAGCTCCTGATATCAACGTCTGATATCATCAGTTTGGCATTCGTTTTCGCAGGTGCTGGCTGGCTAGCGTCGCTCGTGAGCTAACGTTAGCTACCTAGCTAACGTTACTTTCAGACCCTGTAGTCAAGTTGAACTATCGCTCTGGGGACGCTGATTAATATAACAAGCTACAACAGTCTGCATTCCCTTAACAATTGTTTGTATTGAGCCGTATTGTATTGTACCCATTCTGCAATCTGTTAAATAACGTTTACATCCATTCATTCTGCTAGCATTAACGTTACTTCGCTGCTAGCCACAATGCTATACTGTTATACTGGCATATCCCAATCACATTAGCACGTAAGCTAACAAAATCGGCGATATTTTTGTAAGACTAAACTCCGCTCTTGGTGGTCAATTGTGTTGATGTTAGTTTTGTTTCACCAACAAATCATCAACAAATGAGGCAGAACACACAGTGAATGTATCCGTTTTTGTTTATTGGACTTTATTTCTTGCTGAAAAATAAATGCTATGTGGCTAAATGGCTCATGCGAGGTATAAAGATGGTGGCTTTTGAGATTGAGCAGGATGTGGAGTGTCTCGTTCAACCTTTCTGATTGGTTGAAAATGGCCTTCATGTATGAACTACATCGCCACCTACTGCTTTGGCATTGTACTACATGTATATAGTAGACGAGACAAAACGACGTCTAACTTAACTCTTACTTGCCTGCCAATACGCAGCGTTCTGAAAAGCTAAATGAAACTAAATGAAATGACCCTAGTGTAACCGCAGCCTGAGACATATTCAACGAATACACATACCGTTACAACCCTACTGGATAGCTACCTAAGCTTTGTCTTAAACACACCGTCATATTCACTGTTTGCAAACTTTACACTAGTGACCATAATGCCCGCTAGCATAACATTAGCTTTCTAACAAACAACAAACTAGTTCCAGGTATGATTCAGATTCCAGAGTGTCACAAGTGTTAATGTTGAAAACACCTGGAATCATGAATAAATGCTCCTTGTGACATTCTATTTGTCATCTTTGTACAGCTCATTGGGCATTATCCCTTACATGTCTGCCGGTGTAAAGCAAATTGTAAAAAGAAAAAAAGAAAAAAATGGCAAAGGTGTTACTTAAAAGAGTGGACGGTCATACCAGCATGTCCTCATTACTATGAACTACTAAGACTTTAGGTTACTGCTCGGTAGGTCGCCTGGTTCCTGGGTGCTTGTCATTAGCGAGCGAGCGAGGCCACAGCCGCCTATGGAGCGCTTCCCTGAAAGCTACACCGGGTCTTTGATTTCAGGTGACACCCTACGCCCCGGTGACTCCGCTCATTAGTGGACAGAATGCTCGTTAAGGTGCACCTGCGGGGGTCACTAAGGCTAGGATGTCAAGCTTTAGTGCTGATTATGGTACAAACCGACCTGAAAAAAATAATAATAATAAATAAAGAGAAAAAAAAGAGAGAAACCTGGAACATGAGTAGAAGCGGATTCCTCGAAATTAATGGAAGAAAGACAGTCACACAAAACGTATAAAGTATGTGCCCCGGGTGCAATTAATGATACAGGATGGATGCCCACTGTTACCCCCACGACAAGCCTCACATCCATCCCAGTTGGACCGGGCCCACCTTAGGCCTTCCCCTGCCCACCCCAACAGCAGGTAGCTGGGGAACAAGGGGGCATCAATAATAAAGCAGCATCTCATATCCCCCTGCGCAACACACACACACACACACACACACACACACACACACACACACACACACACACACACACACACACACACACACACACACACACACACACACACACACACACACACACACACACACACACACACACACACACACACACACACACACACACACACACACACACACACACACACTAATCAGTCTCCGGTGAAAGACACAGGCTAGGTAGAGAGCGTCACCCCATTCTTCCCATTCAGGGCCTTTATGCGTTGGTCATAGTCGGGTCTATTGAGTCATGGCTGCTCCTATTCAGCCACACTATCAGTATCATATCCAGGCAGACAGCGGGGCTGTGGGGCCACAGGCCATATGCCAGGCCACACACACCAACACCATTGTATTGGAAGGACACAATGTGGGAGCTGTATTGTCTGGCTGGTCTGAGTGTGTATATGTGTGTGTGTTTCTGTGTGTGTGTAGTAGGGCTGACCCCTATTAATCGATTAGTCGACTAATCGGTCGAAAGGAGCCGTAGTCGACTGGCCAACCTCTTAGTCGAATATAATAAAAAAAATAATATAAAAAAAAAAAATTATCATTTTTTTCCAATAGAAGAGGCCTAGAAGCGTGGCTAACGCTAATGGCACGCATACCAGAGGCTAACTGCCTACGAAAACAGGCACAGAGGCACTGAAAGAGGATTTCACCCATCTAATGAACATACTAGACTAGACAATATCAAGATGTATCCATCAGTGGACCAATTGCATGCTTTTGCAGAGGACAAGAAGCCTTCAGTCGACTCCTTCAGACATTAAGCACTCCCCACAGCCCAAATGGAATGATACAAAAAAAAAAAAAAAAAAATTAACACTATGATCGCCGCGGACGAGTTTTCACGTCATTCCGAGCCATGCTCATTCTGCCGAAGACGCCGTAACTCGTCTTTGATGTCAATATTTCAAAAATCTGTCATCGAAATCATATTTCCTTTACGGAGCCCTGAGACACACTGCTGATCTCCTCTCAACTCTCTAGCGGTTCAAGAGCGCCATCTGGTGGCCGATCGGCAGATCGCCAACCGGATATTAACCTTTGAACCGGTAGTACTCATCCATATGTGGTCCGGCCACTCGCTATAGCTCCCGCGACTCCATCTTGAAACACTGGATAATAGATCGCTCGCCCTAACTCAATAAACAACGTTATTTGGACGTATATACTATTATACAACCTGGAAATGGATCGGGCATTTCTACATCCCATAATAGAAAAAAATCTGTTCCACGCTCATCTGCCAGCGGCGCGAGGAAGCCACGGTAAGATTCAGCGTTATTTTCTAACGTTTTCTATACTAACTGATCTGATGAACATATGACCCACTCTGGATGAATCATCTAACGCTGCCCACGGAATTATAAACGATCCCCCGCCCATCCGGTCAACATCAGATGATGCGTAGAAACTTCTAGAAGTACGTGCAGTTGAAATTTTTTATCTCGCACAGATTCCTACCAAACTGTATTTGATCATCAATATAATGCATTTGGGGCTATAAATCACGTTCTGAAGAAAGCTGCAGAAAACGATAAAAACATACTTATACTTTAGACCATATTTTAGTATGAATATGTGAATTAAAAAGTTTAACGTTGCTACACCCTGAACAATACATATAGGACATTGAATGGGCCATAATAATGGCAATTTAGCAATAGAATTTAAAAAGTTATAGCCCTGCAAAGAAGGGGAACTTCTCCATAGACAAATAGAGCTGGCGAGGGATGGTAAATTATGAATTTAACCCATGGCGATTAAAGTGTTAAATATTATTTATATATATTTTTTTTGTAAGTCGACCAATAGTCGACTAACGGCACATTTTTGCCAATCCTAGTCGACCATCCAAATCCTTAGTCGGGGACAGCCCTAGTGTGTAGGCAGGCAGATATGTCACAATCTGGTATTAGTAGCTTGCCAATCCATAACTCATACGTATAATACATACTCATACATACTGGCTGTTGAGTTGCTCCCTAACCCACTCTGGAAAACCTGGTTTTCCCCTTTTTTGCTTAACGTATGCAAATGATTAATTAAAAGGTGCCGTGAGTGGTGTATTTTCTTTGTTAAAATAAGTGGTTTACATGTTAAAATAATAGCTCTGAGGCTGCGGTCTCGACTCCCGGAGTCAACATTGCCTGCGGCTTGGGCCGATCGTCATACTAACTCGTTTGGCTGAGTTAGCGGGAGGGAAGTCGTGGGTGGTAATCTGGCATTGTGGACAGCGACACCTACAGGTCAGGTCTGGGCGCCTGCTCAGCGAAAGGCAGGAAGTGGTGAAGGCAGCGTGACCTCCCACGCGTTACACTTCACCAATGAGAGTCCTGCCAGGTGAAAAGAGAGCCACTGGCTGTCTCCACATGTGTCGGAGGAAGCATGTGGTATACTTCAGGGTTCCCTTGTACCGACCAGTAGGGGGAACATGCGCACAACGACCAGGTAGGGGAGGGGGGGAATTGGCATAACGACTCAAATTGGGATGGGAGAAAAACATAGAAAATCAGGCGGAGAAAAAGAGGATAAAAAAAATATATATATATAAAAAAATAATAGCTCTACATTCTTCTGACAGCCATCACTGATATAGTGCCTGTTTAGTAACATGGGTCTCCCAGTCCCTCCGCTCTGCAGTAAACAGAGAATACGTTTTCTGGTATCCTGTTCCCACTTCATCCAATCAGGAGAGAGAACTCCACACTGCAAAAATGGTCTGACAAAAATAATAAATAAAAACTAGCAAATAGTGCTTGGAACAAGTAAAAGTATCTGAAGGTAAATTTGGCTTGGAAAGATTTCTTGAAATAAGAAAAGAAAATATCTAGAGTTCTCTCCTGGTTGGATAAAGTGGATAAATGTATTTTGTGTTTACTACAGAGCGGAGGAACTGGGAGACCCATGCTGGCTGACAAAGAAATACGACTTACCAGCTAATAGACACTTTTAATATTATATGAATACAGTTGTGGTAATAAGCGTTTCATACATGTTCAGCACCTCCATTTAATACACATTTTCCTCATCGGGATTAAAGGCTTGTTTACCTTGCTTACTTGATGGAAATGGACTGCCTAACACTTGTCATGAAGTAATGGAACTTTTCCTTTCAGTTATGGGAGGGCACGAGCCAGAACAATGAATATGACTTTTCAGACTCTTTACACTGCATAGCATTAGTAATAATGACAAGTAAATCCAGCTAAGATCTTGTGAGTGCCCCGGTCACCCCATTCCAATACAGGGAAACTAGAATTGCACTCAGAGAGGCAACATTTATACTACATTTAGTCATATAGCTGACGCTTTTATCCAAAGCAACTTACAAATTGTGAACCACAAGTCAGCAGGAGGGGTATATCTCTAGCAGCTAAGGGTCAGTGGCATTGTTCATCAAATAGTGTCAAAGTACTATTGAGGTACTTTTTGTGGGTGTGTAGTTAGTAGGGTTGGGTACCGTTCACACACCTGTGAATCGATACCGGTACCCAACGGTACCTTTTTTCTGTACTTTAGTCTCTAAAAAAATGTATCTACCTACCTCAGCTGTAAAAAATGTGTCCAAACTTCAAATTATTTATTATCATTATTATTTATTTAGAACAATTTGTTAATATTTAGGGCTGTCTTAAATACGTTCGATGGCACAAGCTTCGAACATAAAAAAAAAAAAAAAAAAACTTTTAATAATTCGTTATTTATTTATTTTTGCCTCCAAAATCTTGCGCCTCCATTCCAATGAAACGAAAGTAAGCGGCGCCTTCCCGCCTCCATTCCAATGAAACGAAATTAAGCGGCGCCTCGACTCCACCTCTCTACAACAAGCGCGTGGAGATTATCTGTATTGAAAACAACAAGGACATGTGCAGCAGACATGTCGACGAAGAAGCGAAGCAATGCCGTTTGTTATTTAAGACTATGTCGGACAGATTTGTGTTCATTGTGCTGCTTTTTCAAAGTGTCCAGACCCATATAAAAATATGTCTTAATAAAACGTGCTTAATTAAGTCGAATTCTGCCTTTGTCTTTATCAACTACATATAAATATTTATATAATTGTTTGCTTGATAGACGAAGGTTGCAACATAATTATGTAATGTCATGTCGTTGGCTGTGAGAGCAGCCCCACTGCACCCAGGCAGGGCAGCCGAGTGAAACCTTGTTGGCTGCGTCACAGTGACGAAAGGGGCTACTTAATTAATTAATCCAATCCACTTTATTTATAGAGCACATTTAAAAACAACAACGTTTATCAAAGTGCTGTACAAGTCCCACAACATAAGATACAAAATAATAATAATAATAAATTATTATTTTTTTATTTTTTTCTCTCTCGAAGCTTCGAATTAAAATCGAAGCTCGGCCCCGAAGCTTCGATTGCCAAAAAAAGCTTCGAAGGTCAGCCCTAATATATATACAATATATAATATTGCAGCGAGCGTTGTCTGCATCTAGCTTTGTAAAGTGTAACCATACTTGCGACGTTTTCGGCCCTGACTGCTTTGTTGTTGTTGAATCAAGTCAAATCCTAGGTAAGCGTGTATTGTGCGCGTGAATGTTGACGTGAACGTGCGGCACACTTTATAGGTTTCGCTTCGCGTTTTTTTTTTTGCATTACCGAAATATGGCACCGGTGGATCTCACGACGTGAATCGGTACTCGGTAGTACCGCAACGTGATTCGGTTGATCCGAATCACGGATCAACCGAGGACCTTGAAGCGGAGTTGTGCGGTTAAGAAGTGACTTTGGTAGACTGGAGACGAGGCGGGTGGTTGCGTTATGTATGAGTTGAAGCGGCTTGGTGGCGGCAGCCGGTAAAGCAGTTAGCAGTGCATTGCAGTAGCAACACTCAGCACTACAGCACACGTCGACCTATAACGGCCCATAACGTCGTGCATATTTAGGGGAATACTATAGACTCATTATTGTCCGTTTTGTTTTTATTTTGGACAGATCACAAAAATACAACATAAGATTAAATGTGCAGGTGAGTTAAAACAAACAGGAAACCATCCAGCCCCACAGAGCTACATGAAAGTAGGTGGTTACACTTGCTAGCTAACACTAGCGGGCAAGACGGCGAACGCCGATAGCTGATACTCGTGCGAGCAGGATATCATCCTGTTGTTATCCAAAGTGTTCATTAATCCCTCTGGCATTTCGTGTTCTGTTCAAACGGATGAATCCTGCAAACATTTAGCTAGACGAAAAGGCAGCGTTGACAGGCAGCTGACGCTAGCTGTGTAGCCGGTTAGCTTAGTGATAGCTCCGTGCCCGGAGCCACAGCAAGCTCTGAAGATCCAAAACGAGGCCGTCAGCCTTGATGTTGGAAGCCCAGCTTCTACCACACTATCACATTCCACATGTAGTGTTACAATTTCAGGTGTCACGCTAACTAGTCGGGGGAGCAGTCGGTAAAGCCGTTGGAGGTGATGATTAACACATTCCTGGCCAACCACGTATATATACGTTATTGGGATCCGACCTCTGGAGGCCAACCACGTATATATACGTTATTGACTCGTTTTAGCTTTTATTCCATTTTAATATCCTACTCAATGTCACAGAGCTGTATGTTGGCTGTAAAATGCCTGTTGGGATTCGGAAAGTGCAGTACCGGCCAGATCCTGGTAGTGGCGCTGTCTCGAGAATGGAGTAAACCTTGTTGCAGACGGGGTGTCACTTTTTTTTCATTCCGGGTAAACTTTTCTGTTAGCCTGAAGCTATGGCTTCAACAGATCGCCTGGAATACGTATTGTTACGCCGAATTCAGTATGCAGTAAAGGAATATAGCATCAGCCAATGGACATATCGATCTACCAGATGGCGATCAACTGGGAAATTCTTTTTGGAATCCAACCAGCCACAGGTAAGAGCGATTTGACGTCAATTTCAGCTTGATCGGGCCTTGTTCTCATAGTCATCCCCCTGATCAGCGTATGTTGTTGTAATAACGAATGCCGTTATTGGTAATCAATAATCAGAAATGACTTCCCCCCCCCCCCCCTTCACGCATTCATGGTGGACCATGATACCGATCATATGCATTTAGATTTTTAACTCTAGCTTGTGTAGGGCCGAAATGCCAATCGATTTAACGTTATTAGCTTAGCGCCCTATAACTAGCTTTGCAGGAATTACCCTATAACATTGCAGTATATAGTTCATATTCACGATGCTATAAAATGGGAACGTATTGATGAGAAAATTATTTCTTTATGGCATATTGAAGGGAAGGTTTATACTGTCAATTGACAATGACAATGGACACATAGCAATAATATAAAATATAGATTTAGCTCTACAAACAACCTCACGCACAGTGCAACCTTGTAATGAATGGCTGGCCTCATAGAGTGGGATTAGACGGGCCCCAATGGCCATGAAGGTGTTAAGGGAGACGCAGAGAAAGGCATCGCTAGATGCAGCTACATGACCTGCGCATGCGACCTCCAAAGTGACTCGTAAAACGTCCACGTATGACCGGAATTTGACACGTATTAACTGAAACCTCACCAAACCAAATAATTTCAATATTTCAATACGCAGTGCTAATGTAGGTCAGGGTCCGGTGACACATTGCCTTTGTGGTATCGTCTCTGTACTCTAGCACAGTGGATCTGAAATGGAACAATGACTATGAGGTCAGACTTTTTCAGCTTTATTTCGAGGGTGTTTACATCCATATCAGGTGAAACGTGTAGCCTGTCTTATACATAGTCCCCCCCATTTTAGTGGGCCATAAGTAACTGGATATATAAACTTAAATGTATAATATTTGCCTTTGTGATCAATGACTGTCTGCGACCCTGCCTTAACTAATTCTGTGTTTGTCCGACAATCGAATAACGCCAACCACATATACGTTATTGAATCGTTATTTCTTTTATTCGCTATTTCCATTCATAAACATGCAGGCAGCTGTGTATTATCACTGGGGATGGGTCTGAGATCGCAAAAGTCCAATACCGCCACCTAACGCCTTGTGGCCACTATTGCACTCCATTTGAAACGTGTCTCGGCCGAGCTGCGGCGTGGGTCTAAATACTCTGGGAAGACAAGCGGTTATAACGGATGCATCGACGAGGGTAACCCCCCCCCCCCGTTCTGTTGCAATCCTGGATTACGTTGGAAACACGCTCGCGATCAGTACTTGGAATGGGGATCAGATAATTGGATTATTCTTTTTGCAGTACATCATAGACGGTAAGGGCTATATGTTATCAATCTTGCGTTGATCCGATAATTCTTTCCCCGCGATCGCAGCATGTGTCTGTGGTGTGTGTGGCGTGTTCCGTTGGTTGCGATCAAAGCACGGAGGGGCGGCTTCCCCCGCCCCCTTTCATGCATCCATGATGAAACATAATACCGATAATCTAGCGTTGATTTCAAATTGATTATTGGATTATTGATCCAGGCGAGGAATGGCACGATTTATAGTGAAATGCAGTAAAACGCTGTTTGACGGAGTTTCCTGGGATTACACAGAATTACTCTAAAACTACACTCATATTCACCACAGTATAAAACGGGAATGTATTGATGAAAAAATTATCTGTTTTTTGCATTTTGACCGGAAGAAACTCAATGACAATCGACTATATCATTAGATCCATAGCTATAATATTTAATATAGTTTTAGCACTACAAACACCGGCATGTACCCCCATTTCATTACAGCGCTGGCACACACGGCCATATGACCCACAGCGACCTCTGGCGTCCAATGAGTTAAGCAGTCATTTGTGAAATGTCTTCCCTGCTAACAAAGAAGAGACCAATGTCTCTCAATACGTTTGAATGGGACACAATGGGATTCTAGATGCACAGTGGACTCCCCATCAGAATGCTCAAAACACAGTAGGCCTATGTGATGATATGTAGTCGAGTTCTTAATCGTTACATTGTCCCTGAGGGTTCAAAGAAAATATAAATCATCACCACACAAAGAGAATAGTGGTTATTAAATGGTGGTAAAAGGCATATTAACCCTTTCACTGCCACACGACAGAAGGTTAACCCTTTACTATCACACAACCGACGGCGATGCTCCATCATTAGCATCATTAGCTCTGCATCCGAAAAAAAGAAAAAAGAAATTACTTACTTTTTTTTATTCACATATATGTTTAAGGAAACCAACAAACAGTTATAATCTTACACATACATGTGAAACAAATATGTAAAATATGTAATTTAAAGGGGACATGTACTATAAATGTAATTTTTCAGTCTCTAGCATTGTATTATAGTAATAGGAGTTAGTATCAATGTGTTTTAGTGTCTAAATACCATATTGGCAGATTGCTCTGATTCAGCTCAGATAATTTCCTGCTCCAGTAAATTAGTCCATCCTGATTTGAAGGCCTGAGTCACGTCATTCAGGCTCTGGGTAGAAGACAGTGATGTGATTGGCTCTGTGGTTGTAGCTAATGCCCGCCCACAAGCTACCTAGACTAGACAGCGAGTGGAAGCCACTTCCTCATAGTGAAACCCGACACCTCTGCATACACTCTGGACGGAGAGAGAGAGAGATAGAGAGGGAGAGAGAGAGGGAGAGACAGAGAGAGAGAGGGAGGGAGTACTTGGGGGGGGGACCTGCCGCGCCACATGGGAGAGGGGAGGAAGGGAGCCCCCCCCCCCCCCCCCACACAAGCTGCCGCAGGGAGAAAAAACGAAAGGAAGAGACGGCCTGTCTTTTTTCTCTCTCTCTCTCTCTCTCTCTCTCTCTCTCTCTCTCTCTCTCTCTCTCTCTCTCTCTCTCTCTCTCTCTCTCTCTCTCTCTCTCTCTCTCCGTCCAGAGTGTATGCAGAGGTGTCGGGTTTCACTAGGAATTGTGTAAAGTTGCCCAAATAGTGCTAGGAATAGCAGTACATGT
>NC_140175.1:93047651-93062192 GCF_963971535.1 Notolepis coatsorum
GGACATGAACTAGAGGACATGAACTAGAGGACATGAACTAGAGGACATTAACTAGAGGACATGAACTAGAGGACATGAGGGAACTAGAGGACATGAACTAGAGGACATGAACTAGAGGACATGAACTAGAGGACATGAACTAGAGGACATGAACTAGAGGACATGAACTAGAGGACATGAACTAGAGGACATGAACTAGAGACATGAACTAGAGGACATGAACTAGAGGACATGAACTAGAGGACATGAACTAGAGGACATGAACTAGAGGACATGAACTAGAGGACATTAACTAGAGGACATGAACTAGAGGACATTAACTAGATGACATGAACTAGAGGACATTAACTAGAGGACATGAACTAGAGGACATGAACTAGAGGACATGAACTAGAGGACATGAACTAGAGGACATGAACTAGAGGACATGAACTAGAGGACATTAACTAGAGGACATGAACTAGAGGACATGAACTAGAGGACATGAACTAGAGGACATGAACTAGAGGACATGAGGGAACTAGAGGACATGAACTAGAGGACATTAACTAGAGGACATGAACTAGAGGACATTAACTAGAGGACATGAACTAGAGGACATGAACTAGAGGACATGAACTAGAGGACATGAACTAGAGGACATGAACTAGAGGACATGAACTAGAGGACATGAACTAGAGGACATTAACTAGAGGACATGAACTAGAGGACATGGACTAGAGGACATGAACTAGAGGACATGAACTAGAGGACATGAACTAGAGACATGAACTAGAGGACATGAACTAGAGGACATGAACTAGAGGTCATGAACTAGAGGACATGAACTAGAGGACATTAACTAGAGGACATGAACTAGAGGACATGAACTAGAGGACATTAACTAGAGGACATGAACTAGAGGACATGAACTAGAGGACATGAACTAGAGGACATGAACTAGAGGACATGAACTAGAGGACATGAACTAGAGGACATGAACTAGAGGACATGAACTAGAGGACATGAACTAGAGGACATGAACTAGAGGACATGAACTAGAGGACATGAACTAGAGGACATGAACTAGAGGACATGAACTAGAGGACATTAACTAGAGGACATGAACTAGAGGACATGAACTAGAGGACATGAACTAGAGGACATGAACTAGAGGACATGAACTAGAGGACATGAACTAGAGGACATGAACTAGAGGACATGAACTAGAGACATGAACTAGAGGACATGAACTAGAGGACATGAACTAGAGGACATGAACTAGAGGACATGAACTAGAGGACATGAACTAGAGGACATGAACTAGAGGACATTAACTAGAGGACATGAACTAGAGGACATTAACTAGATGACATGAACTAGAGGACATTAACTAGAGGACATGAACTAGAGGACATGAACTAGAGGACATGAACTAGAGGACATGAACTAGAGGACATGAACTAGAGGACATGAACTAGAGGACATGAACTAGAGGACATTAACTAGAGGACATGAACTAGAGGACATGAACTAGAGGACATGAACTAGAGGACATGAACTAGAGGACATGAGGGAACTAGAGGACATGAACTAGAGGACATTAACTAGAGGACATGAACTAGAGGACATTAACTAGAGGACATGAACTAGAGGACATGAACTAGAGGACATGAACTAGAGGACATGAACTAGAGGACATGAACTAGAGGACATGAACTAGAGGACATGAACTAGAGGACATTAACTAGAGGACATGAACTAGAGGACATGGACTAGAGGACATGAACTAGAGGACATGAACTAGAGGACATGAACTAGAGACATGAACTAGAGGACATGAACTAGAGGACATGAACTAGAGGACATGAACTAGAGGACATGAACTAGAGGACATTAACTAGAGGACATGAACTAGAGGACATGAACTAGAGGACATTAACTAGAGGACATGAACTAGAGGACATGAACTAGAGGACATGAACTAGAGGACATGAACTAGAGGACATGAACTAGAGGACATGAACTAGAGGACATGAACTAGAGGACATGAACTAGAGGACATGAACTAGAGGACATGAACTAGAGGACATGAACTAGAGGACATGAACTAGAGGACATGAACTAGAGGACATGAACTAGAGGACATTAACTAGAGGACATGAACTAGAGGACATTAACTAGAGGACATTAACTAGAGGACATGAACTAGAGGACATGAACTAGAGGACATTAACTAGAGGACATGAACTAGAGGACATGAGGGAACTAGAGGACATGAACTAGAGGACATGAACTAGAGGACATGAACTAGAGGACATGAACTAGAGGACATGAACTAGAGGACATTAACTAGAGGACATGAACTAGAGGACATGAACTAGAGGACATGAACTAGAGGACATGAACTAGAGGACATGAACTAGAGGACATGAACTAGAGGACATTAACTAGAGGACATGAACTAGAGGACATGAGGGAACTAGAGGACATGAACTAGAGGACATGAACTAGAGGACATGAACTAGAGGACATGAACTAGAGGACATGAACTAGAGGACATGAACTAGAGGACATGAACTAGAGGACATGAACTAGAGACATGAACTAGAGGACATGAACTAGAGGACATGAACTAGAGGACATGAACTAGAGGACATGAACTAGAGGACATGAACTAGAGGACATGAACTAGAGGACATTAACTAGAGGACATGAACTAGAGGACATTAACTAGATGACATGAACTAGAGGACATTAACTAGAGGACATGAACTAGAGGACATGAACTAGAGGACATGAACTAGAGGACATGAACTAGAGGACATGAACTAGAGGACATGAACTAGAGGACATTAACTAGAGGACATGAACTAGAGGACATGAACTAGAGGACATGAACTAGAGGACATGAACTAGAGGACATGAGGGAACTAGAGGACATGAACTAGAGGACATTAACTAGAGGACATGAACTAGAGGACATTAACTAGAGGACATGAACTAGAGGACATGAACTAGAGGACATGAACTAGAGGACATGAACTAGAGGACATGAACTAGAGGACATGAACTAGAGGACATTAACTAGAGGACATGAACTAGAGGACATGAACTAGAGGACATGAACTAGAGGACATGAGGGAACTAGAGGACATGAACTAGAGGACATGAACTAGAGGACATGAACTAGAGGACATGAACTAGAGGACATGAACTAGAGGACATTAACTAGAGGACATGAACTAGAGGACATGAGGGAACTAGAGGACATGAACTAGAGGACATTAACTAGAGGACATTAACTAGAGGACATGAACTAGAGGACATGAACTAGAGGACATGAACTAGAGGACATGAACTAGAGGACATGAACTAGAGGACATGAACTAGAGGACATGAACTAGAGGACATGAACTAGAGGACATGAACTAGAGGACATTAACTAGAGGACATTAACTAGAGGACATGAACTAGAGGACATGAACTAGAGGACATGAACTAGAGGACATGAACTAGAGGACATGAACTAGAGGACATTAACTAGAGGACATGAACTAGAGGACATGAGGGAACTAGAGGACATGAACTAGAGGACATGAACTAGATGACATGAGGGAACTAGAGGACATGAACTAGAGGACATGAACTAGAGGACATGAACTAGAGGACATGAACTAGAGGACATGAACTAGAGGACATGAACTAGAGGACATTAACTAGAGGACATGAACTAGAGGACATGAGGGAACTAGAGGACATGAACTAGAGGACATGAACTAGAGGACATGAACTAGAGGACATGAACTAGAGGACATGAACTAGAGGACATGAACTAGAGGACATGAACTAGAGGACATGAACTAGAGGACATTAACTAGAGGACATGAACTAGAGGACATGAACTAGAGGACATGAACTAGAGGACATGAACTAGAGGACATGAACTAGAGGACATGAACTAGAGGACATGAACTAGAGGACATGAACTAGAGGACATGAACTAGAGACATTAACTAGAGGACATTAACTAGATGACATGAACTAGAGGACATGAACTAGAGGACATGGACTAGAGGACATGAACTAGAGGACATGAACTAGAGGACATGAGGGAACTAGAGGACATGAACTAGAGGACATTAACTAGAGGACATGAACTAGAGGACATGAACTAGAGGACATGAACTAGAGGACATGAGGGAACTAGAGGACATGAACTAGAGGACATGAACTAGAGGACATGAACTAGAGGACATGAACTAGAGGACATGAACTAGAGGACATGAACTAGAGGACACGAGGGAACTAGAGGACATGAACTAGAGGACATGAACTAGAGGACATGAACTAGAGGACATGAACTAGAGGACATGAACTAGAGGACATTAACTAGAGGACATGAACTAGAGGACATGAGGGAACTAGAGGACATGAACTAGAGGACATGGACTAGAGGACATGAACTAGAGGACATGAACTAGAGGACATGAACTAGAGGACATTAACTAGAGGACATGAACTAGAGGACATGAACTAGAGGACATGAACTAGAGGACATGAACTAGAGGACATGAGGGAACTAGAGGACATGAACTAGAGGACATGGACTAGAGGACATGAACTAGAGGACATGAACTAGAGGACATGAACTAGAGGACATGAACTAGAGGACATGAACTAGAGGACATGAACTAGAGGACATGAACTAGAGGACATGAACTAGAGGACATGGACTAGTTACTGTGGTTCTCAACTGGTCTAGCCTCGGGAACCAACATTTTCCTTAGTCATTAGGTCGCGACCCAAAATTTTTAACCACTATGATTTATGTAAAAGAAAAAAATATTTGCAGTAATACGCAATCTTTCAAAACATGAAATAAACACAAAAAGTGCAACAAAAGTGCAACTATTGCTAAAAACCCAATGAAATAAAAGAATAATACATAATATATGCTTCTTAGCAGATTTCTTAGCTTAACATAACAGACCTACGTTTGGGGGAACTAATGGGATAACTGGGGTTGCAACAAAAGTGCAACTAAGGGCTAAAAACACAATGAAATAAAATAATAATAATAATAATAATAAATAATATATCCTTCCTAGCAGACTTCTTAGCTTAACATGCAGGGAACTAATGGAATAACTGGGGATGATGTTTGCTCCTGACAAGAGTCTCAAAGTCTGGGGTGATGGTAGACAAAGCAACTCTGAGGTCATGCTCAATGTCCAATCTGTTCCTCCGCTTTGTCTTCAGCTGGACCAGAGCTAAGAAGCCACTTTCACAAAGATAGGTAGTGAAAAAAAAAGTAAAAAAAAAAAAAATTGTTTTACTTTTTTACACATACATCCGTGACCCACTCAAAATGGCCCCGCGACCCACTTCTGGGTCGCGACCCACCAGTTGAGAAACACTGGACTAGAGGACATGAACTAGAGGACATGAGGGAACTAGAGGACATGAAAGAGAAAGAGACGGAGAGGAAAAGACAAGAGACGTGAAGACAGCGAGAGCCTGTGTCTAGTCCTGTGTCTAGTCCTGTGTCTAGTCCTGTGTCTAGTCCTGTGTCTAGTCTAGTCCTGTGTCTAGTCCTGTGTCTAGTCCTGTGTCTAGTCCTGTGTCTAGTCCTGTGTCTAGTCCTGTGTCTAGTCCTGTGTCTAGTCTAGTCCTGTGTCTAGTCCTGTGTCTAGTCCTGTGTCTAGTCCTGTGTCTAGTCCTGTGTCTAGTTCTGTGTCTAGTCCTGTGTCTAGTTCTGTGTCTAGTTCTGTGTCCAGTCTAGTCCTGTGTCTAGTCCTGTGTCTAGTCCTGTGTCTAGTCCTGTGTCTAGTCCTGTGTCTAGTCTACCACACTATTGACTTTCTCACGGTTTCCTTTGGCAAATGAAGCATTCAGGCGCTAAAGCTGCTTCGCTGGAATCTAAGAACTCCTTTCTATAAAAAAACAAACATCTAAAGACAAAAAGATGTGAGAACGAAGGACCTTTTATTCTTCATCGTATTTCAAGGCAATAGCAGGGGGATGAAATGAAGCAAGGCTCCCGAGCTGGGACTCACAAGATGAACCCTTCTGTCTACGAACGAGAGCCAAAGTCAATCATGTGATGAAGTCAATTATGTTTGATGTGAATAATGTGATTCAGAGACTCGACAACCTGGATTAAATGATGACTTCTGCTGGCTTAGCCGGACAATCAGGGCAGGCAGCTAGCAGAATACAATGTCCTTTTATAATTCCAATGCTTGATCCTTCTCTCAGCAAAACAATATAATTGGAACTACTTTGTAGTCCCCTCTTTCCTATGTATTTTGCTGCATCCGATGCCACGGTGGTGTAGTGGTTAACACTGTCGCCTCACAGCTAGAAGGTCGTGGGTTCGATTCCTGCTTGAGGACCAGGTTGCCGCGTTGCCAGTTACCCAGGTGGGGTATCTCCCGGGCCTTTCTGTGTGGAGTTTGCATGTTCTCCCCGTGCTCGCAAGGGTTTCCCCTCCCGATTAGATAAACCTAGGGCTGGGCGATTAATCGATTTTTCGATTAATTCGAATGAATGATCTGGGACGATTTTGAACATTTTTAATCGATTTTCAAAAAAAGAAAAAAAATATTTAATTTTTTATTTATTTTTTAGATTCACCTTTTATTTTTTACAAAAAGTGATGTTTGGTGAAAGTTAGATTTGCACTTTATTAATCCCAATAGGGCAATTCATTCTTGTTTGATGATCAAGAGGCACGTTTTATTTGTATTACGTGAAGTTTGGTGAAAAAGCAATTATTGCACTATTAATCCCAATCCTTTTATATATATATTATTATTATTTTTTTAAGTGAAGATTGGTGAAAGTTAGGTTTGCACTTCAATCCCAATAGGGAAATTATTCTTGGTTTGATAATGTTTTTGTGTCAAATAAAAACAAAGGTTATTTGAATGATTTCCTAGGCGTTTCTAGTTTTCAAGAGAAAAAAATCTATTAAAATCGGAAATCGGATTTAAAAAAAAATTAAATCTGAGATTTTATTTTTAGGCCATATCGCCCAACCCTAGATAAACCCAATGGAAAAACATGCACAACAGATCGCTAAAGCTGGATCCCTGGCGAAGACGGACAGGAGCACTTGGATTGGTCCCCGGGCGCGGCACTCGCTGCAGCCCTTGTCTGCTCCCGGCTGCCCTTGGGGGGGGGGGGGAGGATGACAGGGTGGGAAGTGCAGAGAACATTTCCTCAGCGACTCAGTGCATGTGTGTGTGTTCCTGTGGGTCGCCCATCGCATGTGTGTGTGTGTGTGTTAATCTGATGACAAATAAAGACTTAGACTATCTAGCTAGCTAGTTCCTAGAGAAGACTCAAGCATCGGACATGCAGGACTGTTGTGGATGGTTAAAACGTTTTATTTGCATGTTGTGGTGTGGCACAGTGGGCGCAGTGGTTACAACTGTTTTCTCACAGAGAAGAAGGTCCTGGGTTTAAAATCCCAGCAATGTTACTACCTACATTAGCTCCTTTCTGTGTGGAGTTTGCATGTTTCGCCCTGTGTTTGCGTGGGTTTCCTCCAGGTGCTCTGGTCTCTTCCCACACCATGGAAAGACATGCTAGGTTTCCTGCCGTTGCCCTTGACCAAGGTACTGGCGTCAACACTGGAGTTGGTCCCTGAGCGCCGCGCTGTGTGGCTGACTGCCCACTGCTCCTCCATAGTCAGGATGGGTCAAAATGCAGAGAATGTATTTCCCCTAAAGGGATTAATAAAAGTGCAACTTATCTATTAATTTAACCTCTTAACATGCAACGGCCCGTATTCGAATGGAATTCTGGGAGAGCTTATTTTTTCGGTGCACAGTTTACCCGGATCTCTCTCAAAGACTAATTTCTTAACGGATTTTTATAGAATTTGGACCTGTACTAAATAAGACTTCAGGCTATGGATCAGTCGTGTTTTACAGCTTATACTTATTTTTTTAATATATCTTTTTGGGATATTGCAACCACTACAGAAATATGTGAGTACACAAGTTCAAGTTCAACTCAAGTTCAGACCTCTGTTACTCTATTTCATTAGCACTAAAAGGGATTTCCCTTTTTTGCCCTAGTAACTTTAGAATGTTATCTTTCAAAAGAGACCAGGCTCATGCATGTGCTATAAGTATAAAGCTAAGCTTTGTAAAAAAATCATGCAGTCCTCAAGTTCAAGTAAAAAAAAATAGCCAAAATGTTCTGGGTGCCTGTTAACTCATTCAGGGCCAAACCCGAGAAAAGTCGGGTTTTCATCGTTATTTCTTTTATTTGATATTTCCATTCATTATCCATCCAGGGAGCCTGGTGTTATCATTGGGAATGGGTCTGAGATCGCAAAAGTCCAATACCGCCGCCTGGTAGGTTGCGGCCGGTATTGCACATCCTTTGAAACTCTGTGTATTCGGGTGTGCGTCGATTATATAGGTCCGGGCGTACTTTCCCTTGTCGGGCATGACGAGCGGTTATAACGCATGGATTTATAAGAATCAAACACTCCCGATTCATGTTCTTTGGTGGATTATGTTGCAGACACGATCGACATCAATACCTGGAATGGCGATCAGATAATTGGAATATTCTTTTTGGGGTACATCCTAGTCAAGGTAAGGGCTATATGGTATCAATTTTGCGTTGATCCAAGAATCCCTTCATTGCGATCGGAGCGTATGTGTGTAATGTACTGTGTAACGTATTCCGTTGGTGACAATCAAAGCATAAAAAAACTACCCCCCCCCCCCCCCTTTCATGCATTCATGATGAAACATAATACCTATTGTGATGTATGTGGCTGTTGGTGTGTTCGACCTCACCATTCCTATTCCTGCCCTCTAGGGGGAGGGCGAGCACTTCTTAAGGTGACAGCTCAGCCCGCTTCCGGGTTCGTTGTTATGGCAATAAAGATAGCTGCATCCATCGTATGTAGTCCCTGTCAACAGCGTATCCAGTGTGATTAATATGCTACCATTGTACGGGGTCACATATATAATAAATGGCGACGAGTACGGTTCATCCAGTGACGGCACTGGTTGAAAAGAATCCACGCTAACGGTTGTTTGATGACGGAACGAGTGGAAGAGGAATCTACACTGACGCCGGTTAGCGAAGGGGCTAACGTCGGCGGATCTGCCGCGGGACAATCACACAGAGGGATGGCTGGTATCATCGGGCATATCGTGGCTTTTGATGAATCGACGGAGCAGTGGCCAACTTATGTGGAACGGTTTGAACATTTTGTGGCTGCAAATGACATTTCCGATGAGAAGAGGCTTCCGGTGTTTTTGAGTCTAATAGGGTCAACAACATACGGGTTACTGCGCAGTTTGATTGCCCCGGATAAACCGGGGGATATAACTTATACTCAGACTGTACAAGCATTGCAAAGCCATTTTTCTCCCAAGCCCATTGTGATTGCGGAAAGATTCCGTTTCCATAAACGACATCAATCGGAGGGGGAGACAATAGCCCAGTATATTGCGGATTTGAAGAAGCTGTCGGAGCACTGCGAGTTTGGCACGTACCTGTCAGACGCGTTACGGGACCGGTTTGTGTGTGGTCTTCTCAGCAAGTCCATACAGAAGAGACTATTGACCGAGAATGCTCTCACCTATCACAGAGCGGTAGAAATAGCCGTTGCTATGGAAACGGTGGCGAGGGAGGCACAACAGCTCAGCAGCTCTGTAAAAGTGAATGCGATGTCTCTCTCATCTACACCTGGAAGAAAATGCACCCGGTGTGGGAGGACAAATCATGTGGAGAGTGGCTGTTTCTTCAAGGACCAGGCCTGTCACCGTTGCGGTAAGAAAGGCCATATTGCACGTACATGCAGAGAGAGCAAGCAGGAAAATAAAGCAGCAAGTGACACAAGATGGGAGCAAAGAGACAGAGGGGGGATTAACACAAGATGGGAGCAAAGAGACAGAGGGGGAGAAAGGTCGAAAAGGCGGATAAATAAGATGAACACCAGGGGGATGCAGAGTGATACAGGGTCTGATTCAGACGGGGAATTAGCCCTGCACAGGGTGGATGCAGCAGGTGATGTGTCTCATCAGGGCGGTTCAGCCTCATCAGTGATTTGGGTTAGGCCAAAAGTGGAGGGGCAAATGATTGACATGGAGCTTGACACGGGGGCAGCCGTTTCACTGATATCAGAGAAATTGTATAGTGAAAAGTTCAGTCATATTCGCCTGCGCCACACCCACATTCTGCTGAAAACATATACAGGTGAAGTGATCGTGCCAGTGGGGGTGGTAAAGGTGAAGGTTCAAATGAACAGAGACCAAGCACGGCTCCCACTATATGTGGTGAAAGGCGATGCACCCCCCTTGTTCGGCCGTGAGTGGCTAAGAAGAGTGAGACTGGACTGGAGAGCCATAAAACAGTTAGATCTGGACAACGCATGCAGGGGAACACGCTGGAAGCAGTGTTAAAGGGGCATGCCAATGTATTTAAGGATGAACTGGGGACATTGAAGGGCTTTGAAGTAGCTCTGACACTCAAGCCCGAACATCAGCCGAAGTTCTGTCAGGCCCGGGTGGTTCCCTATGCACTTAGGCCAAAGGTGGACGCTGAGCTAGAGCGCCTGCAACGGCTAAATGTAATTTCGCCTGTGCAGTTCAGTGAATGGGCGACCCCCATTGTGCCTATCATTAAGAAGAATGACAGTGTGCGCATCTGCGGGGATTTTAAAGTGACGGTGAACCCGGCCCTCTGTGCTGAACATTATCCAATACCCCGGATAGAGGATATGTTTGCTTCGCTAGCGGGGGGGGCAGCGGTTCAGCAAGCTGGATCTGGCTCACGCATACTTGCAGGTGCCGGTGCAGGAGAGTTCACGCAAATATCTCACCATCACAACGCACAAGGGGATGTTCTGCTATAACCGACTGCCTTTCGGCATAACGTCAGCGCCCTCTATCTTTCAGCGTATTATGGATCAAGTCCTCCAGGGGCTTCCCAATGTGCACTGCTTTTTGGATGACATATTGGTAACTGGGTGTAATGATGCAGAGCACCTAAAGAATCTGGAGGGGGTGCTGGGTCGATTGGAGAAGTTTGGTCTCAGGGCGCAGCGAGGGAAATGTGAGTTTTTCAAGGACTCACATGAATACCTGGGACATTATATTGACGCCACGGGCCTTCATAAATCCCCAGAAAAGCTCAGGGCGATTGCTGAGGCCCCAGCCCCGACAAATGTGGGCCAGCTGCGCTCCTTCCTGGGATTAATTAATTATTATGGTCGGTTTGTTCAGGACATGGCAACGACACTCAGCCCCCTTCACGCGTTACTACATAAGGGGACACCATGGAAATGGTCACAGGAGTGTGGGAAGGCTTTCTGCTCAGCTAAGGATCAACTGCTCTCTGAGAGGGTGTTGACACATTACAATCCCCAACTGCCAATCATACTGGCGTGTGACGCCTCGCCCTATGGCGTGGGTGCGGTGATTTCGCATGTGATGCCGGGAGGTCAAGAGAGGCCCATAGCGTTTGCCTCCAGGACATTGAGTAAAGCGGAGCAAAATTATGCTCAGATTGAGAGGGAGGCCCTGGGGATCATATTTGGCGTGCGCAAGTTCCACGCCTATCTGTACGGGCGCCATTTTACCCTACTCACAGACCACAGGCCCCTGACTACAATATTGAGCCCCAGTAAAGCTATCCCATCGATGGCGGCTGCTAGACTGCAGCGATGGGCCCTAATATTAGCTGCTCACAACTACACGATTCAGTACAGGGGGGCGACGGAACATGGCAATGCGGACGGCCTCTCACGCCTGCCACTGCCGGTTGAGCATAAGGACAAACCAGGTTCAGTGGATACGGTACTGATACATCACCTTGAATCGCTGCCAGTATGCAGCACTGACATTCGTAAGGAAACGAGGTATGATCCAGTACTCACTCAGGTGATGGACATGTGTTTGTCAGGACACTTCCCTGTGGCGCAAGGGCAGGACAGTGCACTGACTCCCTATTACACAAGAAAAGATGAACTCTCAGTGGTACAGGGGTGTTTGTTGTGGGGAAATCGGGTGATTGTGCCTCCAAAATTGAGACCCCAATTACTACAGGAGCTGCATGCAGGCCACCCGGGAGTAGTTAAGATGAAAGGTGTGGCTCGTAGTTACATCTGGTGGCCGGGGATTGGCGCTCAAATAGAACAACAGGCCAGAGTGTGTCAGTCGTGTCAGCGCAACCAGAAATCTCCCGGTCTCTCCCCACTTCACTCCTGGCCGTGGCCAGGCACTCCGTGGCAGAGGATACATGTGGACTTTGCAGGGCCCTTTGAGGGTCATATGTTTATGGTGGTGGTGGATGCTCACTCCAAGTGGCCAGAAGTGAAGCTGATGGGCTCCACCACAACCGCTAAGACTATTCAAGTACTGCAGGGGTTGTTTAGTCGCCATGGATTGCCAGAAGTTCTGGTGAGCGACAATGGGCTGCAGTTTACTTCATATGAGTTTGCGTCTTTCCTCAAGGGAAATGGAGTGAAGCACATGCGCTCTGCTCCTTTTCACCCGGCCACGAACGGTCAAGCGGAGCGCTTTGTACAGACACTAAAACGCTCATTGAAAGCGTCTCGAGGAGCGACGACAGTGCAGCACAGACTGGATTCGTTTCTGCTCAGCTACAGAAATGCTCCCCACGCCACGACTAATGAGTCTCCGGCGGTGCTTTTCCTTCGCCGCCGACTCCGCTCCCGCCTTGACCTTCTCAAACCCAGTGTGGCAGCGGTGGTGGATCAAGCTCAGACAGTCCAGCAGGATCGCAGAGCCCAATTCGCCAGAGACAAGGACTTTGCATCGGGAGACCCGGTGCTGGTCCGTGATTATAGACAGGGGGAGGATAAGTGGATGCCAGGGGTGGTGGTCTCCCAGGAGGGGCCAGTGTCCTACACAGTCGGGGTAGGCTCGGGGCATTGGAAACGCCACACAGAACAGATGCGGCCCTGTGACCCGATGCTACTCACTTCAGGGGAGCCAATACCACCAGCCCCATTGGCACAAACTACGACAGCCATTATGCCAGATCCAGTGACCGGTTCCCCAGCGGGCGGACAGGAGTCCTCCCTAACCGGTCCCTCAGTCACGCACACTGAGGCAGCTGACTTAGAGCCAACCAGAACATCTACAGAGACTAGTAGGAGGTACCCGGTGAGGGTAACTAAGCCTCCTGATCGTCTCACATATTGAGCGGGACGTTCTGACAGTCTCAGTTGGACTATGGGGGTTATTGCACTATTGTTTTGTGGTGTTATATTAGAAGGGGTCATTCAGGGGCACGTTTATCACCATATTAGGTACTGGGTTTGGAAGTGGGGACAGCGATACGATTAAGTGGGGAGGAGTGTGATGTATGTGGCTGTTGGTGTGTTCGACCTCACCATTCCTATTCCTGCCCTCTAGGGGGAGGGCGAGCACTTCTTAAGGTGACAGCTCAGCCCGCTTCCGGGTTCGTTGTTATGGCAATAAAGATAGCTGCATCCATCGTATGTAGTCCCTGTCAACAGCGTATCCAGTGTGATTAATATGCTACCATTGTACGGGGTCACATATATAATACCTATAATCTAGATTTGATTTGAGAATAGTAGTTAGTCCAGGCAAGAAACGACAACGTTTTTAGTGAATTGCACGTATTGCTGCATAGCGTCGTTTTCTGGGATTAGACAGGATTATTCTAAAACTATAGTCTTATTCACCACGGTATAAAACGGGAATGTATGGATGAAAAAATTATTTCTTTTTCTCATATTGAACGATAGATAGGTGATGTCAAATGGGCAATAGTATTATATCCATAGCTATAATATATAATATAGTTTTAGCCCTGCAAACACCGCCACGTATTCCTATACTTTAAAGCGTTGGCCTTTTAACCAACACAGTACACAGCGCCCTCTGGCGCTGATTGAGTTAAGAGGTTAAAATATATTTCTTACTGGAACGCCTGTCTGAAGCTGTCCGTCTCACTCAGAAGGCGGCCAGAACTCCGACCACGGGACTCGGTCGGTCAGCCAACGGCTCTGCATCGACTTACACGACAGTATTTCATACCAATTTATGCCCCAAACTAAATCCAAACTACGCCTTTGATTTGGCTAATTTATTGGTTATTTCATTTTCTTTAATAGAACATCTGAATGGTAGTCGTGGGCTAAAGTAACTACTCCAGTCGGTCCATATTCCCTTCTTCTCCTCCGTCACCCCCCCCCCCCTCTCTAACTGATAGAGAGAGCATGGCTCCTTCTAAGTGCTTTCACAGTGTAATTACAGACTTATTGATAATTCTACACAACATTAATCCAACCTATGGATTTTCATGTTGGGGCCCGAATAGCAGTGCGCGGGACTGGAGAGATGAAAGGATAAAGAGAGAGAGAGAAGCGAGGAGAGGGGTTGTTGAATTGAGTGATGGAACAGTCAGCCTATCAGAGGCTGGCTCTGTGCTAGAGGGTTCTCCCCAAGGAGGAATCGCCGACACCTCCTCTTCACTCCATTTAACCCCCTGGAGTTGGTGGAGAGTAGATGGGAGATTGACTGACAC
>NC_140175.1:93062392-93107392 GCF_963971535.1 Notolepis coatsorum
CGCATGATGAAACACGCAATTAAGAGCGGCGGAGAGGAGAGGAGCCGCGCGGAGCCGGCGGATACGTGTTTCCTCATTGATTAATGTAGAGAGAGCGAGCGGCGGGACGGGAGGGTGGAGCGAGCCATCCCGCCAGGAGCACTAGGTAACGAGGCGCGGTGGCAGATTTATGCCTGCGCACCCCCCCCCCCCACGCCCACCACCACCACCACCATAACCACCGCCGCCCCTCGACTAACCCCCACCTCCCAACCCCCACTCTCCCATCTCCTTGAAATGTCATTACATGTTAAGAAGACGTAGCTGGCCAGCTCTGAAGGTTGCGGGCTCGGCTCTCGGTCCCGTGTCCCAACGGTTCTCTCCATCTCTCCCTCCCTCCCACTCTCTCGCTCTCATTCCTGCATTCAATCTTCTTTCCTTCACACCATATCCTGTTCCCCCTTTCTTCTTCACCTGCCCTCCTCGTGCCCCTACCCTCTTCTTCCTCGCGCCGTACAGCGTCCACTTCCCGTTGCATTTAGTCATTTAGCTGAACGCTTTTAACCAAATCGACTTACAAGCTCTGTACAACAAGTCAGCAGGAAGGGTGTAATTATGGCGGCTAAGGGTCAGTATTAGGGATGTCCGATATTATCGGCCGATATCGGCATTAAAATGTGATATCGGAAAATATCGGTA
This sequence comes from Notolepis coatsorum, assembly GCF_963971535.1. Lineage (NCBI taxonomy): Eukaryota > Metazoa > Chordata > Actinopteri > Aulopiformes > Paralepididae > Notolepis > Notolepis coatsorum. The sequence continues at coordinate 93,063,071 of NC_140175.1, forward strand.
TCGGTTTTCATTTTTTTTTTTACATTTCTATAACCTTTATTTACCCAGGCAAGCAAGTAAGAACAAATTCAGATTTTATTTATTTTCAAAAGTATGCATAATGTTGTGTTAATTCCACAACAAGAGATATGTAATGTTAATTACCTGAAATTATTAAATTTTTGGGGGGGGAAACCCTGCATATGCGTCCACCAATCTCACAAAAACACTGGCAGTGCGCCGGGAGTGCTGGCATGAAGCGCATCTTGTAGATGACAGAAATAAATCTACAGCCATCCTTTTATCGTTTTTTCCTGCCGCGGTTTTGCACATATTATAGCATATTTTAATAACTTTATTGTATATTAATTATATATATAGTTATTGCCTGACACCACAGTTCGCCCTTTGCTTTTTATTAGCTTTTTAGTAGTGTATTCGTGTAGTTATTATTATTAGTGTATTTGTGTTTTGTCGCGAATCTCAATGGCCCGTCTACTGTGGGAGACAGCCAAGACAGGCAGGCAGCTCCGGTGTCGGGTTACAAACAGAGTGGCAGATATGAATGGCTGTGATTGGTTGTCTGAAAATGAGCTCAGCGCATCGCTCTGAAAGTTAAGAAAGTTTCAACTTTCGGCCGCACAAAAAAGCTGAAAAAAGAAGCCGACTGCAGCGCATTTCCTATAGGCGGCGCATGCGGCCGCATACGCTCTCTCCCCATTGGGATACATTGAGAAAAGACGCGTGCGGTCATAAATATGAGGCAGGTGGATCCGCGCCCTATATCGGTATCGGTTGATTTCGGTTGATATCGGTATCGGAAATTAAGAGTTGGACAATATCGGTATATCGGTATCGGTAAAAAAGCCAATATCGAGCATCCCTAGTCAGTATGTAACATTGTTTGTCAAACAGTGTCGAACACGAGTGCTCCAGTCTTGAGTGCATAGCAGTATAGACATATTAGCATAGTAGGTAGTACTATAGGCGAGGTAGATTCCTTAGTAGCAAAGTGCATAATAGTAAAAGACAGTATGAAGGTAAATTCTTTTATAAATGTTTTTTATTATCTTACCGTACAGCGTCCACTTCCACTGTTCTTTTATTTGTATTAACTTTTTTATTATCTTACTGTACAGTGTCCAAATCCTCATTATCTTAGGGCTGGTAGTGTCCTGGCCTGTAACCATGTACCAACGGTACCGTACTGTACCTTCCCCACCCCAGTCCCCATTCTCCCAATCACACTATCAGCCACCCCTACCTGTCCTGTCCGTGTCTATTCGAATCCTAACGCATTTATGCGTTCGCGTTTTGCGCTCTGATTGGCCACTGACGTTTCTGGTCGCGCCAATCGTGTGACGGCAAGTTCTTTCGCCGGTTAAGCTTAGGCACTCTTTCGAAGTTGGTTAAGGTTAGAGTTTGTCTTAGAGCAGGGCGATAGAACGCCAGCCCTGATTCCAAACTCTAACCTTAACCAACTTCGAAAGAGTCGCCTAAGCTTAACCAGTGATAAACTAGGCGTTAGGTAGTTTGCTGCTGGTCGAGGCGGAAATGGGCACGTCACGCGGTTGGGCGCACATGTCACATGACCAGAAACGGCAGTGGCCAATCAGATTCGCAAAACGCGAACGCGGAAGCATAAATGCGTTAGGATTCTAATAGACGCGTCCTGTCCTCCTATACTCATCTGTTCAGCCACCCCTACCTACCTGTCCTCCTATACTCATCTGTTCAGCCACCCCTACTTACCTGTCCTCCTATACTCATCTGTTCAGCCACCCCTACCTGTCCTGTCCTCCTACACTCATCTGTTCAGCCACCCCTACTTACCTGTCCTCCTATACTCATCTGTTCAGCCACCCCTACCTGTCCTGTCCTCCTACACTCATCTGTTCAGCCACCCCTACCTACCTGTCCTCCTATACTCATCTGTTCAGCCACCCCTACCTGTCCTGTCCTCCTACACTCATCTGTTCAGCCACCCCTACCTGTCCTGTCCTCCTATACTCATCTGTTCAGCCACCCCTACCTACCTGTCCTCCTATACTCATCTGTTCAGCCACCCCTACCTACCTGTCCTCCTACACTCATCTGTTCAGCCACCCCTACCTACCTGTCCTCCTATACTCATCTGTTCAGCCACCCCTACCTGTCCTGTCCTCCAACACCTCCGGCTCCATCTGTCCCTGTCCTCCCGGCTTTGGGCCTTGTGTGTCTGTCTTGTGGGCCTCTAGGAACTGAACTCCAGACACTCTCAAACTAACTAACTGACTGTATTCTCCAGACACTCTCAAACTAACTAACTGTATTCTCCAGACACTCTCAAACTAACTAACTGTATTCTCCAGACACTCTCAAACTAACTAACTGTATTCTCCAGACACTCTCAAACTAACTAACTGTATTCTCCAGACACTCTCAAACTAACTAACTGTATTCTCCAGACACTCTCAAACTAACTAACTGTATTCTCCAGACACTCTCAAACTAACTAACTGTATTCTCCAGACACTCTCAAACTAACATGTATTTGTTTGTTTTTCCTAATAGGCAATGGCAACAGGACTACTTAACATCTTCCACTTTATAAAAGTATGTCATTGATCTCAAGCCTCGCCCCTTTTCTTGATCCTCCAATCACAACTGTTGCTTCCCTCAAACAGCAACAGTCGTGTTTGGAGGATCAAGAAAAGAGGGCGGGGTTTGAGATAGCTGAATTGCCTTTTTTTATTTATTATGGTGTGCTTTAGACACTGTACGTCTGTGTCAGGTTCAGCACCGAAAACACATTTGCAAAGTATTTTTTGTTTATGTACACATTTCCATTGTCTTCAGTGTTTAACATGTTTTTATGTTTTTTTACCTTGAGTCTGTCTTTGGGCAGGGCCTGGGCACCCTTCATGATCACTTCCTGAACCCGCTCCACAGACAGGTCACTTCCTGCCTGCTCCAGACGATGGCTGAAGAAACCAATCACCTGGGGGTCAGACAGTGGAAACAGCCAATCACATAACAGAAACCACATGCAAAATTCGGCGAAAATAGTCACATTTCACACTGCACAAATATTGATCATTTATTGGCGATATAAGCATTTCCCCCCATCCAAAACACATGTACAGTATACAGTATACCATGCAAAACACATGTACAGTATATATATATACAGACAACAATAAATAGCCCAGGCTTTTATTTGCTTCAATCACTTAAATCAATCAGCCTATATTTGGGACATGAGTCTATTGGACAGGACTTGAATTCCTTCACACAAAACTCTTGCTCAGCAAAGATCGGAAATACTATAAAATTGTTTACCAGTATGCATATTACTTATATAAAAATTAGGCTATCGAATAACACATAGATTATGAACCATTGATTTGAGTTGCCTCCTGCTGTCCAGCGCCCAACTCACACACACTCAGCAGCTCAGAGTCAGACCTTCAGCACTGGACAGCGCCCAGCTCGCACACACTCAGCAGCTCAGAGTAAGACCTTCAGCACTGGACAGCGCCCAGCTCGCACACACTCAGCAGCTCAGTCAGACCTTCAGCGCTGGACAGCGCCCAGCTCACACACACTCGGCAGCTCAGAGTCAGACCTTCAGCACTGGACAGCACCCACACACACTCAGCAGCTCAGAGTCAGACCTTCAGCACTGGACAGCGCCCAACTCACACACACTCAGCAGCTCAGAGTCAGACCTTCAGCACTGGACAGCGCCCAACTCACACACACTCAGCAGCTCAGAGTCAGACCTTCAGCACTGGACAGCGCCCAGCCCACACACACTCAGCAGCTCAAAGTCAGACCTTCAGGACTGGACAGCGCCCAGCTCACACACACTCAGATGCTCAGACTTTCAGCACTGGACAGCGCCCAGCTCGCACACACTCAGTTGAGTTAGACGAATAGGCCTACAGTGCTGCTGCTGACATACACTCTGCGATGGACAAGCAAACTCCGCTACCGTGGCCAGTTTGAGCCACTCGGAATTATTTTCACCAGACATTATGACCCTGGGATGTAGCTTACTTTAAAGCTTGTAATAAGCTTCCTCCCCACCACCACACAGTTTGGCCCTTTTACAGTCTTGAATTTCAGGTCGAACTCTTTAATCTGCCTTGGCGGACATGGCGATCAGCAAATGTGACTGACGTTTGAATGCAAGTAAATAAAATAAGTTGCTTCGTAGCATCAATGGCAACCAGATACATGTAAATGTTTTTATTGAAAGGATAAACCCCTTGAGATGAACCATCTCGTTTTGCGAGGGGGTCCTAATAAACAATGAATGTAAACCCGGCTTCTACATTACAGAATAATTTAAGTTTACCATTACTAGAATCTTTCCAAGATGTCTTTTTAAAAAAAAAAAGTGGGTTCACTTCCGTGATGAGTTGAGTCTGGTAGCGCTGCTCTGTCAGATTTCTCCCCTGTTCCTGACCACACCATATGATATCATGTTGATCTCATTGAAGTTAATCTCAACTCCCAGCTCTGCCATGGCCCACGGTGATGCCCTAACAACCCTTTTAATCCTGGCTTTTGGAGTTGTGACATTGGGATTGCAGCAGCCCTGCCCCGTATGATGACACACAGTGCAATGTGGGAGGCTGCGTGCATAGTAGCACCACGGCATCATACCATATATATATATGTGTGTGAATTATAAACCAGTCGTTGGGGAAAAGATGTTTAAAGGTTTTTTTCCATACTGAATGATAAATGATAAACACATCTCTGGTAAGCAATACATTTCAAGACTGCATGTAGGAAATAAGAATTCTCAAAACCCAACAGAGCCTGGCGGGACCTGGCTAGACCAATCAGAATTGGTCTGGTAGTGGTTGGAATCTATGATATTTCAGTCCCTGGCACACACTTAATTTATGAATTTTCATTTTGTTTAAAGTGCTGGCTGCATAGTGCATAGTCCTCTCTTTCGCTCTAATTTTCCACAATTCATGCTCAACTGCTGTTGCGTATGGACTAGGGGTGGAGCGGTACGCATTCGAACCGTACACCGTTCGGCACGACCTCCACGGTTCGGGGCGTGTGTGTATTGTTCGGTTCAGGGGATGCAACATTTATTTAATTTTTTTTTAAACTTTGGCCATTTCCCTGGCTCTTTTATACGTTTATCGCATTTATACTTGGTCAAGTTCGACCGACAGAAGCAGGCTGAAAGGGTTCAGATGGGGGGGAAGACACTCTGGGAAAGGCACGGCTGCAGTCCGGGATTCGAACTCGCTCAGCCCCAGATCCGCGCGAGCGCGGTTGTCCACGGCGCTGAAATAGCACTCGCGGTACGTGGTGAGCTACTGGAGCTCCCCGATGCAACATTTTTTAAATTAAACTTCTACTTCAACAAGAAGGCTAACATACAACTGTGTTTACTGACTCCAACCGGGACTATTGCCGCTTTTCCACTGCATGTTATCAACTAGATTCAACTCCGGTAACGTTAGAGTCGAGAAGGTCCGAAGGTACCACACGCTAAACTGTCCATGCGGACCCCCCAACCCATAGACAGTTCCAACTCACCGAATTACGTTAATCCACCACAGTTTCACAATAATTACTGTGTTGCACTCAATATTTAAATAATGTTAGTCTAAATAAATGTAGACAGACAATGTACATATTTTAAAAATAGAATGAACAGAGCAGTGTTGTTTTGAAACAGTACAGTGTGTTAGTTTGATTTATGCTGCATTTTATATTGATGGCATTCTAATTTGTTTGTTTATTAAAAAAATAACAGTGACACTTTTCCTTTTGATAAGAAATCCAGCCATATTCCTTTAATTGTATTTCAAATACTGCACTTTAATTTCAAGCGGAACATTTTAACATTGTTGATATTGTTTTTTTGTGTTTATTTTAAAGAAAGGAAAGTCTAGTGCTGGTTGAGCATATGCATACTTTATTTTGATGGCCTGTGAATGCAATGTAGGCTAATTCAGTCTGATTATCAGGCAAGGCTATATGTTACTGGCATTCTGGCTATATGTTACTGGCATTCTTGTCTAGCACAGTCTCTGGAGCGTAACAGTAAGAAGCATTTTGTATAAAAGTATTCTGTACTTCTGTATGACAACTATTAAAGAAACTTGAAACTTGAGAAACTTCTGAAACGTGTGATCAATTACTAATTTTAAATATTAATGATAGTAATAGGACAGAATAATTCACTTTGCCTTATTGTTCTCTGGGAATAAAGACAATGACCACCGTATTAGATATGGATTATGAACGATAAAAGTTTAGAGCTCAGTTTGAAAGTTTATGTTTGAGAGAAGAGGAAAGGAGACAAGGCCTGTGCGTTGTTGAGTTAATATGAGATTATATTAAGAGATTCATGAGATTAGATTAGAGATTAATATGAGATTATAGACTAATATGATATTATATTAGAGATTAATATGAGATATTATATTTTAGATGAATGATATTATATTAGATTCATGAGATGATATTAGATTAGAGATTAATATGAAATTATATTATATTAGAGATGAAGATATGAGATTGTATTATATTAGAGATTCATATGTCATTAGATTAGAGATGAATGAGATTAGAGATTAATATGAAATTAGATTAGATTAATGAGATTATATTAGAGATTAATATGAGATTATATTAGAGATTAATATGTAATTAGATGAGATTAAGAAGTAAATAAATTTTTCATAGTTTGTTCTAAAGGAAAATAAACTCTAGTTAGTTCTAGACCAATCCAGTAGTAATATTCAAGCATGTTATATTCTAGACCTATCCAGTTGTAATATTCAAGCATGTTGTTATGTTCACTTCTAGACCTATCCAGTTGTAATATTCAAGCATGTTATGTTCTAGACCTATCCAGTTGTAATATTCAAGCATGTTGTTATGTTCTAGACTTATCCAGTTGTAATATTCAAGCATGTTGTTATGTTCTAGACCTATCCAGTTGTAATATTCAAGCATGTTATGTTCTAGACTTATCCAGTTGTAATATTCAAGCATGTTGTTATGTTCTAGACCTATCCAGTTATATTCAAGCATGTTATGTTCTAGACCTATCCAGTTGTAATATTCAAGCATGTTATTATGTTCTAGACCTATCCAGTTGTAATATTCAAGCATGTTGTTATGTTCTAGACTTATCCAGTTGTAATATTCAAGCATGTTGTTATGTTCTAGACATATCCAGTTGTAATATTCAAGCACGTTGTTATATTGAAATGATTCTAGTCTAGACCTATCCAGTTGTACCGTGATGTTCAGTCACAATCAGAATTTCAGAAAGTCTGAATTTTTTGGGGGGTGGTTTATTTATAAAAAAAATGTCATGCCCGTTGAGAACTCAGTGGGGAAGATCATTCTACAAATTTGTCACTTAATATCAACTAATGGATTATTAGTCAACAAAGTCTTATGACTAACAATTTCTTAAATTGTGGACGGCTAAATATATTTATTTTTACCGCATATACTGTGTATATTATATATATATCCATATCCGTCTGTACATACCTGGATATAATCCTTTTTACATATCTGTAGATACGATATGTATATCTTTACATATCTCTTACTAGTTATGCTGGCCAGTAGGACTTACTACCATAAAACCTTTATACCTGTATCACTGTACACATTAATACTACAACTCTGTACAGACATTGGATTAGAGATTTTATTCAGTAGTACTAATTTATATATTTTATACCCAGTTTAGTCGTCCTTCCCCCCAAGGGCAGCCGGGAGCAGATAGGGGCTGCGGCATGGGGCCGCGCCCCGGGGACTAATCCAAGTGCTCCTTGTCCGTTAGCGATCTGTTGTGCATGTTTTTCCATTGGGTTTATCTTATCAGGAGGGGAAACCCTTGCGAGCACGGGGAGAACATGCAAAGGCCCGGGAGATACCCCACCTGGGTACCTGGCAACGCTGAAACCTGGTCCCCAAGCGGGAATCGAACCCTGGACCTTCTAGCTGTGAGGCGACAGTGTTAACCACTACACCACCGTGCCGCCCATTAATGTTAGCTGAGGTAGCAACGTTAATCAGTGGTATCGCTCGTTGTTCCTTGTTCAGTTCTCCATGAACACCACCACGCGCCCTGTTCCAGTATCTTTATGTACCGTGTTGCAGTCATTTAAACATTCCCTGCCTCTGCCTCCTGATCCCGATCCCGTCACATTCATGCATATTTCAGATTACAGATTCAAATGAACTTGTTTTAGACCTGCTCATCGATATATATATATATATATATATATATATATATATATATATATATATATATATATATATATATATATATATATATATATATATATATATAAATAATAATAAAAGAAATACTCAACTACAGCTTCAGTTGTCGGATGTCTACCAGGTTTTTAAACCCAAGCAGGAGAGATCACAGACAGCCGTATTTGGTGAACCCACACTGTGGTGTGAGGCTCTCTCTCTCCCCCTCCAGACATGTTTGATATTTGGTAATTAAAACTGAAGATATTACACATTCCTTTTAATGCTCCTTCTCTCTCTCTGCGAGGAGCTACATCCACAGGCAATGTGTTCTCTGCTCACTGATTGTAGCCACACCGGAGGGGAATTCAAACACGGCAGAGCCAACATGAGCCGCGTGTGTGTGTACTGTGTGCGCGTGTGGGTGTGTGTATGTACTTTGCTGTGCGTCTATCTACTGATCTCGTCATTAACTCTGAAGGTTTCCCATATGGGGTTAATTTAAAGGGGCAAAAAAGCAGTCCATCCTGAATCTCTTATACACACACACACACACACACACGTACACACGCGCGCACACACACACACACACACACGTACACACGCACACACACACACACACACACACACACACACACACACACACACACACACACACACACACACACACACACACACACACACACACACACACACACACACACACACACACACACACACACACACACACACACACATGGGCTTGCCTGAGCGGTGCAGGCATCAGAGCATAGCCTCAGGGGGGCCGGCTTCACTGAAGCACGCTAGCTACCTTGGACCCCCCCCCCCCCCCCCCCCCCCCCCCCCCTCTCTTACGTATGGATTGCACACAAACCTATGGCCATGGATGTACGAACACAGACATACATACACAAGTATGTGAAAACACACACAGACATGCACATGCATACACACGTATGTGAAAACACACACAGACATGCACATACATACACAAGTATGTGAAAACACACACAGACATGCACATGCATACACACGTATGTGAAAACACACACAGACATGCACATACATACACAAGTATGTGAAAACACACACAGACATGCACATGCATACACACGTATGTGAAAACACACACAGACATGCACATACATACACAAGTATGTGAAAACACACACAGACATGCACATGCATACACACGTATGTGAAAACACACACAGACATGCACATACATACACAAGTATGTGAAAACACACACAGACATGCACATGCATACACACGTATGTGAAAACACACACAGACATGCACATGCATACACACGTATGTGAAAACACACACAGACATCATAGGGAGAGTGGCTTTAGTGAAGCCCACTAGCTTCCTTCCTTCCTTCCTTCTCTCTCATGTCCCGAGGGAACGCTATATGACTAATATGACTGTGAATGACAGACTCTCTCTCTCTACCCCCCCCCCCCCCCCCCCCCCCTTCTCCCCAAGACATAACCATCCATACACTCAGGATGAATATTTGACACGTGGCCCCCAGACACTGAGGGACTGATTAATTCATCAATACTACTCAAGGAGCCTCGGCATGCAGCTGTACAGTGCAATCAGACACACGCACACACACACGTACAGACACACACACACACACACACACACACACACACGCACACACACGTACAGACACACACACACACACACACACACGTACAGACACACACACACACGTACAGACACACACGCACACACACGTACAGACACACACGCACACACACGCACAGACACACGCACACACAGACACACGCACAGACAGACACACGCACACACACACAGACACTAATGTTAATGATGCTGTGTGCGTCTGTTCCTGATCTGGGGCCTGTGTGTGATGGGCTAACTGCCTGCCTGGCTGGCTCTCCGAAAGGGGTGGTTCCCCATAGAGTCCGACGCTGGTAGAACAGCATTCCGATTCCACGGAATTCTCTCTGTAGAGCTTTTGATCTTGTCTTCGGGAAGGGGGGGGGGGGGGGGGGGTCGGGAATAAGAGTCACGCAGCGGCTTTTTATGTTTTGTTCTTCTCCTTCCTTCTTTTCTGTTGTTGTGAGGAAGTACTTGGGATTTGCTGTCAGCTGGAGGGAAGTGAGATGCCAGGGTTTCCCCCCCTCCTCCCCCCGTCCAGCTTCCGCCGCTTCCATCGGGAATGATATACCCAGGAGTTAAATATTGTATGGATTTATGAGATTCTAACGCTTAACCCTTTCACTACCACACCACCAAAGGATTAACCCTTTCACTGTGACAATACAGAAGGTTAACCCTTTCACTACTACACCACCAAAGGGTTAACCCTTTCACTGCGACAATACAGAAGGTTAAAACGAAAAACGCTGTACATCTATGCACAGTAAACATGTCTCTTTTTGCCCTTGAAACGAGGCTCCCCGGAGGCTGCAGGCGAGGATGGACCACGTGCGATGCAATGAGATCTTCCTGAACGACTTGGCCTGCTGTTAAAACTCATTACATTTACATTTAGTCGTTTAGCTGAATGCTTTTATTAAGCGACAAGTTCTGTACAACAAGTCAGCAGGATAGATATTAGAGGTACAACTCTGGCAGCTAAGATAGTGATAGCTATTGCTAGTAGAAGACAGTACGAAGGTTTATATACAGTATATATCGACTAAAAACACACTTCTTCAATCAATATCTGAAATGAAGGGGGGAAAATGTAATAAATAAAAAATTATACATATATCATTTTGATTTAATAAAATCCCCCCCCCACCCCATTTTTTGTCGATGGCAGACAATTGGGCGGGTTTTGGCAATCCTGACTGTGTGGGAAGTTCATTCTAGCATTGGGGAGCGAGGACAGGGAATAGCCTGCTTCTCTTTTGATGAAGCACAAACACCACTGACGAAACAAACACTGGCAAACTAAACTGCAGTGTGTTTTTAGTAGGGATGTCCGATATTATCGGCCTACCGATATTATCGGCCGATATTGGCATTAAAATGTGATATCGGAAAATATCGGTATCGGTTTAAAAAATATATATATATATTTATTTATTTTTCTTCTTACATTTCTATAACCTTTATTTACCCAGGCAAGCAAGTAAGAACAAATTCTGATTTTATTTACTGTCAAAAGTATGCATAATGTTGTGTTAATTCCACAACAAGAGATATGTAATGTAAAATACCTGAAATTATTCAGTTTTTTGGGGGGGAAACCCTGCATATATCGCTATCGGTTGATATCGGTATCAGAAATTAAGAGTTGGACAATATCGATATATCGGTATCGGTAAAAAAGCCAATATCGAGCATCCCTAGTTTTTAGTCGATATATACTGTATATAAACCTTCGTACTGTCTTTTACTAGCAATAGCTATCACTATCTTACAAACACTGGCAAACGAAACTGCCGCCTTAACCCTTTCTGCGCCAACAACAAGTTAACTCATGTTAGCCCGCCAATTGTTGAGCGCCAGACAACGAGTATACTCGTTATTGGATCAGTTTTTCTTTTATTCGCGATTTCCATTCATAATTCATCGGGGCAGCCTGTGCAGGCTGTTCTGAGTGTGTCTGAGATCGCAGACGGTCAATACCACCGCCTAATGCCTTGCGGCCGCTATTGCACTCCATTTGAAACGATGCAGTTTGATTTCTGGGCCGAGCTGAGCTGTGCGGGCGGGGTTTAAATACTCCGGCAAGACGAGCGCTTACAACGATGCATCAACTAGGCTGCCCCCCCCCCCCCCCTCGTTCATATGCAATGCCGGATAACGTGGGACGGACAACCGCGACAAGTACTTGGAATGGCGATCAGATAATTGGATTCTTTTTTTTTGCATTACATCAGAGACAAGGTAAGGACAGTATATATCCAATCTTGCGTTGATCTGATATTTTTTTCTCCCGCGATCGAAGCTGTCTGTGTGGAATGTGTGTGTGCTGTTTCTCGTTGGTCACATCACAGCACGGAGGGGCGCCCCGCTGCAAGCCCCCTTTCATGCGTGCATGAGGAGACATAATAACGATAATCTAGCGTTGATTTCAGGAATATTCGATAATCAGGCGAAAAATGGCAACGTGATAAGTGGATTTAACTAAAGGGCTGTTTTCGCGTCTTTTCCTGGGATTACTCAGAATCACTCAAACTATACTCATATTCACCACGGTATAAAACGGAAATGTACGGATGAAAAAATAATCAGTTTTTTGCATGTTGACCAGAAGAAACTCACTGACAATCGACAACGTTATTAGATCCATAGCTATAATATTTAATATAGTTTTAGCACTCGCAAACACGGCATTCTCTCCATTGAACAAAGCGCTGGCACAAACGGCCATACGCCCACAGCGACCTCTGGCGGTCAATGTGTTAATTTAGTCCCCTGACGACAACGACACGAAACGTCACGTTAATGGAGATCATGTGACACTAACGTGACGAAATTATTCATGCAATGTCGTTGACTAAAAACGATGACACAAAATGTTGCTTACAAAATAAAATCTTGCTAAACGTTTATTCAACATCAACTTCAACGTCAAAACTGCTTACTTGCCAACTAACAGGAACTCGTTTGCCGACAGGAAAGTAACAAACATAATTGTCCGTGCGGAACCCTTATCCCCAACACATAGTTCCATGGGTGAATTATTGTAATGTTGTGGGGTTTTGTGTGTCGCTCTAGCTGTATGGTCTTAGGAGCACCACTGGGTCTCTAAGGTGTCTCTCGGTGCCTCAGTACCTCCGGCTGCAGAAATCCCTTCCCCCTCAAAGTGAATCTGTCGTCGATTTGCTCGCCTGAAACCTATTGTTTCCCGTATTATAGCCAGGCCCAATGCACACCAGTAATGGCGATCGCGATGGAACTACTGGGATTATTCATTTTGGAGTACCTTCTGACAAAGGTAATTTCTATTTTAAGTCTATTTTACCAAACCTAAAACATGCTTTTGTATTGATCACAGAGTCATATTTTACCGAACCTAAAACATGCTTTTGATAATGATCGCAGCTTCGTAAAACGACCCCCCCCCCCCCTTCCCCCTTGATGACTTTGTGATGGGAAACATCTATATGGTATATACCTTTGATTTGGAAATAATATAGGTTTAAGGCAAGCAACCCGAACGATTTGCGCATATGCATATAACACGTCATATCTCACAAACTAGAAAACGAGACTGGATTATTTTGAAACGGGGCAATGTTTAGCGTGGAATAGCGCACAAATGAAAGTATGTAGAAATGAACTGGTTCGTCCCTGTTGGACTATAAATAGTGCCTGTCAAATGAGCCATACTATTGTCTCCATAGCTATAATATAGAATATACGATAACGCTGGTGCCAGGGAGTAAAGATGGAAAAACAGCGTGGCAGTCAATGAATTAAGAAGGGTCTTTGTATGGACCTGGCAGTCTGACATGTTATTTAAGCACTGGGGGAAAGTGACATAGATACTCCTTGTATGGACCTGGCAGTCTGACATGTTATTTAAGCACTGGGGGAAAGTGACATAGATACTCCTTGTATGGACCTGGCAGTCTGACATGTTATTTAAGCACTGGGGGAAAGTGACATAGATACTCCTTGTATGGACCTGGCAGTCTGACATGTTATTTAAGCACTGGGGGAAAGTGACATAGATACTCCTTACCATTTTGGCCGTGGCTTTAAACATCTTCCCATTAACAAGCCTAAACAAGCTGTTCACAATTATTGCCAAATTAATTAGCTTTGATTAATCAATTTGCTGTGCTTTTCGGAGCCAGGAACACTGCCTACCTAATGTACTGCCCAGTTTGTAAAAGTTTTCCTTTGAACTCTTGGGTGTGTGGGGTAGCCAGGCAGGGAAGGAAATTCATTTAAAATGTGGTTTAAAAAATGGCTTCAAAAATGGCGTCTTCAATACAAGGGAAATAAGAGGGGCTGGACATGAAATAATCCAAATTAGATTTAGACTAGTTTATTTGCAAATAACTTACATGATATGTAATAAACCATTCACAAATATGGGCCTTGCCTTCCAGTTTGTGTGTGTCTTGTGTGCAGCGATGCAGATAAAACATAATTTTGTGTGTGTGTGTTTGCATTCTGTTTTAAGTTCAATGTGTGGTGTTGTTGTTGTTGTAGTTGTTGTTGTCGTCTCCATCTGCTTCATGTCTTCCTATCTTGTAACACACTTTGCCTTGTGTTTAAAGTGCTCTATATTGACTTCACTTAAGTATTTTAATTTAGAAGACTCTGCATTGATTGAATTGAATTGCTGGTCCGTGTGCGTGTGCGTGTGCGTGCGTGCGTGCGCGTGTGTGTGCGCGCGTGTGTGTGTGTGCGTGTGTGCGTGCGTGTGCGTGTGTGTGTGTGTGTGTGTGTGCGTGTGCACTAAAAGATCCTTCACATGTACTACACACAGAACACGAGCTGCTACCGCCATGTGGAAACCGAAAAGATTCAAAAAGATTTGTGCCACATTCAATACGCCCACTTAACGAGTATGGGACAGTGCAATATAAAAAGGGCCGTGCGACACAAGATAACCTTAGTCTCATGGGACTGTGCCACATCAAATGGATGATGTTGGTTGGGCGGGAAGGAAGGGGTTAATCACATTGTCTCCTCTGATGTCTTGTCTGTGTGTCTGTCTACGCTGTACGATGGTTGTCTTATGCTTAGGCTTTACGCAAAACACATTTCCGTATCAACGAAATCACCGTATGTGTATCTCCGCGCCTAACATGGCAGCGGAGATACACACACGTCTGTCTCAAGACTAGTCCTGCATGTGTCAACACATGCGCATGTTGGTGTGAACTTATGTGTGCCATTATTACTACCAACTGTAACAATTGTGGAATATTACTATAATGAGCTGTATGTGTATGAACCAAGCATCACACTGTAACGTACCTGTACTTTATACGTGACTAATAAACGACTACTGACTACTACAACAGACAATAAAGAATGATCTCGTCTCATGGCATCTCATCTTACCGTGTCCAGGTTCTGCATGATGTCCTGGAAGGAGGGGTGTGTTCTGAACTGTTCGAAGAGCTCTCTCTTGTAGAGCAGGGCGTACACCAGGTTGGGGTTGTGGTGCAGCGAGTTGGACAGGCAAGAGTTAATGATCTCCAGCATCATCCGGATCACCTCCTCGATCACATTCAGGTCCTGGGCCTGGCGAGAGGAGGAGGAGGAGGAGAGGGAGGAAGATCGGTTAACTGATTTTCCAACGTATTGGTTTCACCTATAGTGTGTGTGTTCAGTGGTTTACTTCACACGGATGGATTCATTAACCGTTGAATCCGGTTAACCTTCTGTAGTGTGGTAGTGAAAGGGTTAATCGATGGATGGATGGATGGATGGATGGATGGATGGATGGGGAAAGGAGGAGGGAACGAAGATAACATGAGAAATTCCTTTATTGATCCGCTTGGGTGAAATTCTGGGGAAAACATAGCAGCATGGGGAGGGGGGGGAGGTACAGATATGGGCAGGGTAATAGTGGAAAGACTAGGCAATACAATTAGATCAGAATATAGAAATATGAGAAAAAATAAACAAAGATGAAGAAGAGGGTCTGTATGCCTTATTGGTTATATTATATGTCACAATAAATATAGGCAATAAAGAATTTGAATCTGAATATACAATGAGTAAGAATAAAATGATACACAAGGTGAAGTATACACAAGGCGCAGTATACACAAGGTACCCTAACTGACATGATGTAGGTTTTGGTGGTTAAGAGTCAGACACGAGGAAGGGAGGAAGAGGCAAATTAAGGAAATAAGAAAGGAAGGAAAGAAAGAAAGAAACAAGGGAAGAGCAAAGGAAGGAAGGAAAGAAGCAATTAAGGTAAGAGTGAAGGAAGGGAAGGAGGGAAGGAATGAAGGACATAAGGAAGGAGGGAAGAAAAGAGCAAAGAAAGGAAGGACATATGGGAGGGGCGGAGCTGAGCGATCATGGAGTAGACGTGTTTCACATGAGCTCCCTTCTACCGTGCTGAATATACGTTTCTCCCCATTAGTCTTTATTTTATTTTTATTTGTTTTTTATCTGTTTGCTAGGTCGTCGTATTTAGTATACATTCATCGACTTTTTTCGACTTTCTACGATGACGGGGGTGGAAACCAGAGCCATGACTGCACCAACCAGCAAACCATCACCGCCAGGCCTGGCCGCACCGTCGCCCGTTGTCGGGGAGTTAAGCGAAGCTGTGCTCTTGGTCATGACCAAGCTACACGCAGACTCTGAGACACGCATCGCTGAAGCACAGAAGAAAGTGTTGGCGGATTTTTGTGTCAGCCTCCGTCGTGAGATATCAGAAGAAATACGGCTGGCGGTAGTACCGCTGACAGACAAGATGGAGACGATGCACGCTGTCTCCTCGGCTAATGCTAACGAACTAGCCACGCTAACGACGGAGGTATCATTACAGTGCGAGAAGATGGCGGGTCTCGAATCCGCCCTGCTGGCTAGGCAGGCTGAAGTCAACAAACTACAGTCGGGAATGGAGGAGATGCAGTCCCGGGATAGACGCCACAACGTCAGGATTGTTGGAGTACCGGAGACCAGCGGTGAAGGCCGTCTCTCTGAGACCGTGCCCCGAACTGCTGCAGAAAATACTAGGGACGGACGTCCTCCCTTCGCCCCCTATCTGTGAGTCGGCCTACAGAGCGGGCAGGTTTTCTCCCGGCGTGAACAAAGAGCCGAGGCCCATCATAGTCAAGCTGAACAGACTCCAGCAAAGAGAACTCATCATGCGGTCGGCTCGTACCAGAAGGGGTAATCTGAGGCTTGGCGATCACAAAGTGGCCATTTTCGAAGACTTTACACCGGAGGTTCAAGCACAGAGAGGCGAATACAAGGTGGTCCTGACTAAGCTATGGAAACTAGGCCTGAGGCCCACGTTATTCGCTCCCGCGAAATTATCTGTGTTGGAGAAGGTCGGTGGTCAGCGTTTGTTTTGGTCGTTGGCTAAAGCGAAGGAATATCTCGCGGAGATACCCGAGTCTGTTGCTTGATATCTATGGCGGGTGAGTGACTTGGCGGTTTGGGCCTATATACATTGATTAGGCCGACTATTCACAAATACTTGCTGTCATGCCCAGACATGCTAACTGCCCAATGCCCATCCAACTAGCGGGGCTTCCCAATGACTTCTGTTACTTGCTAAAGCTGACCTCATGGTCATACTTGTGTATCGCCTCTTTGGAAGCTAACGAGCTAGCTGAACAATGTACATAATAGGCTAACGTGCTATCCGGATTCATCACTAGCTTACGCGCTAGCCTCGGGATAGCCAGCGGGCTTCGTCTATAGTCTGCGCTGAGACATTCGAGACCCGTTAATGGTTACGTATTTTGGTTGCTGTTGCTGTTCAAAGGGACATTGGTTTGCACAATTCAAGAGTGATCGAATCCCTAACTAACTTCTGGTATGCTTTTATTTTTATATCCAGGTTGTTTTGAGCTTTGGGATCCATAGTAGAAGCCAAGGTCGTTGAATATGCATATACAATATATGATAACAGGTTGGGTCGGGTATGGCTTGCACTTCATGGCTATATGGTTATATGGCCTGCACTTTAGCCATGACCCTCTTTTCCTTTCTTTTTTCTTTCTTACTGTCGCTGTTTTTATGTCATCTGTATGCGCGATTTAAATGTGATCCGATTCTACCTTGGACTAACTGCTGAATTGCCTTAATTTTGTTTTGAATTTTCCGTGATCCATTTATGCTATAACGTTGCGACATTAATATGCAGACTCCAAGGTAGATGGTTACAGGGTTGATGCTGAGTAATTATATAATAATTATTGTCGCTGTTTTAATGGCATTTGAGTGAGCAATTTAACTGTGATTCGATCCTACCTTGGACTAACTGCTCCGACCGATATCTTTATTGAAACAATGTATGATAACAGGTGGTGTCAGGTGTTGCTTATTACCATCCCCGGATTGATTAATTAATGAATGTGTTTAGTTCTATTCTTACATAGGTTATGTCATTTCAGCCGTTGTGCCTGATCAGAGGGACAGCTAAAGGGGTGCACTTTGACCATAACCCTTTTTTTCCCTTCCTTTTTTTGTCATTGTTTAATTGACATTGTTCACACAATTTTGCACAATTAACCTGTGACCCGATCCTGCCTTAGACTATCGGCTGGGGTGCTTTAATTTAATTTTGTTTTGAATTTTCCTATACCCTTTTAGGCTATAACAATGCGACGTTGAAGCGCAGATTCGGAAATAGTTGGCTGCAGGTTGATGTGGAGTTATTATTTAATAATGGCTATTTTTACCATTATGGTTGTCTCATGTTGGGGCCAGGGCTCAGGTGGGTTTCGACCGATATCTTTATTGAATTTTATTTTTATTATTATTTGTGTTTATTGGACTAGTGGGGGTTTACTCAGGGGTTTATCTAGAGGGGGGTTGGAGTGGGGAGCGTCTTATTGATCCATGTCTCTAGTGGGAAGTGATAGGAAGATGACCATCCTCAGTGGATGGGGCATAGGGTGGGGATTGGAGAGTGGGTATAGGGGGCCTTATAATAGGACGGGGGGGTTAGGGTTTAGAGTAGAAGGAGGGGGGGTTGTAGCTGGGGTGGTATTTTTATGTGTTTTATGTACTGTTGTCTTATATGTGTGTAATTGTTCCTCCTCTGAACTCCTGGGATTGACCGTTCGGGCCCGCCGGGATCAGCACCTCTGTACTCAGCCTGGCTGCACTGGTATGTTCTCTACGCATTTATACAAGCTCGACCATGGCTAAATTGAATATTTTAATTTGGAACGCAGGAGGGCTTAACGCCCCACACAAGCGTGCCAGTGTCCTTTGGCTATTGAAGAGGAGAAATATTGACCTTGCTCTCCTTAGTGAGACGCATTTATTGGTAGGTGACGTGTCAAGACTGGCAAATCGGCAATATCACGTTATCTCCTCATCCTCAGCCGATGATAAGACGAAAGGAGTAGTCATAGTTACAAGACGTAACCTTGATATCAAAATCTTGGATGTATGGTCGGACACGGAGGGAAGGATTACTATAGCAAAAGTTGAATTCTTGCATAGGAAGATGGCTATAATAGCATTGTATGCTCCTAACACATTTGATTCAGCGTTCTATAATACAATCACGAAGAATATGTTGGAACTTAATGGATACGCTCTCATTGTGGGTGGCGATTTTAATGCGTGCTGGGATGCGGAGATGGATAGGTCCGGGCCCTCTGAAACGAGCGACCAAAAACGGGCCTCTAAGGCCCTTAGGATGTGGGCCAAAGACACAGGGCTCACAGACCTTTGGCGCTTATGCAACCCCACCCTCAAAGATTACTCTCACCTGTCAGCCAGACACAAAAGCTTCTCTCGAATTGACTATGCATTCGCGTCCCCTAATATGTTTGATAGTTTCGATGTCTCATTGGTTCCCTTGGCTCTCTCAGACCACAAGGGGATTTTCCTTACGGCAACCTTTGGCAGGCTCTCCGCAAGAGCTCCCAGATGGCGTTTTAATTCGACCTTGCTAAAGAACGATGACTTCTGTTCTGAGTTCAGGAGTAAACTAGCTGAATTTTTGCAGATCAACGTTGGCACAGTAGAAGACCCTAGGGTCCTGTGGAACGCATTGAAAGGATTTATCAGGGGTCATGTCACACTATTTGCCTCCAATTTGCGAAAATCACGGTCAAAAAAGCTAGAAGGACTGGAATCATTATATGCGGACCTATACGCATCCTTGCAAACTAACTATAATGAACGACTAAACACACAACGTAAGATAGTCAAAAAAGAAATAAACTCCATACTTAAACAACAGTCTGAGTTCTTGATACATAGGACAAGACAAAATTACTATTTTCACGGCTCCAGACCTAGCCATCTATTGGCAATGAAAATACGCTCAAATGATCATTTCTCGGATATCCCCTCGATTAGGACGAGCCAGGGTGCAGTCACTACTGATTCGAAAAAGATCAATGACACTTTTAAAGAGTTTTACTCACAGTTATATAGCTCAGAGGGTAATCTTGATGACTCTAAATTTGAATCGTTCATTGGCGGGCTTGAGATACCCCACATTTCTGAGGAAGAGGCCAAGGAACTGGGGAGACCGATTACTCTCGTAGAATTGAGGGAGACGATTGTTGAAATGCAGAGGGGTAAGGCACCAGGCTGGGATGGTATTCCACCCGAAGTGTATTTAGCTTTCTGGGACCAACTGGGTCCATTGATGCTCGATATGATCAATTACGCTATCGAACAAGGGGAGTTCTCAAGAGATGTCAATATGGCGTTGATTTCTTTACTTCTCAAGAAGGACAAAGATCCCAATGATTGTGGTAGCTATAGACCCTTGAGTCTTCTCGGGGCCGATTTAAAGGTGTTTGCCAAGGTGCTGGCCCGTCGCCTGCAGAGATTTATGTCTGTATTGGTACACTGCGATCAAACTGGTTTTATCCCGGGGCGTCTGGCTGCAGATAATCTTAGGAGGCTGTTGCATGTAATCGATAACAGTAAAGACAATACAACTCCATCCACAGTTCTGTCTTTGGATGCCATGAAGGCGTTTGACAGACTTGAGTGGTCATACCTGTGGAAGGTACTTGAGGTCATGGGTCTTGGAAAGAGTTTTATTCATATGATTAAAGTCCTGTATGCCTCGCCGTCTGCGATGATACTGACAGGCAAAAACTGTTCCACACTCTTTCCAGTCTCCAGATCTTCTAGACAGGGTTGCCCTCTGAGCCCGGGACTGTTCGCGCTTTCCCTCGAACCTTTGGCCCAATTTATTAGGCAATCGGAGGACATCGTCCCCATAATGGTCAACAATACTCCACACAAAATTGCTCTCTATGCGGATGACCTGCTGATTTTCATGGACGACCCCTCCCGGTCGGCCACAAAATTATTGAGGATAATCGATGACTTTGGTAAATTGTCAGGTTTTAAGATTAACTGGAACAAATCAGCCTGCCTACCTCTTAATGAACTGGCCAAGGCGGTACGACTACCAGCTGATATCCCCATAGTAGAACATTTTAAATACTTGGGCATAGAGATATTCCCCACGCTGAACCAAACTACTAAGTACAACTTCACGGGTACTTATGATAAAATACGCCAGGATCTAGACAGGTGGTCGTCCCTTCCTAACTCCTTACAAGCCCGGGCTTCCATAATCAAAATGAACATCCTGCCTAGGATAAATTTTATTAGCTCAATGCTCCCCCTGCCCCCTCCAATAGACCACTGGCGCAAGGTACAATCGATGGTATCTAAGTTTATCTGGAATAACAAACGCCCGAGAATCAAAAGGGCTACTACTCAACGTAGAAAACAAGATGGGGGCCTCGCAATCCCTGATTTTAAACTTTATTTCTGGTCCTTTTCACTGAGACCTCTGATGTGCTGGCTAGACCCTGTAGAGGCTGTATCGTGGCGCTCCTTAGAAGCGGCGGCGGTATCTCCGCTAAGATTGCAGGATGTAGTGTACTCCACTGTCTCTATTTCGAAATGCCGGCTGAGGTATGGACCGATCATAACTCACGTGATCCAAACGTGGCGTAATGTACAGAGGTCGTGTGGGGTTAAATGCCCTTGGCACCTGGACTCTCCAATTTTTAATAACCAGCAATTACTTGTTGGACACAAGCCGGTTAATATTCCTCAATGGCAAAGGAGGGGAGTGCATACTCTGGAGGATATTTATGATAAGAACGGCCTCCGTGCGTTTCAGGACTTAAGAGAATTTTATGATCTTCCCGGCGAGTCCTTCTTTCTTTACCTTCAACTAAGGTCAGCACTGAGGGCGCATGGCGTACCGTGGGCTCAAGCCTTGCACCCACACCCCTTCCTCAGGCTCATAGTGGACAGGACGACATCCAGAGGGTTTGTCTCCGACTTTTATACGCTCTTAATTCAATCCACGTATAAAAATGTATCATTGGATACAATCTGGCGTGTGGATATCCCGGAGTTGGACCCCGAGTTTGACTGGGATGATGTTTGGGCAAATGTGGCCAAACCCCAATCACCAGCAAATTAATTTTAATTATATTCATAGGACCTATCTTACACCTAGGAAGCTATATGCTATGGGACTGATAACCGACTCTCGGTGCACTTTGTGCTCTCAAAAGGCCACTGGCACTTATATGCATATGTATTGGGATTGCCCACCAGTGGCCCGCTTCTGGAGGTCAATAACGGACAAACTTTCAGATCTGTGTGGCTTAACTATCCCATTCACAGCTGTTACGCTACTCCTGAACGATATAACGACACTACCCGCGTCCGTACAACTGAAAAGGGTTGTCCTAGCGGGCGTCACAGCAGCGAAGAAGCTAATAGCAATGAGATGGAAGGAGCCTGAGAAGCTTACAATGATTAACTGGTCCCTAACTCTATTGGATGTGATTTATCTTGAGATATCCACAGCCCGGGTGATTGGGGTGGGGCAGGCTGGAATTGACCTATGGTTCGCAGCAGCTGAGAAGGTAAAGACCGCAGTGTGCGGCTGAGCGGGGTTGAGGTGCGTGTTCGGGTGAGTCCGGCGGTCTCTTGGGAGGGGGAGGAGGAAATGTTTTGTCTGTCTTGTCTTTTGTCTTGTCATCTTGAGTTTAGCTGGGGATATTATGGGGGGGCAGCTATTTAACCATTTCTTCACTGTTTGGCCACTTTTACACGGTCTCTGTGAGTCTATGGAACACCTCTACAGGTTTTTGTTTTTTCATGAAGGTTCATTGCTCTGTTTTCGGGTCGTGTTCTCAAAAAATGGTCCTTGTGGTGGATTGGAGATGTACGTTTTATTAATATAGGGTCACACGGCCGGGAATCGGGGCTGAACACTGGGAAAGACCATTTATTAGATAGTACCCCTTGGAATAAAAATTTAGAAGGTTGAACTCTGTTTTCTTTTCTCTTGTCTGTATAATTGTTAGTCTGTATTATTATTATTGTTTTTGTTATTTTCTTGTGAAGTTCTATGTACTGTGATTGTGGTTAATGTGTTGTCTTGTTTCATGTGAATAATAATAAAAAATTTGATCAAAAAAAAAAGAAAGGAAGGACATATGGAAGGATGGAGGTAGAGACAGAAGGAAAATAAAGTAAGTTGGCCGCAGAGTGAGCGCCACAGGGACATGTGCACCCAAGTGGACCATGGCTCTAATGTAATGTGTGGTGCCCTTTCCTATACAGTACCCTCCCCCCTCTCTCTGTGCTGTATGTGACTGTCTATAGGTCAGCAGTCAAGGTCTCTAGGGTCAGGAGTCAGGACGCAGCGCTGCCCTTGTCAAGCACAGGTCAGGTCATGTGTCACAACCTGTTTCCTACTAAGAGAGGAGACAACTGTCTTTAGAGACAGAGGGAGAGAGAGAGGGAGAGAGAGAGAGAGAGAGAGAGAGAGAGAGAGAGAGAGAGAGAGAGAGAGAGAGAGAGAGAGAGAGAGAGAGAGGTGGAGGAGTTAGAGGTGGAGAGATAGACGGATAGAAACAGATGGAAGAGAGAGAGGGGGCATAGAGAGGTGGAGAGGTAGATGGATAGAAGCAGATGGAAGAGAGAAAGATAGGTTGGATAGAGAGATAGAGAGATGGAGAGATGGAGAGAGGGAAAAGGAGAGGGAGAGAGATGGAGATAGATGGAAAGGGAGAGGGGGAGAGAAAGGGAGAGGGGGAGAGAGAGAGAGGGGGAGAGAGAGAGAGGGGGAGAGAGAGAGAGAGAGAGAGAGAGAGAGAGAGAGAGAAAGACAGATAGAGCTATGCTTTCCCACTTGACTCTTCAGCCCTCCCAGAGGTCCCTCCTATACATCCTCACCCTCCACTTTAAGCCACAGCTCCTCCCAGCTTTGGCTGCGTCTCCAGGGGCCGCCTGGGAAGCACTGAGGGCCTTTCTTAGGGGATTTATAATTCAATATGCCTCCCACATAAAGAGAGAAAAGCCAGCGGAGCGTCTTAACCTTGGAAGGTGAAGGTAGCCGAGAGCGACTTCAAAAGCTAGAATGTCTTGACAGTGATAATCTGCGCAAACTTTCTCGGCTTAAAATATGAAACGCAACACGTCGCTGTCGAGTGTGATCGCTGTTTAGGAGCTCGCTTTGCGGAGGAAGAGGATGAGGCCGAGCGTACGCTGCTGGCCACGCGGTGCCCATCCCCCGCAGCGCACGATAGACGGGGAGTCCTACGTACGAGTAGTACTATTGATTATATCAATTATACTTTAAAAAGAGTGGATCTCTATAAGTCTGCGTGAGAGGCAGGGGAGACGGATAGATTGAGACGTTTCTCTGTGGCCTCGTTCTTCCAACTCTTGTAACATGATGTACTTGGTGCTCCAATAACAAGGACATTTGGAATTATACAAACTCAGGGTTCCCACAGACATTGCAAAATGAAATTCAAGGACTTTCAAGTACTTTCCTAAGCACTATTTTTCATTTTAAAAGGGCATTTAACTCATTCCGCGGCAGGGATTAGACGGGTCCCGTTGTAGCAATGCCACGCTTTAAAGATAGGAGTGTGTCACTTTGTTTGTAGAGCTATAACTTGTGAGGATTGGTTCATTCCCCGCCTCACGCTTCTTAAGGTACTGTGATGATTGGTCCATTCCCCGCCACACGCTTCAGGAGCGATTATCAATTCCATCATGCACCTGTTGTAGTTTGTAATTAGCGCTCCAGAGGCTTCATATACTCGGACCTCCTTTCAATCGTTGTCGGGTCGTTTTGAGTACTACTGCTTTGAATACTACTGCTTCTGCCTGCCTTCCCCCCGTTGTTGTGCCTCGTCTACTTTCCCTCCAGGACATCTTTGGATTGCCGCTGGTGAATATCTTGATCATCCGTTTGGAGCTGCGCCTCGTTGCCCGCTTTACGCGTTTTGGTGAGTTTTGGAACCAAACCCTTTTGGATGATCTGTTTTTGTGTGTTTGGATAACCTGAAGAGTATCGTTTTTGTTTGCACTGGACTCAGCTAAATTGTGTGTTTTGGATAACACTGAAGAGGTACCGTTTTGTTTTGTACTGGACTCAGCTAACTTGTGTGTAGTTTACACCGAAGATCAAGTCACTTGTATTTCATACTGGACTCAGCTAAGGGAGGACTGAACTGCACTGCCTCTGTGTACTGTTGGACTGTTGTTGATCTCTCTCTCTCTCTCCGTTTCCACTCCGAGTTGGAGCTGGGAGTATCTGCAGAGCCGCAACGGCGTCTACGCCGATTCCCCACCTCTAACACCGGGAGGATCTGGAGAGCCGCAGATAACTCTGCCGAAGGCATTCTCCTTTTTTGTTGTTCAGAATTGTTACTCGACTCTTTTTGATTCTGTAAATAAATACGCCCTAGTGTTTGGCTAACTCTGAACTACCTGTCTGTGCCGTGCTGTTGAGGTCGGTTTCAAACCCTAACATAGAACTATATTCTATATAATAGCTATGGATACAACACTATGGCCCATTTTACATCAACTATCTATCGTTCAATATGTGAAAAAGAATAAATGTTTTCATCCATACGCTCCCGTGTTATACCGTGGTGAATATAAGTATAGTTTTAGAGTGGTCTGGGGTAATTCCCGAAAGGCTGAGTTATAGCCTTATACGTTAATTCTACTATAAGCGTTGCCGTTTCTTGCCTGGACATGCTACTATTCCCAAATCAAATTTATATAATAGGTATTATGTTTAATCATGAATGCATGAAAGGGGGGGGGTGATCGGGAGTATTCCAAAAATAATATTCCAATAGTTTGATCGCCATCTGGTCCATCTGATCTCCATCTGGTCCACGACATAACCCACCACAACATATGGATCGGGGGTATTTGACGCGCTTCAATGCAATCGGGAAAACGGGTCGACTCGCCCAACCCAGAAAAGTGCGCCCGGAATTTTCTTATATACTTTGATTCTATGCTACTATGTATGCATATATATATGCTTATTACATGTATTTATTGCTCCTATGTCTGCCCACTACAAACACAGGAACTCTCTAACCCCTGTCCCCATCTCTCTGTGAGTGGATGTCTTGTGGTGCGATCTTCTCTACTCATAATTCAAATGTCCGCTCCGTCAAATGTCCCGACTCTAGCGTCAGAATGTTATGAAGTGGATGGCCATTTTGGATAAGGTTTTTACAGGTACACACATTACAAAAACCTTTCTACAAAACTCGTTTTCCGTGGGACTTTTATAAACTTTGGACTGTATGACTATAAGACTTCAGGCTATGGAACCGTTGTGTTTTCCAGCTCCTACCTCTCACTTGGAACCCAAAAACAAAAGTAAACACAAAAGTAAGAAAATATATTGAATGTTGAATTAATAGCGTGTTTTGCTTTACATCGTGTAAGTGTGATTGATATCGCAACTGGGATTGTTCTGAAGCAAATAAGTCAACACGCTTAATGCAAATACATCAGAATCGTCATCATTTAGAAATGAGATTGCATAAGTCTATGAATCGAGATCGCGATTTTTTTTTTTACGATTAATCGTGCAGCCCTAATATATATAGGCAATAACATTTGATCTGAATATAAAAATGTGAGGAAAAACGAAACAGTGTAAACAAAGGTGCAGATGAGGGTCTGTATCAGAGTGAGATTTAGTGCTACGTGGTCTAGATCAGTGGTGCCCAACCAGTCGACCTCGATCGACCGGTAGATCGCGCGCTGGTGTCAAGTAGACTGTGAGATTATTTAGGTAGGTGGCAAAAAATATATATATATCAAACGGAAATCTGCGAGCCCAACTCAGATGGAGTTTTCCACCTGGCCGCTGTGTGTATTTGCCACGTCTCGCCCTGCATCAACGGAGGCACAGTATTCCAACACACATCATACATCCTGCGCAGGTATAATCACTGAGGCCACGTCTGGTCTTTTGTGAGTCAGAGGAGCGCAAAGTGCCGCGACGTGCATGGGCGAGCGTGCGTGACAGCCCTGCGCAGGTATACCGTCTGGTCTGGTCTTTTGTGAGGCAATGTGTACTCAGATATTTGTGATCGACACTGTCTCGTAACTAAAGCACTTCCAGGGGGGGGGGGGGGGGGGCTTTCCAGGCCAAGCATATAAAGCTGATAATAAAGTTGATTCATTTAACCAGGTAACTCGCAATGGATAGGTCTGTTGTCAGAAGCGGCGCGTCACGTGCGTGTGTTCCAAATGCTGGCAAGAGAAAGGCAGAATTTAGTAGTAGCGATACCAGAACTACTATGAAACGGAGTAAAAGAAGTTATGATCCTAAATACTTGGCATATGGATTTACTTGGACTGGCCAAGAAGATGACCCGAGACCACAGTGCGCTTTTTTGTTACGAGATCCTTTCTAACGAGAGCTTTAAACCAAGTAAATTACAGCGGCACTTGGAAACTAAGCATCCTGAATCTAAAACGGTGATTTGAAGCCCATCATCTGTAGCCACATAGAAGGGCTCATTGATACATTTTGGAATTATTTCCCCGAAAGAAAGAGCACGGACAATTTGAACAACTGGATCCAAGATCCGTTCATTGCACATGGCGCTCACAACAGGCCTCCCTCTGTCTGAACAGGAGGCGTTGATCGATATTTCGTGCGACGAGCTACTGAAAGTCAAGTTCACTGGACAGGCCCTCGCAAAGTTTTGGATATCAGTCCGGAACGACTACCCAGTGCTGTGTAATGCTGCGCTGAGAAAGCTTGTCCCGTTTGCATCAACATACCTCTGTGAAGCGGGATTCTCGGCTCTCACATTAATAAAAAATAAATGCAGATCTCGCCTCAGAGTAGAAGCGGATCTGCGCCTCTTTCTCAGCACAACGCAGCCACGTATCATGGAACTATGTTCAAATGTACACGCACACCCTTCCCATTAAGTCTCGTTTTTGTTTATTCTTGAAAAGCGCACGTGAATGCATAAAAAATTGCTAAATATGCCTTTATCGTTTTATAAATGTGTATACAGAAACAATTCCGTTTGATAATATTCATTAATAACATTCTTGTCATTCTTGTAATTCCTACACTACACCGTTACAATGATATATAAAATATCATATTATATTATATACGGTACTCATTCAATATGCACAGAATGCCATATAATATTTTCTGTCATGTGCATATTGAATGGGTATTATTAATCTACTATTACTACTAATACTAGCCGAGAGTATGTCAAATTTGGGCTGGTAGCTCTCGGCTAGGTGGCAAATAAAAAAGTTGGTTCAAAAAAGGTTGGGCACCCCTGGTCTAGATGCACTTTCAAACGACCTTTCCACCCTGTGAAGAAAGAAAAAACACATGCCTGTGTGGGGGTAAACTATGATACATGAACACACAAACGTGCCTAACAAACAGAGAAACTTTTCAAATGATGGTGTGTCTGTGTGTTGTGTACATCATCTCCCCCTGGCTAAGCCGACTACAAACAGTGCTTGTGATGGAAGCCCCCCCCCACACACACATATGCCTTCATCAGCCGACATACAGGGAAAATCAAAGATCACAATTCTCTTTCAGCCAGGCTGCCTGTATGATGCTGCTATGTAAAAGTGCTGGAACATGGTACACAGAGAGAGAGAGAAAGAGAGAGAGAGAGAGAGGCGGAGGAAGGAGAGGGAGAGAGAGAGAGGAGGTGGAGGAGGGAGAGGAGGCGGAGGAAGGAGAGAGAGACAGAGAGACAGAGAGACAGAGAGACAGAGAGGCAGAGAGAGAGAGAGAGAGAGAGAGAGAGAGAGAGAGAGAGAGAGAGAGAGAGAGAGAGAGAGAGAGAGAGAGAGAGAGAGAGAGAGAGAGAGAGAGAGGGGGGGGAAAGAGAAGGATCTTCAAAGAGATAAACCACCAGGCGGCCCTGAATCATCGGCATATGGCCCAACAAAGATAATATTTCCTTTGGCAGGGTCCCTCGGGTGGGAGCAGGATGGGTACAAGCTTTAGAAGATGGAACAAGTATAATTGTTGTCATATAATATCATTATACACAGGCTCCCCACGCAAGATGGTGTTAGGCAGTCGAATCAAGCAGTTTCAAGCAGTGCTCCAACCAAATGCCTGTATAGGCCTAGAGTAATGGGTCAGACAAACTCTCTTGTAATTATTATTGCCTTTATTTATACTTGAAAGACCATTTGACTGGCCCTCATTCACAATGACGTCGAGAGCAGTTTAACCCTTTCACTACCACTCTACCAAAGGGTTAACCCTTTCACTGTGGCACTACAGAAGGATAACCCTTTCACTGCCACACGACAAAGGGTTAACCCTTTCACTACCATACAGAAGGTTAACCCTTTCACTACCACACTACAGAAAACCATCTGTAGTGTGGTAGTGAAAGGGTTAACCTTCTGTAGTGTGGTAGTGAAAGGGTTCAAATAACTTGAAAAGATACAGAATAATAAAAAGATAAAACAAGTCAATATTTAAAACCAATTACAAACCAATATCA
The DNA here is from genome assembly GCF_963971535.1 of Notolepis coatsorum. Lineage (NCBI taxonomy): Eukaryota > Metazoa > Chordata > Actinopteri > Aulopiformes > Paralepididae > Notolepis > Notolepis coatsorum. The sequence goes on from NC_140175.1 coordinate 93,092,770, forward strand.
ATTCAAACAAGTATATATAAAACTATGACATTAAACTACCGGTTAATGAAAGATACAAGACACAAAGATCTCAGAGTTTCAAGTGGTCGGAGCAAAGACGCTAAAGGCAGATCTTGCGAGCTCAGCAGGGACTTGGAGGGAAAGCCAAGTCATTAGAGCGTGTGGGGTTCGGTCCAGAGGACAAACCTAGCAGAGATATGATATACGATGACAGCTTCTCAATAAGGGCACTGTAGATAAACAAATACATATGTCTATCACGTCTCTCCGACAGAGAAGACCGTCCAAATTTGTCATACAGGATGCAATGATGATGAGTGCTATAAACACCGCCAGTAATAAACCTGAGAGCTGCGTGGAGGCAGAGGCCTGCCTATAAATCACATCACCATAATCCATAACGGAGAGAAAAACAGCTTCAACAATCCTTTTCCTACACAGCATAGGAAAACTAGTTCTATATAAAAAAAAAAATCTATATTACTGTATATTTCAATGTAAATTTGTCATCTATCCTGATACCAAGGTACAAAGGTTTACCTGACTGTGTAAAAATGGCCAATATGTGTTGTTTTTTCCTTATTACTGTGGGAGAGTGCAATCATCCAATCCACCAACCAACTCAAAATGAGAGTGAATAACAACAGAAGAATATTGCAGGGGTTTTTGGCAAATTATTTTGGGCCGCTACCCACACGGTTAGCTGTGTTGCTCATTCCACGAATGCATTCTCCTTGCAAGTTGTACCTAATTTTAAAGATGACTAATCAGGCTTTCCAACAATATAAAATACAATACCAATTGGTATTATTAACTCATTCAGCGCCAGACCCGACATTTCTCGGGGTTATCTCGCCAGCGGTTGAGCGCCATACCCGAGATTTCTCGTTGGAATTGCAATGCCGATCAAATATCACCAGGTGGCAGTATCACCTACCTTTTGAACTCTGATAGAAAGGGAACAGGAGAGTCAATGAATGAACCGGACTATCGAGACTCGCTCTGAGTGGGAGGAGCTCTTCCAAAGCAATCGCTAGCAGATCTGCTCGTCTCAAAACCTATAGTGTGCCGTAAACACGAGTAATTACAATTATTGCGATTGTCGATGGGATCATTGGAATTATTCTTTTTGGATTACCTTCTACCTTCTGGCTTACAGGGTAATAGTAGAAATACACAAGGCCACAAAATGCTGGAGACGCTGGGCTCGTCAGTTCGAGCCCAGCGCTCCACATTTGCTTTCAGTTTAGCTGGTCGTCCGTACTAATACACATTGGCCGTATTAGGGGGTGGGAAACTGATGGGTGGGGATCGGGCGTTGTGGACAGCGACTCCCACAGGTCGGTTGGTGCGCCTGCGCAGTAGAATCAGGAAGTGTCGGGGGCAGCGTGAGCCTCCCACACGTTACTCCTCGCCACTGAGAGATCGAGCTGCGCAGGTGAAAAGATGCGACTGCTGTTACCTCAAGTACCGGAGGGGACTTGTGCTATGTATGACTTAGTCCACATTGCAGCCGGCTTGTGGGAGGCAAGAAACAGCGTCCGTGACAGGGGAGGGTTGAATTGGATGATACGAGATTGGGATGGGAGAAAATATAGAAAATGGGAGAAAAAGTGGATGAATGAAATTTGATCTGAATATTACATATACATATCTTCATGTGAAAACCACATCGACGAAATTGTGTGCATGTGCCAGGTCTCCCAAGAAGCTATTTAAAGCTTTTGGAGGGAGCCTGATCACAAATATAAACAAAATATAAACTAAAACTAAAACAAAAACAAAAACATACAACGTGGGTAGGTTTACACACCTACCTACTAACAAACATACAACATAGATACATAAATACAGACAATTAATATACCTATGTATGGATTCTATTTAGAGATTTAAGCAGTTCCTCTTTCAGTGATTTTTGAAGGTTATGAAGGATTTAGACAGTTTCAGACTCTCGTCGAGCTCGTTCCAGATCTGTGGGCCCCTGCATGCTATGCTGGCACATTTGAGTTTTCTCCTCTTGCCAAAGATAAGATGCCTATTTCTTGTGTTGTGGATGTGCAGTAGTCGGCAGACTGGGACAAGCTCAAACTTGATACATAATTGATGCATTTAGGTGTACATTAAACTCAACGAGCCTCAGGAGACCAAAGTGATGGAACAAAGGGCGTGAGGGCGCATTAAACCCAGACCATGACACTACTCGTAGTATTTTTGCACCATATGACATTACAATAATTAATGAGGGGTTCATACAAAGTTGTATATAGAGTGAGAAGGGCAGGTAAGGGAAGAAAATTATGTATTTTACAGAATAAACCAACTTATTTGGACAGTTTTGTTAGTAGATATTTAATGTGGCATTTGAAATTTAGTGACTCATCGATGACGACCCCCAGGAATTTTGTGGACACCACTCTTGACAGCTCCTTTCCATTCATTTGAATGCACATATGATCAGTGCACATCCAATTTGAGTGAAAAACAATAAAGTTTGTTTTGCTGAGATTTAGTGATCATTTATTGCACTTGAACCAGGTGTCCACTTTTTGTAATTTAGCGTTGAGTAAATCTTGTAGCTCGAGTGGATTTTTATGGGACAAAAACAAATTTTAATAACTAAATAATAATAATAATAATAATAATAATAATAATAATAATACACTTTATTTGTGTACCTTTCATACAACAACGTTCCAGTACCTCAACCTCCTCCCGATAGGCCTTCTCGTCGTTGTCCGAGATCAGCCCCACCACCACAGTGTCTTCAAACTTCACTATGGAGTTGGAGCTGAACCTGGCCACACAGTCATGTGTGTACAGTGAATACAGCAGGGGGCTCAGAACACAGCCCTGGGGGGACCCGATGCTCAGGGTGATTGTGCTGGAGGTCTGACCCCCCACCCTGACAACCTAGGGCCTGTCACTCAGAAAGTCCAGGATCCAGGCGCTCATGGCGGAGCTCAGACCCAGATCGATCAGCTTGTCAGCCAGTCTGATGGGGACTATGGTGTTGAACGCTGAGCTGTAGTCAATGAACAACAGTCTCACATAGCCCCCCTTCTGGCTGTCCAGGTGAGAGAGGGTGCTGTGCAGTACCTGGGAGACCGTGTCGTCAGTGGACCTGTTTGTCCTGTAAGCAAACTGCAATGGGTCCATGTTACTATGGAGGGAGGCACAGATGTGATCCTTGACCAGCCTCTCAAAGCATTTCATGACCACAGAGGTGAGTGCCACCGGTCTGTAGTCATTTAGGCCTGCTAGGGAGGAGTTTTTTGGTACAGGGATTATAGTGGACACCTTGAAGTAGGCAGGGACCACGGACTCGGGACCGGGGCCAGCCGATTTGCACAGGACTCGAGTATTCGTCCTGTTATCCCATCTGGGCCTGCAGCTTTCCTAGTATTTACCCCCATAAACGCTCTTCTCACTCTGTGTTCCTCTCTGTGTTTAGTGCAGTGCAATAAAATTGTAGAATAGAATAGATATAAAAATGAGCACATAAAGTGCAGACATATAAAATCAGTTTTTTACAGTGCAATAAAATTGTTCTGAAAGACACTATGGTAGTAAGTCATACTGGCCATCAGTGTAACTAGTAAGAGTATAGGTAAAGGATATGTACAGATATAGATATAGTATCTACAACAGATATGTAAAAAGGATTATATGCAGGTAATATTTTTGAATGAAGACTATGATTAGTTCCGGGATCCATTCAGCTCTCTCTCTCTATCTGCACAGCATCAGCGTTTAGCTGCCAAAGATGAAATTACCGAATTATCTACAAGTCTCACACTAGTCTCACGGTGCCAGAGCCGTCTCCAGACTGCGTACTAGCGCTCTGTGCCAGCTCACACATGGAACAGAGTTTGGAAAGCTTTTGCCTTCTGGAGATGAATGTCCCTCTCGCTTCAACGAGCGTTGTCAACATGAGAGAGAGAGAGAGAGAGAGAGAGAGAGAGAGAGAGAGAGAGAGAGAGAGAGAGAGAGAGAGAGAAGAGAGAGAAGAAGAGAGAGAGGAGAGAGAGAGAGAGAGAGAGAGAGAGAGAGAGAGAGAGAGAGAGAGAGAGAGAGCATGTTGCACAAGTTGTTTCACAATCTCTCCCTCTCTCCGCTCTCTGAAGCAAATTCTTTTTAAATATTGTTATAGCCTATGCATGTGTATTTAACTCTGTTAATTCATACTGTATATTCTTAATATTTTATCTACTGTATTAATTATTTTAATTTAAAATTCTCATTTCAGGAGTTGTATCAATTAGTTCAATGGAATTTATTATATATTATTATTATTATTATTATTATTATTATTATTATTATTATTATGAAATTGGTGTGAATCCTCAGTTTTAAATGCACTACAAGCTAAATGATGGTGTGTTGTTAACTCATTCACGGCCAACCACGACTATAGTCGGGTTGGCTAACTTGACTTCTATTTTATACTTATTATACTTATCTATTTTTATCTAGCACAATCTCTGGAGCAAAACAGAAAGAAGCATTTTATATAAAAGTATTCTGTACTTTTGTATGACAACTAATAAAGAAACTTGAACTTGAAATCTCGCCATGCGTTGAGCGCCAAAACCCGAGTATAGTCGGGTTTTCGATCGTTTTCATAGTTTCTTTTATTATTATTATTTTTTTTATTCTATACAGTCTCACGGACCTCTGTGTTACCATTGGAACTCATTCTGAGACCCTGAAAGTGCAATACCGGCCGAATCCTGCTAGGTGGCAGTATCGCCTACCCTTTGAAACCTTATTTCACACTGTGTGTTACATTGTATATGGTCCGGGCAGAGAATTTAGACCAAGCCAAGTGAATCGCTTCATCCGAGCACTTTGGAACGCATTCAGCATACTTCATGCATATTTTGTGCCAGTTCATGTCAGGGACCCGATGGACATCAATACTGAAAATCGCGATCAGACAATTGGAATATTGTTTTTGGGATACCTCCTAGTAAAAGTAAGGGCTATATGACATCAATCCTACTTTGATCCAACAATGATTTCACATCGATACTCCAAAACGTATTGCCGTATTGCCGATCAGAGCATCAAAAAACTACCCTCTGATGCATTCATGATGAAACATAATGCCTATTATATACCTTTGATTTGGAAATAGTAATGTGTCCAGGAGAGCAACGCGAACGCCTTTAGCAAAATTCACATAGCGCTCCATAACGCAGCTTCCAGGAATTTGCCAGGATCACTCTGAAACTATACAATATTCACCACGGGATAACACACAAACATATAAAAATCATTTTTTTTTAAATGTTTACATGTTGGACGAGAGATAGTGACTGTCAAATGAGCCATAGTATTGTCTCCATAGCTATAATATAGAATATAGATATAGCTCTGCAAACATCGTGACGCACAGTAAAAATCCCTATCTTTTAAAGCGTGGCCCATTGACTATAAGGATGGATGAAATGGCTGGCGCTGAAAGTGTTAATAGCTTCATGTTGCAAAACATAAAAGAAAATGCTCCCATCCCCCAATTTAGTAGTTATGCCAATTCCCTTCCTGATCGTTGTGTTACCCTACTGTCAGTCTGGGGAGGGTGTAGACAACCACACGCCTCCTCGATACATGTGGAGTCGCTAGCCACTGCGCTATCTCCCCCAGATCCCCTCCCTGCTGAAGACTGAAGAGGCACCCCAACTGACCAGTAGGAGTCGCTAATTGCAAGAACCAGCTCAGATCCCACCGACTTCCCACCTACAAACACTGACAATTGTCACATACTAAGCAAGTGTGTGTCTAAGTGTCTATTAACCCTTTCACTACCACACAACAGAAGGTTAACCTTTCACTACCATGGTGAACCATCTGTAGTGTGGTAGTGAAAAGGGTTAACCTTATGTATTGTCACAGTGAAAGGGTTAACAATTTGGTAGTGTGGTAGTGAAAGGGTTAAAGGCAGAACAGATCTCACTATCATCACATACTAAGCAAAGTGTCTATTAAAGGCAGAACAGATCTCACTATGATCATATTAAAGGCAGAATAGATCTTACTATGATCACATACTAAGCAGTCATCAAATTTGACATGAGAAGGTAGAGAAGCAGCAGAATAGCTTGTATTGGATTTTACCACCTTCCAGAATTCTGCACAAAATAAGACCTGGAGAACAAGTTGAAATAATAATCTGATTTATCATTTCTTTTTAGCTTATCTTTTTGTGTCTAGCCAAAGTAGCCATGAATAAGGTTGATAGTTCGGGGGGAAACCATGAACTAAACTCCTCAATCCTTGTATTTTATATCGTTGGAAAGCCTGATTACTTTTGTCACCTTTGCAACGAGGTACAACTTGTAAGGATCATGCATTCGTGGAATGAACAACACCGCTAAGAAAAACAAAATCCCCTGCAATATTCTTCTGTTGGTATTCACTCGTTTTGAGTTGCTTGGTGAATTGGATCAGCTTGGGAGAGCTGTACGTACCAGAGTGACCAACGCAACCATGTTGGCTGACTTGCAGCAAATCCTGGTTGAGGAATGGGATGCCATCCCACAGCTGTGTGAGACCAGGCTGGTGACCAGCATGAGGTGCCAAGCTCCTTTTTTTTGAGGAGTTTATATCTATTTTTAAAGGTATATGCTAATTTATGACTGAAATAATCTGAAGTTAATTCATCATCAGGAATTCTGGATGTAAGTTAAATGTTAAATTATCCATAGAGGTAATTTAGATTGTTTTAAATTAAAATGTTGCTTGTTGATTAACTATAACTATAAAGAACTATATTTTGTGATGAAGTTCTCTTCAGATGTGTGTTCCTAATGCATGCGATAGGGCAACAATCACTAATCCCTGAATGGAAAACACCACTGCAATGATTTTGTCACTCCTATTAGAAACAATCAAATCAATTAGAGTAAATCTCAAAGGGTTCAGATTAGGCCTGGTGGGTTCATTGATCAATTGAGATAAATTGAGGCTAGAAGATGCTAAATCAATATTAAAATCTATCATTTCTGAATTAGTATACCTCCTTTAAATAATCAGAAGCATTAGTCAACCAATCAATGTTAAAAACTATAATTTCTGAATTAGTATACAGAGAGAGTACCTCTGCCAAATAATCAATAGACCTAGCATCATCTGATGGAGGTCTATAAATCACAATTACAACTTTTTTTTTTGACACACAATCTATCTTTAGTAGTGCAATATATTCAAAACATTTAGGCATGGTAACAGCATGTACAACAGAAACAGAGAAACAAGATGACAAGTGATCCAAGTTTCTGATGCTAGAGAAGACTTCTAAAATAATCAACCCTAAGCCTTTACTGGTCTTATAAGAATCATTTAGGCTGAATGGGGATTTAATAATGTAATTCAGCTTGATGGGGTAATTGATCTCAAGCTCTGCCCTCTCTTAGCTTGACCTAGGAAAGCAACCCTTGTGATACGATGGTAGGGCTGCACGATTTTGGGAAATAATCTAACTGAAATTTTTCGGACAGATATTGCGATTGTGATAAAATTTGCGATTATAATAAAAAATATGTAAGCAGCCCCACAGAGGTTTATTGTAAAATGTGGCTTGCATCTGGCCTACGCGGTGGGTCTGTTCGGGACACCGAGCCTGAACATTTTTCTTTTTACCTGGGAATCGATACCGGTACCCCCTCTCTGAAGTCTAAACTTCACAACACAACTTCACTAAAACCCCTTACCTCCCTCTCCCAAACCGTTCCTACAACAATAACAACAACTTGCAAATTAGATCTTGTATCTCAATGGGACTTCCTGGTTAAAAAAAAAAAAAAAAAAAAAATTAAGATCTATTAATCGTTCAGCCCTATACGATAGTACGATAAAGCAACAGTTGTGATTGTAGGATCAAGATAAGAGGTCAAAGCTTGAGATAAGTCAATTGCTGTTGAGTAATAAACGTTTTCGACTTAAAACAACAAACTCGCATTCGAGAACTGACTATATGGCTGATGTCACCTGTTTGTCACTACAGACAAGGAAGTGACACATCATGACCGATATAATTTAGGACTTTCAGATATGGAGGAGCACTGTTATTTAGTAGGGATGGGCGTGAGTAATTGATCTCACCGCGGGACCAAACTCTACCTGTGGAGTCTCACCACGGGACCAAACTCTACCTGTGGAGTCTCACCGGGGGACCAAACTCTACCTGTGGAGTCTCACCGGGGGACCAAACTCTACCTGTGGAGTCTCACCGGGGGACCAAACTCTACCTGTGGAGTCTCACCACGGGACCAAACTCTACCTGGCTAGTCTCACCACGGGACCAAACTCTACCTGTGGAGTCTCACCGGGGGACCAAACTCTACCTGTGGAGTCTCACCGGGGGACCAAACTCTACCTGTGGAGTCTCACCACGGGACCAAACTCTACCTGTGGAGTCTCACCGGGGGACCAAACTCTACCTGTAGAGTCTCACCACGGGACCAAACTCTACCTGTAGAGTCTCACCGGGGGACCAAACTCTACCTGTGGAGTCTCACCGGGGGACCAAACTCTACCTGTAGAGTCTCACCACGGGACCAAACTCTACCTGTAGAGTCTCACCACGGGACCAAACTCTACCTGTGGAGTCTCACCATGGGACCAAACTCTACCTGTAGAGTCTCACCACGGGACCAAACTCTACCTGTAGAGTCTCACCACGGGACACAAAGCCACATGAAAACCGCACCGGCACTCTTTATCATCTGTGGATCCGGTAGAAACACGACCTGCTACTGCGTTACGTAATGTGTTTGAATGCGGTGCAGCCTTCAGTCCTGCCGGCCCTACAGTCACAGGGCAGGAACACAGACGCTGTAGTCTAGAGACACAGAGAGGCAGAGCGGCTCCTACAGTCACAGGGCAGGAACACAGACGCTGTAGTCTAGAGACACGGAGAGGCAGAGCGGCTCCTACAGTCACAGGGCAGGAACACAGACGCTGTAGTCTAGAGACACAGAGAGGCAGAGCGGCTCCTACAGTCACAGGGCAGGAACACAGACGCTGTAGTCTAGAGACACAGAGAGGCAGAGCGGCTCCTACAGTCACAGGGCAGGAACACAGACGCTGTAGTCTAGAGACACAGAGAGGCAGAGCGGCTCCTACAGTCACAGGGCAGGAACACAGACGCTGTAGTCTAGAGACACAGAGAGGCAGAGCGGCTCCTACAGTCACAGGGCAGGAACACAGACGCTGTAGTCTAGAGACACAGAGAGGCAGAGCGACTCCTACAGTCACAGGGCAGGAACACAGACGCTGTAGTCTAGAGACACAGAGAGGCAGAGCGGCTCCTACAGTCACAGGGCAGGAACACAGACGCTGTAGTCTAGAGACACAGAGAGGCAGAGCGGCTCCTACAGTCACAGGGCAGGAACACAGACGCTGTAGTCTAGAGACACAGAGAGGCAGAGCGGCTCCTACAGTCACAGGGCAGGAACACAGACGCTGTAGTCTAGAGACACAGAGAGGCAGAGCGGCTCCTACAGTCACAGGGCAGGAACACAGACGCTGTAGTCTAGAGACACAGAGAGGCAGAGCGGGAGTCAAGGCACCCAAAGCTGCTTAGCTGAAGGCTGGAGACCACTAATAAAATAAGCCTGGTGGCACCGTGACCACGCTGTGACCGGAACACACACACAGGAGAATGGACATGTATACTGAATGAACACGCACTCTGAATGAAACTCTCAAACACACCCCTCTCTCTCTCTCTCTCTCTCTCTCTCTCTCTTCTCTCTCTCTTCTCTCTCTCTCCTCTCTCTCCTCTCTCTCTCCTCTCTCTCTCTCTCTCTCACGCACCCACACACGCACTCTCACGCACGCACACACAGGAGAATGGACATGTATACTGAATGGACACGCACTGTGTGTGCAAACTCTCAAACACACACAATACACACACTCACACACACACTCTCTCTCTCTCTCTCACGCACACACACACACTCGCCCCCCCCCCCCCCCCCCCCCCACCAGTGGAAGAATTCCCTAGCCAGTTTCCATGCTCTGGAGCTGACCCCGTCAGTAAAGCCAGCGGGGAGGGAGGTCTGTGTGTCGCCAGTCTGATTAACATGATTACCCTGCTGCCTATTAAGACTTTTATTAATGCCTGCAAATGCCAAACAATCCCATACAGTCAGCCATGAGAGTGTGTGTGTGAGTGAGTGTGAGCACATGCACTGTGGGTATTGTCTAGGTGCTATAAGCCAAACTCAATTCAACTCAAGTTAGTAGTTGAACCAACAGCAGTCCCTCCGACATGTTGCTTTTCAAAGGCAAAAACGAATTAAATTAAATGTTTTTAAACACACGATGACCCGCGCCACTTGTCCTCCTGAAACTCATTTTGCATTCAGACGTCAAAACGGTCTCTCTTCATTGTCAACCGCCGGGACATTTTGAGCTCCATGAGGTATCTTTTTGTTATTTTCAGGGTTCCCGTTTTCACACCGTTGAATGTTTTGCACAAAGTATGCTCTTTGAACCGCGGGTATTCAACCCACAGGGACAAAGAAATTCAAGAAGAAGAAGAAAAAGTGCCTGTTTAGAATGCAAAATGAAGAAGGGCACTCAAGAGATGCCTACTCCCACACATGAGGCGAGCCGAGCCGGGCCTGCAAGCGCCCTCTGTGCGCGATCTTCACGTTTGGAATCGCTGCGCGAGAATTTCAAGGAGAAAGCACTTTCACGGGAGGTCGTTGTCTGAGGGGGCAGGGTCGAGGTCAGCGGTACGTTAATGTATTCCAGAGCATCAGAAAGCTGCGACCGTGAAGATTAATGTGAGACGCAGTTCTCACCGTGTGTCAATATTTCCTATTCATAAATATTTTGTGAACGCAATTGGCACGTTGAATCCACAATAATGTCAGCTTTACAGATATACACCCAAATCATGGCACACCGAGAGTATATAGAAATAGGCAGACATCTAATTTAAAAAGTGCATGGTTTTGACCAAAAGCTACATGGCACTACATTTGAGATGTTTTTTTTTTTTTAAGGTGAGACTTTTGTGGTTCATTCAGATAATGTTGAGGTGACATGTCAGGGGAGCACACTGTAAAGGGCCAGGCTATACTGTACCAATTGCCTCAAGATGATGCTATTTATAATTTGGAGCAAAGCGATGCCCCTTCCCCAGTATCGTTCATTTGGTCGTCCTCAGACAGGTTCGCCAGTGGAGATTCCAATCATTACGGTCCTCCATACATCCGGCCAGTTCTCCCAGAGCTCCCCACACACCGGCATCCTTCCTCAGCACGTCCACGTATGTTGGCGTGGGACGTCCTCTTGGTCGGCGCCCGTGCGTTGGCTCGCGGAGCACCAGCTTGCTAGTGGGAAGTTCCTGGTGTCGGTGGCAGTGACCTGCAAGTTTCATCCTCCTGGAATGAAGCCACCTTGGCGCTCAGCCTTGCTAGTCCCCCCGTACAGATGCTTGTTGGTTACACGCTCGCTTTGGTCGATGGTCAGTACCACACGCAGCATTCTGGTATAGCATCCGTCCAGAGACTTCTGTCCAGTATGCTAGCATGAAATAACCTGTATCTACAGTGTTCCTCCTCAGAATCTCTACATTCAGGTGAGAGACAGCAACGTTGGCGGAACCGTCTGCGATCCCATAATGTATCGGGAGTTTAGACTAGATTAAAATGTATTGTCATCATTATCCAGCACAAGTACAGTACAACGAAAAGAGGTTTGGCATTTAACCAGAGTGCAAATGTAACAGTAAAGTGCAATAGTAATATACAATGAACAAATTAAAAGAGTACTACTGAGTAATAGTGCTAATCAGATGTATATTGAGTGAGTTGTAGTATTCATATTATTAATATAGTTATATATAATTATTAATATAGTATTAAGACACTATGTAAGTTGTACTGGCCAGCAGCGTAACTAGTAAGAGTAGGTAAGGGATATGTACAGATATAGATATAGTATCTACAGATATGTAACATGGGTTATATGCAGGTATGTACAGACATATGTGGATTGTGGATAAATATATACATTGAAAATAACTATATCTATGCAGTATATACAGCATTATTGTACATGCTATCATACAGAGTTATGTGTTATATGTGGGTGTATAAGTATGTATACAGAAGGATTATATGCAGGTATATTCAGATAGATATTGATATATATGTATGTGGTAAATATAAATATGGCGGTCAGGTGGCGTAGCTGATCGCTATACTAACTCGTTTGGCTGGGTTAGGGGGAGGGAAGCCGTTGGTGGGAAACTGGCGTTGTGGACAGCGACGCCTACAGGTCAGGTCTGGGCGCTTGCTCAGCGGAGGCAGGACTTGAGGAAGGCAGCATGACCTCCCACGCGTTACACTTCACCAATGAGAGCCCTCGCTGCCAGGTGAGAAGAGAGCCACTGGCTGTCGCCGCACGTGTCGGAGGAAGCGTGTGGATACTTCAGGGTTCCCTTGTACCGACCAGTAGGAGAACATGTGCACAACAACCAGGTAGGAGAGGGGGGAATTGGCACAACGACTAAATTGGGACGGGGAGAAAACAGAGAAAAATCGGAGAAAGAGAGATACAAAAAAAGATATATATAAATATATAAATGTAAATATACAGCACTATTGTACATGCTATCATACAGAATTACATGTAAATATGAGTTCATTTATTTGCGGCAATTCCCTTGCGGTGGCACAAACGACCACAGACATTCAGGGTCAAGGACAACCCGCTTCTTTCTTGCCAAATGATGTTTCACCATCCGTTTGGCATTAGCCGCTAAGAGGAGAGTCTGACACGTGGTGAAACAGCAGCCCGGCTAGACTACAATGACAGGTTACATTTTTAAGATAAGATGTAATGTCAAGATTAGATTACATGATGTGTAATACAATTACACGTGATCATGTTTTATTTACAATCACCCGCTTCCCTCTTCTGAAGGGACTTCCCTAACTCACTTACCGGATGATGAAAAATAAATTGGGTACTAATCATAAAGCTGGGATTTTTCTCATAAAGGAGATAAAAGTTATTAGAGTTATCATGCTCCTGTCACCACACCCACACACCCCCCCCCCCCCCACACACACCCACCACACAGAGAGGTACAGGTTTCAACTGGTTGAAAAGTGGTCTATCGTGATTGTCCTTGTTTTGTCATTTCATCCTTGTCTAGCGTTGTGAAAGAGTCATGGGCGTACTCCGGTATCTCTACCATTCCGTTTTAGGCTCTAGGATCTAGTTATCTATACATATATATATATATATCCTCCATTTCAATTAAGATGTTAATAGCTTTGAATGCTCCCTAAATGGATCTACATTCCAGAGACGCACCAGAAACCTTTCCATCTGTAGAAGTTATTCATCACAGTGACGACCATGCTGTCCGTCAAGAATTAAACACTTCCTGGTGTCTGGGCAGTGCAGATGTAAAAGCGCTCGCCTGCCACCGCAGAGATTCCACAACATAGATGTATACCATGTAGGGGTGTAACGATGCATCGATTAATCGAAATGCATAGATTCTAATGTGTTCGATTCGATGCATCGATTTGAATATGTTAGAATAGATTATAATCGAAATTAATCGAAATAAAAAGATTTTTTTTTTATTTTTTTTTTAATCTATTTTTTTTTGTGTATTGTTTTTATTGACCTATAGTCCATTCATGCTGAGTGAATCAGTTCCCCCAGCCACATTTGTGTATTAAATTTATTTTGGGGGAATTAACTGATAGAAAATTTATTGAAAATTTATCGAATCGTGGTCAAATTAAGAGATTTCATGATGCATTGAATCGTTGCCTGAAGAATCGTAATCGAATCGAAGTGAGGTCGAATCGTTACACCCTACCGTGGGCGTGGGATTACAGGGAAAGGCTTACGCACTTGCTTGATACCGCAATATACCTTAAAACAGTATACCATTACATCCCTAACTGTGAGAGGGCAGCCCTAGCAGGCATTCATGTGAGCTAAACGGTTGTTTATGTGAGCTAAAAGGTTGTTTCCGTAAGCTAAAAGGTTGTTTATGTGAGCTAAAAGGCTTCTTATGTGAGCTAAAGGGCTGCTTATGTGAGCTAAAGGGCTGCTTATGTGAGCTAAATGGCTGTTTGTGAGTTAAAAGGCAGTTTACGTGAGCTAAAAGGCTGTTTAAGTGAGCTAAATGGCTGTTTATGTGAGTTAAAAGGCAGTTTGTGTGCACTAAAAGGCTGTTTAAGTGAGCTAAAAGGCTGTTTAAGTGAGCTAAATGGCCGTTTATGAGAGTTAAAAGGCCATTTGTGTGAGCTAAACGTCTGTTTATGTGAGCTAAAAGGCTGTTTATGAGAGTTAAAAGGCTGTTTAAGTGAGCTAAAAGGCTGTTTATGAGAGTTAAAAGGCTGTTTAAGTGAGCTAAAAGGCTGTTTATGAGAGTTAAAAGGCCATTTGTGTGAGCTAAACGTCTGTTTATGCAAGCTAAAAGGCTAAGATGTAACAGAAGACGTTATATAGCGCCTGCATTTCCCTTTTAACTTCTCAAAAACAAATCTGTTAGATAATGAAATGTCCACAGGGCAAACGGTCCAAAGCGGGGGAGCCGTGAACCAAGTGTCCTCTGCAGCAGCAGCAG
>NC_140175.1:93109892-93128340 GCF_963971535.1 Notolepis coatsorum
ATTTCCATTGATAATTCCTCGGGGCAGCCTGTCCTGAATGGGCCGCTATTGCACATCTTTGGATTCTCCCTAGCTCCTAGTATGTTGATCTAACAAATCCAGTCTGGGTTTTCCTACCCGGGCAGTAGCACCGTTTATAACACATGGATTGGGGAGAATCAAGCACTGTGGATTCATGTATTTCGTGGATTATCTTGGCAACACAATCGAGATCAATACTTGGAATGGCGATCAGATAATTGGATTATTCTTTTTGCAGTACAGCCTAGTCAAGGTAAGTGCTATATGTTATCAATTTTGCGTTGTTGCGAGCATGCCTTTATGTGACGATCGAAGCATAACATGATGAATGGTATGATGAAACATAATACCGATAACACAGAATTACTCTAAAACTATACTCATATTCACCACGGTATAAAACGGGAATGTATTGATGAAAGAATTATCTGATTTTTGCATGTTGACCGGAAGAAACTCAATGACAATCGACTATATTATTAGATCCATAGCTATAATATTTAATATAGTTTTAGCACTGCAAACACCGGCATGTACCCCCGTTCATTATTTACAGCACTGGCACACACGGCCATACGCCCACAGCGACCTCTGGCGCCCCAATGTGTTAACACTTTCTGCGCCATACCCGAGATTTCTCGGGTTTCAAATCCAACCGTTAAGCGCCAACCCAGAGATTTCTCGGGTTTAGATCCTTTATTTTTTTCCGATTTTCCTATTCAAAACAGTCGCGCAGACCTTGGTGACTCATCTGAGTACTTGAAATTGCAATGATGATTGAATCCCGCCAGGTGGCAGTATCACCTACCTTATGAACATGCATATGGCCCAGCTTAGTGTGGGTGGCTCCAGCCCCAAAACAACTAGGGACTCACTCTACTAGTAGGTTGCGAGCAGCTGTGAGCAGGACGACAATGGTGATCGCCTAGAGCGAACTATTGGATATTATGAAAAAGACTAAATGGATTATATGGATCATGGTTATGGACGATAAGGTGCGCTTCCCAACGTTATATGTATTGATCCTGTTCTGATTCAAGGCACTTGGACTCGAAGTGAGAAATGGAGTACCTCTAAAACAAAGGTAACGTCTATTTTACATCTACTTTACCGAAACTCCATCATAAAACATGCATTTGTATGATCACAGCGTCGGAACCCCCCCCCCCCCCCGCAGGCGAGCAGCCACGAGATTTGCGCATACGCTGCACAAAACACACTTTATCTCACAATCTAGAAAACCAGTCTGGTTTATTTTGAAACGGGGCGATGTTTAGCTCGGGATTGTGCACGAACGAGGGTATGTAGAAACAAACTCTTTTTTTACATGTTGGAGTATAAATAGTACCCGTCAAATGAGCCATACTATTGTCTCCATAGCTATAATATAGAATATACAATAGCTCCGCAAATATCGTGAAAATGGGAAAAAAAAACTGGCACCAGGGAGTACAGATGGGAAAACAGTGTGGCAGTCAATGAGTTAATATGTACAGTGATAAAGGTATAAGCCACTATGGTCGTAGTGTTAATTTAAATATGTACAGTGATAAAGGTACAAGCCACTATGGTAGTAGTATTAATATGTACAGTGATACAGGTATAATACACTATGGTAGTAGTATTAATGTACAGTGATAAAGGTATAAGACACTATGGTAGTAGTATTAATATGTACAGTGATAAAGGTACAAGACACTATGGTATAGTAATTACTCTGCTTGTTTAATATATATTGATGGTTTTGAGAAAATCCTCTGAGCCTGAATCCATCCCGACTGTTTCAATACAGTCTTTCTTTGTGTATGATCAGTGTTTCCATTACTGCCCTCTCTCTCTCTACCTCTCCATCTCTGTCTCTCTCTCTCCATCTCTCTATTTGCACCCCCCTCTCTCTGTGTGTCTCTCTCTCTCTGTCTCTCTACCTCTCTGTCTCTCTCTCTCTGTCAGTCTCTCCCTCTCTACCTCTCTGTTTCTCTCTCTCTCAATCTCTCTCTGTCTCTATCTCTTTCTCTCTCTCTCTTTTCCAGCTTGCCGCATTGTCAGTTAGTCACAGCCACTTCTGCCTCGCTCCTGTCTGCTCCTCTGCACCCAGACAGTCTCTCTCACACACACTCTCTCACACACACACACACACACACACACACACACACACACACACACTCTCACACACACACACACACACACACACCTCTGCCCAGACAGATATCATTAGTCGCAATGATCCCGCCCTGTCTGACTCGTTTTGCATTTGCATAAAAAACCACAGGCAGACAGAACAGTGTGTGTGTGTGTGTGTGAGAGAGAGAGAGAGAGAGAGAGAGAGAGAGAGAGAGAGAGAGAGAGAGAGAGAGAGAGAGAGAGAGAGAGAGAGAGAGAGAGAGAGAGAGAGAGAGAGAGAGAGAGAGAGATAGGGCTGTCCTTTTATTTTATTTTTTTTTACCTTTTCTTGGGATTCAAAGCTTCAGCACCAATTATCATTGATTATTCAAAACTTTGCGACAAAGGGGCAAAGGGGGGTTATGTACTTTCTTCAAACTTGCTGTTATTATTAATTAATTATGTCTTTATCACATGCTTTATTATTTTAGGCTGTATTATTGTAAGTATTATGCTATTGAGAGACAATGGCAAAATCAGACAGAGTTTTTTTCTTCTCTTCATTGACATTTAATTGGCTAAAAATGTTGCAATAATCGAATTAAATTAATTACTTAACGTCTATAAAAACAAAAATGCTCATACATACAAAATACAACACAAACCATGTGTTGACAGCAGTAGACTAATCCACAAAATAAATGGGCTTATAGTCGAACAGTGTGGCATTGCATGAGAAAGGTCTCCAGCTACCAGTAACTAGTCTAACAGAGGGGTTTAACCCTTTCACTGCCGCACTACCAAAGGTCCCTTTCACTGCGACAATATGGAAGGTTAACCCTTTCACTGTCACTCGACAAAGGGTTAACCCTTTCACTACAGAAGGTTAACCCTTTACGATCACACTACAGATGGTGTGATAGTAAAAGGGTTAACCTTCTGTAGTGTGGTAGTGAAAGGGTTAAGTGTGCGAAGGTGAGAACAGATGTATTGCTATCAGGGAGCAAAGATACAGTAGTTGGTAACTTGGTCCCAAATCCAACTGGAGGGAGGAAGTGGAACCCAAGACAGGCAGTACAGGAAGCAGAGGCAGCTCTCAGGCGTACAGACGTTGTAGGTTAAGATGCAACAAGGCCGGGCGTGAGGCAGGTCCCACAGACAGGAGGACACTGGTAGTGGAGCAGGTACGGCGACGAGAGGAAATAGTGAGGTGTACAAAGGCCTGTGGCCCAGGAGAAGCAGGGGCAGTGGATGAACTGGGAAAGTGTGGAGAAGAGGAAGCTTAGCTGGAAGGACCTGTGGGGTACGGAGGAAAATCATATCAAATTCCCGATAGGGGGGCGGCTACGTGGTGCAGTGGGCAAGGCGCTCACCACAAATGCTGGAGAAGCTGGGTTCGCCTGTTCGAGCCCAGCGCTCCACATTGCTTTCAGTTTAGCTGGTCGTCCGTACTAATACACATTGGCCGTATTAGGGGGTGGGAAACTGATGGGTGGGGATCGGGCGTTGTGGACAGCGACTCCTACAGGTCGGTCGGTGCGCCTGCGCAGTAGAATCAGGAAGCGATGGGGGCGGCGCCCCTCCAAAGCGCAGACCCCTGACGCTGAAAGATCGCGCCGCGCAGGTGGAAAGATGCGACTGCTGTTACCTCGAGTATCGGAGGGGACTCGTGCTATGTATGACTTAGTCCACATTGCAGCCGGCTTGTGGGAGGCAAGAAACAGCGTTCGAGACAGGGGAGGGTTGAATTGGATGATACGAAATTGGGATGGGAGAAAAATAGAAAATTATCTAGTCTTTATAAGGCCGGTATACATGGTAAAATAAACTTCAGATGGTCCAAAATTCAGCTGCCCGCCTCCTCACCAACACCCGGTCCCGTGACCACATCACTCCTGTCCTCCACACTCTCCACCTTTAAATCCCAACTCAAAACGTACCTGTTCTCCCAAGCATACCTTCCCTACCTATAACCACCCTCTTCTGTGACCCCCGTTTCCATCAGGGGAGTTGATGTGGACATGGTGGAGGTGTACAAATACCTCGGTGTGCACAATGACAACAAACTGAACGGGTCAAAACATGCAGAGGCACTGTACAAGAAGGGCCAGAGCCGACTCTACTTCCTCAGAAGGCTGAGATCCTTCAATGTCTGTACAAGGATGTTGAGGATGTTCTATGGGTCGGTGGTGGCGGGGGCCTTCTTGTATGCTGTGACCTGCTGGGGCAGCGGACTGAGAGCAGTGGACACAACCAGGCTGGATAAGCTGGTCAGGAAGGCCAGCAGCGTGGTTGGGGTGGAGCTGGACTCTCTAGTGAGGGTGGCGGAGAGGAGGAGCCTTGCTAAGCTCCAGGCCATCAGGGAAAACCCCACCCACCCACTATACACAGACTTGGCTGACAGGAGGAGCATGTTCAGTGCTAGGCTCACACTACCCAAATGCAGCACTGAACGGCACAGGAAGTCCTTCATTCCAACAGCCTATACAATGCATCACTGTGCCTCACTGCATCACTGAGCACAGAGCGGCAGCTCAATAGTGGCAGGAGGCCGCGACTAGCGGCCTCCAGGCTCCAAAACAGGGGGCAGCGACGGCTGCCAGACATTGACCTTGGATTAATAGGAACCCGAGGACAATACACTACCTGAAGCATACTGCACCTTATGTGACACTGTGAATATATATTTCATTTAGTTAGATAGTTAAATTATATTGACCAAATTGTTTACACTGCTGTGTTGTTTTTTACTACCTGTAGTTTCAAGTTTCAAGTTTCTTTAATAGTTGTCATACAGAAGTACAGAATACTTTCATACAAAATGCTTCTTACTGTTACGCTCCAGAGACTGTGCTAGACAAGATAGTATCAAATAACATAGTATAGCATGTAATTTAGAAGAAGAAAATGAGGTCACAGTGTTCGGTATAGACATATGTACAATGTTCTGAGTTACCATATAATATACAATACTATGCAGTGTACTAATGTACAGTACTATATAGTGCAAAGCAGAAATGGGATGAGGTACAATTTAGGTACAATTTACAGTAAGGTGTACGAGTTGTAGTGCAATCCTTCATCAATAAATATAAAGTGTGGGGAGTGGGTGCTACAGTGTGTTTGTTTAAAGTGGGTGTGTGCTATAAAGTGTGTGGAGTGGGTGCTACAGTGTGTTTGTTTAAGTGAGTGTGTGCGTGTGGATGTGTGTGCTATGTGCGTTTGGTGGTTTGTTGTTGTGTAGTGTTCATTGTTCGTTTAGCAGCCTGATGGCCTGGGGATAGAAGCTTCTTCTGAGTCTTTCTGTGCTCGCCTTGAGACTCCGGTATCGCTTGCCTGACCGCAGCAGTTCAAAGAGGCAGTTGTTCGGGTGACTGGAGTCTTTAATGATTCTCTTAGCCTTGCCCTTGCAACGCTTGTTGTAAATGTTCTGGAGGGTGGGGAGCCCCCCTCCAATTGTGCGTTCGGCTGAACGTGTCACTCTTTGTAGTCTGCTTCGGTCTTGTGCAGTGCTATTCCCAAACCAGGAGGTGATGTTGCCGGTCAAGATGCTCTCTATTGTACATGAGTAGAAGTTCTTAAGGATCTTCTGACTGACTTGGAACTTCCTTAGGCGCCTGAGGAAGTAGAGGCGTTGTCGTGCCTTCTTCACAACACTGTCAATGTGTGTGGTCCATGTCAAGTCCTCGGATATGTAGGCTCCGAGGTACTTAAAGCTGTTGACTCTCTCAACCGGTGCCCCGTCGATGCTGAGGGGGCTGTAGTCCTTGACCCCCGACCTCCTGAAGTCCACAATCATCTCCTTTGTTTTGCTGACGTTCAGGGAGAGGCTGTTTTCCTGGCACCATCCCGCCAGGACCTTGACCTCTTCCAGGTAGGCCCTCTCGTCATTGGCAGAGATCAGGCCCACCACCACTGTGTCGTCAGCAAATTTGATGATTGTATTGCTACTCCGCTGAGCCACACAGTCGTGTGTGTACAGGGAGTAGAGGAGGGGACTCAGAACACAGCCCTGGGGGGCCCCTATGTTGAGGGTGATGGATGAGGAGGTGCAGTTGCCTGCTCTCACCACCTGGGGTCTGCCAGTCAGGAAGTCCAAGACCCACTGGCAGAGGTCATAGTTCAAGCCCAGGTCCCTGAGCTTGGCTATGAGTATGGAGGGGACTATGGTATTGAATGCCGAGCTGTAGTCGATGAATAGCATTCTCACATAGTTCCCCTGCTTCTTGTCCAGGTGTGATGCTGCTGTGTGCAGCACATGGGCTATGGCGTCCTCCGTGGACCTGTTGGGGCGGTATGCAAATTGCAGGGGGTCCATGTTGATGGGGAGGGAGGAGCAGATGTAGCCCTTTACTAGCTTCTCAAAGCACTTCATGGCTATGGAGGTGAGAGCTACAGGGCGGTAGTCGTTGAGGCAAGCAGGCTTGGATTTTTTGGGTACAGGGATAATAGTGGACTTCTTCAGGCAGGTGGGGATGACAGCCTGTTCTAAGGACAGGTTAAATATGTCAGTGAATACTGGGGCCAGTTGGTCGGCACAGACTTTTAGGACGCGGCCGGGGATGCCGTCCGGACCTGCTGCCTTCCTGATATTCACTTTTTTAAAGGTCCGCCTCACCTCATGCTCTGTTACCCTGAACACTGCGCCTCCATCAGCAGCCGACCCCCCCCCCCCCCCCCCATTGCCGTGGCTTGTGAGCTGGTGTTGTTATTACCAGCATCAAACCTCGCATAGAAGGTATTGAGGTCATTTGCTAAGGAGATGTCACTGTTCAGTTTGAGGGAGGCGCCTTTGTAGTCTGTCATCGTTTTGAGCCCCTGCCACATAGCTCTAGAGTCAGCTTGTTCAAACTGGAGTTCAATTTTATCCCTGTAGCGCCGTTTGGCCTCTGACACTGTCCTCCTTACGTTGTATCGCGCCACCTTGTGGTCATTCATGTTGCCTGCCACTAGGCCGTCGTTGTATGCTTTGGTGCGCTCTCTCAGAGCTTCACGGACGGATTTGTCTACCCAGGGTTTTTGATTTGGGTAAACTCTCATTTTGGTAGTGGGGATTGTTTCTTCCACCAAAGTACAAACATAGTCCAGCACTGTCTCCGTGTAGACATTAATGTTATCTGTGTCGCGGAACACATTCCAGTCTGTGCAGTCAAACGCAGCCTGGAGCGTCTCCTCTGACGTCAAATCCCATTTCTGCACCTCTCGCGAGACTACAGGAGTACTTTTGATTCTCTGTTTGTACATTGGTGAAAGAAAAATGGACGCGTGATCTGATTTACCAAAGCCACTATCAGAATGAGCCTTGTAGCCACCTTTAAATTGCGTGTAACAGTGATCTAGGATGTTACCGCCTCTGGTGTTGCAAGTCACATGCTGATAGAAGTCAGGTAATACCTTTCTCAGATTGGCGCTATTGAAATCACCCAGCACTAAAATGGCGGCGTTAACGTTCGCCGCTTGTATTCTATTTACCTCGTCGTGGAGTCTGGAGAGCGCGACGTTGTTACTGGCTTGCGGTGGAATATACACTCCGACAAGGATGATCGCCGTTAACTCCCTCGGGAGGAAGAAAGGACGACACTTGATGGTTATATATTCCAGGTCTGGGCAGCAGTGGTTGGATAATTCCTTCACGTTAGTTGGATCGCTCCAATTGTTGTTAAACATGAAGGCAATACCTCCTCCACGTTGTTTACCGGACTCTGCTGTACGATCCTTGCGGTGGATAAAGAAGTGTTCGGCCGGTTGGATAGCGTGGTCTGGAACGTCCGGCGCCAGCCACGTCTCGGTGAAGCAGAGAACGTTGCAGTCTCTGACGTCTCTTTGGTATTGAATCCTTGCACGGATATCGTCCAGTTTATTGTCAATTGATTGTACATTGGCTAGCAATGTACTGGGTAATGGCGTTCGGTGGCGTCTGGATCTCAGCCTGTTACGGATCCCAGCTCTCTTCCCCCGCCGTCTGGTTCCTTTGTTCCCGGGATCAGGCTCTGGTCCCATTTTCCGGAGAATCTCCTCAGGCCATTGTTGCGGTTCGGAAAGCTGGTCCAGTGAGTAATCTATCCGATGTCTATAAGTGACTGACGGTCATACACATTAAATGCACCTACTGTTGGTACAGACAAAACTCTTAAAACTATAAATATTAACAAAAGTAAGCACAGTCTCGACGGAGCGAACAGAAAGGCAGCCGGTCGTTGCAGCGCCATTCTCACTATCCCCCCATGCCCAATGCCCTTCCCCCATGCTCAGTATATTTTTACTGTATTTATTTCTGTATATTTTATTTCATTTTTATTCTATTTTACTCTACTCTTATCCTAGGCAACTTGATTGATTTGTGTTATTATTCTAATTCGTGACCTGTCCTGTCTAAATGTTTAAATGTTGAGCGATTTGCAGTGTCAAATTTCCCACGGGATAATAAAAGTATTTCTATTCTATTCTATTCCAACCTACCACCTCCCCTTCCCCTTCCCTACTTTCTCTCCCTCTCCTGCCCCCCCCCCCCCCCCCCCCCCCCCCTCGGTTTCCTTACTTCCCTGACTGTTCCCCTACTGGACTCTGTATCTGTTACTTGTTACCCGTGGTTGTATGTCCTTTGTCCTCATACTTATTCCCTGTGGTTCTTTGTTTCTTTGTTCATTTGTTTTGCTTATTGTCAGCGTCTTTGGGTTCTTGAAAAGCGCTATATAAATAAAATGTATTATTATTATTATTATACCTGTAACCAGGGTTTGATAAGGTTAGCGGCAGGAATTGAAAGTAGAAGAGTACAGGTGAATTGAGAATGTAATCAGGTGGAGAGTTCAGTCATTGAATTTGTCTGTGAGGGAGAGAAATGTAGAGACGGTAGGTTTTCAGGCAGGCATGAGTCAGGCCCCCTAAATGGAGCTAATGATTGGGAGATGCAGGTAGATTTGGGAGGAAAACCTTGATGTTCCACGAGAGATAGTTAACTTGAGGCCTGACCTAATATTATGGTCTGCTCGTTAGTGGTTAGTTTATTATATAGACTTGACCGTGCCTTGGGAGGATTCAGTGGAGGAGGCTTATGTGCGTACGCAGATATGTGCGTAAACCAATGCGTACGATCATTTCTAAGCAAAGTGTGGGATTTATCAATATGAACGTGTGCTTGAGATTGTGCGTACATCTACGCACAGCTCCGACCGTGCGTACATGGCACCAAGCGGTAGAATAGGAAAAGTGCAACAGACGGAATACGCTTTCATGCATTCGAGTTTCAACACTGACATGTTCGGTATGACTCGTAATTAATTATAGTGGATTGTGCAATAGAGATATGAGTGTAATTATTGTCAAGCCCTATAAATAGCATTTGGAATAGGTCTTTCCAAAATACCGACTTTCTGCAGTATCGGTACCAGCTGGCGAGTGTTCTACCGCAAGTTGTTGACTCGCTGTTCAGAGCACGCTTGCCCCTCCGGCTCCTCCAGCCCTCCCCCTCACAGAGCCGTCTTCAGTTTGTAAACAAAAAATGTTAGCTGAAGATGGCAATTGGCAAATGCAGAGCCTCCGCAACTTGTGCTTGTGGATAAAGAAAACAGCAGAAGTGCTGTTTGGAGGTACTACAACGAAGGACAAGCTAAAGATGCACCAATGCTATTTGCAAGCGGTGTTACAGAGCAGTGGCCAACGCGGATCTCTCCATAAAGAAATGAAAGAGGTTCGTGACAGCTGCTCTTTCAACGTCACTGTGACTGAAGCATTAAACCATTAACTCTAGTTTAATACATGATACGTTGTCTACTGATGGCGCATAATATCAACAGCTGATTCGTTGTTAGTAACGTTACAGCTTTCAGCTAACGTTAGCTACTGCTAGCCGTTAGCTCCGTTAGCTTAGCTGGCCACTTTTATAATTACTGCATGGAAACGGAGTAACGTTAACATTTAAACGCTATGTCGAGGTCATACAATACTACAGTCGACATAAGGTTAACGTTACCCCGTTTCCATGAAGTGTTTAAATAGCAGCAATCTTGTTGAAAATGTAACGTTACTAAAATGCTCTCTCTCTCTCTCTCTCTCTCTCTTTAAATAAAAATCGAAACTGTTACTAACTGTAATACAAACAGTTCAGTTTGTCAGGTACATGCAACACAGATTACAGTGTTTACATCTGTCTGCTTGAGAAAATACCATGTTCTGCATCTGCAATTAAAATGATTGAAGTGAGATGAACAGTTATTTTTAAATGTGTGATCTAAAGATAAACTAAGGGTTTTAAAAGTGTTATATTTATCGTCTCTTATAGTACCAGAGAGAAGCTGAGGAGAATCAACCAGCAACAAAAGCTAAATTTGTTAAAAAAAAATATATATATATATATATTTATTTATTTATGGTATCGAAATGGTATCGAAGTATCGATACTTTTCAAGGTATCGTATCGAAGTCGAAATTCCAGTATCGTGACAACACTAGCGGGGACGTGTGAGATATGGCAGTCTATTTGCCAAGAGAACATAAGTAGAGTCCGCTACCCGGGACACATTCTCCTTGATTTCTACCGCAATTTGGGATCCAAATTGGAGCGTGGAACAAAACGCACGAATGC
The DNA here is from genome assembly GCF_963971535.1 of Notolepis coatsorum. Classification (NCBI taxonomy): domain Eukaryota; kingdom Metazoa; phylum Chordata; class Actinopteri; order Aulopiformes; family Paralepididae; genus Notolepis; species Notolepis coatsorum. Next base: position 93,120,598 of record NC_140175.1, read on the forward strand.
CATCCCTGTGCACATTCAAGTCCTCTCCACCCTGGGTTTTTTGGCCACCGGCACGGTCTACCATGAGATTGGAGATGGATCAGGTATTTCCCAATCCTCCATGAGCAGGATTATGCCTGCAGTGTTGGATGTCATAATTTCCCCAACCCCCAACTACATACAATACCCATATCAATAATAACAGCAGGCCGAGGTCAAGAGAGGATTTTACGCCAGGTTACCCAACATCATCGGAGCAATAGACTGTACCCATGTAGCTGTCAAAGCTCCATCAATATACAAATCCAGTTATGTGAATAGAAAGGGATTCCTCTCTGTCAATGTACAGATAATCTGAGATGCGCATTTGGCTGATAAATGTCATTGCCGGTGGCCGGGAGGAACGCACGACTCATTCCGGCCTAATTGTATTTAATTAAATTGTAATGTTATTACTGGGGTATCTGTAATTAAAATATCACTTAAATGCAGGTGATCAGGGTTATCCACTGAAGCCATGGTTAATGACTCTGACCAACCCAAAGACCCAACAGGAGCACAATTATAACGGGCTCATGGGCGCACAAGAGCCATTGTAGAGCACAGTTGGCCTGCTGAAAGTTTGGTGGGTGTGCTCGTTTGGCACGGGGGGGCAGACGCAGAACACCCACCTCCAAACGCTGCAGCAATTCAGTCAAGAGGATCATACAGCAGTTTTAAGTAAGTCTACCCTTGCAAGGTCTTAATATAACTTTAAAAAACCTAAACGAAAAAAGGATAATTTTTTTGCAGTATATGTTATCACAATATCGCAAACGCAAGGGCAAAATAGTGGTTATGAGTTTTTATTCTCCATTGGGTTGCAAAGGTAGCAATTTGCTTCAGTGACTCGTTAATTTCAGTCATTACAATGCAAATATCGGGTAAGCTTGTCCTTTATTTCAATGTGCGTGTTGTTGTATTGCTGGTTCTGTAGGACTACGTCAGTCAACACCCTTGGCTCCCGGCATGGCGAAGATAGTCTGGACGCCCCCTCCTCCTGGGTGTCCACGGGAATGGGCAACTCAGCAGAGTTGTCTGTGAAATTGACAACTTCATTGGATTTATTTATTCTCAAAAAATATTAAAAATCATACGATTAAATATTGTTTAAAACAAAAAGCTAAATACTATTATTTTGTGTGTCATGTTTCCAAATAAGATTGTTCACAACAACATGATTTCTACCTTCAATTTGTTGGTTAGATGACCTCCGTGATCAATCTCCCTCTCAGTGAAGTTTCTCTTTTTTTTTTTTTTGTTTTTTTTTTAAACTTTGGCCATTTCCCTGGCTCTTTTATACGTTTATCGCATTTATACTTGGTCAAGTTCGACCGACAGAAGCAGGCTGAAAGGGTTCAAATGGGGGGGAAGACACTCTGGGAAAGGCACGGCTGCAGTCCGGGATTCGAACTCGCTCAGCCCCAGATCCGTGCGAGCACGGTTGTCCACAGCGCTGAAATAGCACTCGCGGTACGTGGTGAGCTACTGGAGCTCCCCTGAAGTTTCTCTTTTTAGTTTGCTTAGCATTTTTTTCCACATTCCACAAACAGGCATGTTCCCATGGGGGTGTTTAATTACTATATTGTTAATTAGGGGCGGTTCTGTATGCAAATACTTAGAATCGTGCATAAGCATAGACGGTAAGAACAACTGGTATTTATCAACACAGAGAACTTGCAGGTGTGCGTATGACCTGTGTACGTGCATTTGATAAATCCAGATTTTTCTGTGCGTAGACATTCTAAATTCGTAGGAGAGAAAATACCGTAAATCCTCAAATAAAGGAGGGACCTCTGATAAAGGAGGGGCCTCTTATAATGGGGGGGGGGGGTTGATGCATTTAGACAAACACAGGCCGGGCTCTAATATAAGGTCGCAAAAAAAGCATTTTTTTTATTTTTCGTGCCGTGATATAGAATGAGATAAACTCTTGCCAATGGAAATCAAGTGCTGCCTCCCGCTACACTGACTACCGTACATTAACGTTTCCCTCTGGTTAGCTTTAGCGCTAGCCGCTAGCTAACGTTGTCATAATATGGTAGATCTGTGGTGTCAGCTGGATGACGTTGACTTCGTTTGCAAACGTTAACGTTCGCTATCTATATGGCATTGGCAGACGAGGCTGGCGTTGTCCAGTTGACACATTACAGACCATGATGCTATGATAACGTTAGTAGCTAAAGCTACTGCATGTAAACAACTCGATTCAACTGAGGAAGTCGAGAAGGTACCACACGCTAAACCGTCCCCGGAACCCACAACCTAGTATAGACAGTTCCAACTTCAGTGTGTGAATTACGTTAATCCCACAATTACTCAACTGCACTCAATATTTAAATACCAATGCTAGTCTAAATAAATGTAGACAGACAATGTACGTATTAAAAATTTAAATAATAATAATAATAATAATAATAATAATAATAATAATAATAATAATAATAATAATAATAATAATAATAATAATAATAATAATAATAATAATAATAATAATAATGCAATAAAAGTCTGAAAATGAAGGGATTATGTCCATGAGTGTCATTTTTAGAAATTAAGGCCTGCCTCTTATATAAGCCTCTCTCTAAAAAAGGCCTGGTGCTCTTTGCAGCTGAGGTAAATAGAAGACCCGTCTTATATTTGAGGATTTACGGTAGAACACTTTCTACGCATTGTTGATAAATGAGCTTTGAATGATGAGGCTCAACAGCTTTAGGGTATGTGACAGAAAGACCAACATGTCCACATTCTTTGGCAACTGGGAGAGATACATAGAGACTGTGTGTAACATAAGAGAGCAAGAGAGACTATGTAAGAGACATAAGAGAGAGAGACTGTGTGAGACATACGAGAGACAGAGACTGTGTCAGAGACATAAGAGAGCAAGAGAGACTGTGTAAGAGACATAAGAGAGAGACAGAGACTGTGTCAGAGACATAAGAGAGAGACAGAGACTGTGTGAGAGACATAGAGACAGACTGTGTGAGAGACATAAGAGAAAGACAGAGACTGTGTCAGAGACATAAGAGAGAGACAGAGACTGTTTGAGAGACATAAGAGAGACAGAGACTGTGTGAGAGACATAAGAGAGAGAGACAGAGACTGTGTGAGAGACATAAGAGAGACAGAGACTGTGTGAGAGACATAAGAGAGAGACAGAGACTGTGTGAGAGACATAAGAGAGACAGAGACTGTGTGAGAGACATAAGAGAGAGACAGAGACTGTGTAAGAGACATAAGAGAGACAGAGACTGTGTGAGAGACATAAGAGAGAGACAGAGACTGTGTGAGAGACATAAGAGAGACAGAGACTGTGTCAGAGACATAAGAGAGAGACAGAGACTGTTTGAGAGACATAAGAGAGACAGAGACTGTGTGAGAGACATAAGAGAGAGAGACAGAGACTGTGTGAGAGACATAAGAGAGACAGAGACTGTGTGAGAGACATAAGAGAGAGACAGAGACTGTGTGAGAGACATAAGAGAGACAGAGACTGTGTGAGAGACATAAGAGAGAGACAGAGACTGTGTAAGAGACATAAGAGAGACAGAGACTGTGTGAGAGACATAAGAGAGAGACAGAGACTGTGTGAGAGACATAAGAGAGACAGAGACTGTGTGAGAGACATAAGAGAGAGACAGACTGTGTGAGAGACATAAGAGAGAGACAGACTGTGTGAGAGACATAAGAGAGAGACATAGACTGTCTTGCAGAAACTTGAAAACTTGAAACTTGAACTTGAAACTGTGTGAGACATAAGAGACAGAGAGAGACTGTGTGAGAGACATAGAGACTGTGTGAGAGACATAAGAGAGAGACAGAGACTGTGTCAGAGACATAAGAGAGAGACAGAGACTGTTTGAGAGACATAAGAGAGACAGAGACTGTGTGAGAGACATAAGAGAGAGAGACAGAGACTGTGTGAGAGACATAAGAGAGACAGAGACTGTGTGAGAGACATAAGAGAGAGACAGAGACTGTGTGAGAGACATAAGAGAGACAGAGACTGTGTGAGAGACATAAGAGAGAGACAGAGACTGTGTAAGAGACATAAGAGAGACAGAGACTGTGTGAGAGACATAAGAGAGAGACAGAGACTGTGTGAGAGACATAAGAGAGACAGAGACTGTGTCAGAGACATAAGAGAGAGACAGAGACTGTTTGAGAGACATAAGAGAGACAGAGACTGTGTGAGAGACATAAGAGAGAGAGACAGAGACTGTGTGAGAGACATAAGAGAGACAGAGACTGTGTGAGAGACATAAGAGAGAGACAGAGACTGTGTGAGAGACATAAGAGAGACAGAGACTGTGTGAGAGACATAAGAGAGAGACAGAGACTGTGTAAGAGACATAAGAGAGACAGAGACTGTGTGAGAGACATAAGAGAGAGACAGAGACTGTGTGAGAGACATAAGAGAGACAGAGACTGTGTGAGAGACATAAGAGAGAGACAGACTGTGTGAGAGACATAAGAGAGAGACAGACTGTGTGAGAGACATAAGAGAGAGACATAGACTGTCTTGCAGAAACTTGAAAACTTGAAACTTGAACTTGAAACTGTGTGAGACATAAGAGACAGAGAGAGACTGTGTGAGAGACATAGAGACTGTGTGAGAGACATAAGAGAGAGACAGACTGTGTGAGAGACATAAGAGAGAGACATAGACTGTCTTGCAGAAACTTGAAAATGTGTGAGACATAAGAGACAGAGAGAGACTGTGTGAGAGACATAGAGACTGTGTGAGAGACATAAGAGAGAGACAGAGACTGTGGGAGAGACAGAGAGACTGTGTGAGTGACATAAGAGAGAGACAGAGACTGTGGGAGAGACATAAGGGAGAGAGAGAGACTGTGGGTAAGACATAAGGGAGAGAGATATACTGCATGTAAGACATAAGGGAGAGAGAGAGAGAGAGAGAGAGAGAGAGAGAGAGAGAGAGAGAGAGAGAGAGAGAGAGAGAGAGACTGTATGTAAGACAGAGAGAGAGAGACTCAGAAGATAAAACGTGTTAATCTGTCTACTGCTGATCCCTCAACCTGGAGGGCTGATCCGTGTGTGTGTGTGTGTGTGTGTGTGTGTGTGTGTGTGTGTGTGTGTGTGTGTGTGTGTGTGTGTGTGTGTGTGTGTGTGTGTGTGTGTGTGTGGCAAAGGAGAGAGAAGAAGCAAATGATACAGAAAACAGAGATACAGAGGTGCGCACATATAAACACACACACACACCTGTTTACATGCATTCAAGCAATCATGCATAGGTGTATTCATTCATTGTAACATCTAAGCGCATAAGCACAAGTTAGCGTGTGCTAGCTAGCATGTGTGTTGTATCCGCACCCATGCCGCGCACGCGTGTGCGTTGTATTCGCGTCCATGCGCGCGCATGTGTGTGTCGGCATCCACGTCCAAGCATTTGTATGTACAGTATGTGTGTGTGTGTGTGTGTGTGTGTGTGTGTGTGTGTGTGTATGTGTGTGTGTGTGTGTGTGTGTGCACGTTGGGGGAGTCCAGGCTTAGTGGCACAGACATGTAAATCCCTGTAAAGCAGAAGTTGGCATCATTAAAACAACAGCTTAGTGGCTGGCTAGCCGGCCAGCCCTGCTGCTCACTGAGGACTGTTGCGAGGCAGGACAAGCTCACACATTAAGACACAGCGTACCCACACACACACACGCACACACACACACACACACACACACACACACACACACACACACACACACACACACACACACACACACACACACACACACACACACACACACACACACACACACACACACACACACACACACACACACACACACACACACACACACAGTACGTGTGCACGGCAGGTGTTCTGGACACTAGCTAATGTTCTGTTCTGATTATGGCATTAGTCTGGATAAGGTGTTTAGTTACATGCATCTTCATACAACAATCACCGCTAGCCCCGTTTGCGCGAGTAAACAGAGTAACGTCGCCACGGAAACAGACCTTAAGCATAAACACGACGTCACAATTGCCGAATGTACGTATATGGATGTAAAGGATATGGTGTTGATGTTTAGCATAGCGGCTGCCATCGCTTTATCCTCCGAGCCATCATCGCACTGCAGCGCCTCCCTCCTAATCCCGCGTGTTCTAAAGCACGGGGAGGAATACGAAGGAGTGTCTCGAATAACATGGGAATATTACGCAACGCGCAGTGATTCAGTTTCAGTTTCAGTTTATTTTTTAATAAGGACAGTACATATTAATAAACATTTCTGCTAATTCGCAACTGTAGTCCTTTTGGCAAGATGTTATGAGACCGACAATATAATATATAAGAAACATTAACAGTGCAACACAGTATTTACAACATAATCCAACATAACAATAAAAGCAATAATAAAATACACAATAAAATGATTAAAAGTGATTACATGTTTGATTGGTTAATAACCAGGTCTTGAGTTTTTTTGTAAAGGTGTGGTATGTAGCACAGTGTCTTATTTCAGTTGGTAGGGTGTTCCATAACTGAGTGGCTCTGACTACAAAACAGGACTGACTGAAGGAGCTGGACCTAAACGGCACAGTACAGTCCCCTCTCTGAGTAGATCTTGTGGACCTATTATAAGATGTTTTTTGTTTGATAAAAGTACAGAGGGGTGGGGGGGCCTTGCCATTTAAGATCTTGAATAGTAGGCAGGCATCAGTGTATTTTGTGAGGTTTTCCCAGCTGAGGATTCTGTACTTGTTGAGGATGTGACAGTGGTGATAAGTATATGGTTTTCAGTCCAGCACCTTGAGGGCCTGTTTATACAGAGAGAGAATGGGTGTCATGGTTGTGTTTTTTGCATGGGTCCAGCTAGTCATACAGTACATGATGGGAAATGATCATTGCATTCATATAAAGAAGGGCAGCCGTGGATGTTAAACAGTTCCTCATGAATCTGACATTTGACAAATTGTATTTGGCAGTCTGGGTCACTCTTTTTACCTGCTTTTTTAATGATAATGTAGAGTCAAGGATAATACCACGATATTTAAATTGTGAGACTACTTGAATTGGCTCTCCAGCAACAAACACTCCAGGATTATCAGATGTTGGATTGGATTTTGTGAAGTACATACAAACTGTCTTCTTCACATTAAGACATAGTTGAGACTCTGTGAGCCAGTTGTTGACATTCACCATTGCAGCGTTTAGTTTGACAGATGCCAGTTATTTGGTATTTGCATGGATATAAATAACAGTGTCATCGGCATACATTTGAATTTCGCAACCTGCGCAAACAGATGGAAGATCATTTATAAATAAACTAAATAGGAGAGGCCCGAAGATTGATCCCTGGGGCACACCCATTGTATTGCTCAGGAAGGGTGATGTTTCACCTCTGACCCTAACACAATCCCTAATTCTATCAGCAAGACAAGACTTCACCCAGTTCAGTGCGCCAGTAGAAAAATTATAGTTAGCCAGTTTGCAAAGGAGTATCTGATGACTAACAGTGTCAAATGCCTTCTTAAAATCTAAGAATATGGCACAGACGACACCTCCTTTGTCCATCTTTTCTTTAATACTCTCTAGGATAAAGCAGTTGGCTGTCTCGTGGAGTGGTTGGTCCGAAAGCCAAATTGCATTGGGTGCAGAGTGTACGGGCTATTATTAATATGAGAGATTAGCTGTTCAATAATGCATTTTTCAGCAACTTTGGAGATAACAGGCAATATACTGATTGGCCTAAAGTTACTCACTGT
>NC_140175.1:93128540-93168540 GCF_963971535.1 Notolepis coatsorum
CTGAATGACATCTGGTCAATGTTAGCATGGTGTTATTTACCGTCAAAGATGAAGAAAAGAAAAATAATAATTTATTTTCTCCTTTGGTTCATTACAATTTACTCAAGCATAGTAACAGACACAATATTTCCGACACTGGGAATACATTCCCTGAGGTCCATAGATTAGGATGTCCCTAGATATCAAGAACATGCAAATGGACCTTGTATAAGTGGAGCAATCTTCCCATTTACTTGGGTATGTACTTTTAGGCAAATCTTCTGAAAATATGGCTAGGGTTTAAGAGCTTAAAAGTGGTAATCCGCAAGATACTGATCCTTGTTTGATTTGGCGACAATCTAGTGGTGATAGTGATGCACCAGATGTGAAAATTGTGGCCGGTTACCGATTAACCGATATTAATATTGCTGTTCTGGCTGATACCGACCTTTACCGATGTCGATATCTCTGTATAGAAAAACACTTTTTTATGATAATCAAATAAAGAGCTATTTTCCAAAACGCATTTTTTATTTTACTTTTGTAATTTATTTTCAAGAAATGATATATATATTTTTTTTTTTATATCGGCCCGTATCTGCCCTATCTTGATATCGGACCGATTACCAATGTGTAAAAAAAAACTGCCATATCGGCGGCCGATATATCGTGCATCACTAATTGGTGATAAGCGATCGTTTGCTATTGTGATTTTTCCTGGAAATGACCTACCAGATAACACGGTTTAGAACAGCCAAAAACAGCCAATGTAAAATAATTCATGAACTGGATATAGGTAGAATCACTATTGTGTTACTTATTGGAACAGAGAGTGGCAAAACAGTCAGATATATATATATATTTATAGGATAATGTTTGAGATTATTACTCAAAATAACTCTACCTTTGCAGGCTTCCAACTCGCTTGTAATACTTAGTCTCCGATATTTACAGAGTGAGCTATGAAAATATGTATAATACTGTGCAGACATGCATGCAACATTCTGCATTCAGTGGAATTCACTATTCGATGCGAGAATATCTGATACCCTCTATTAAGTTTAGAATTTCGACTATTCAAATGATGAACATTTGGAGTCTAGAGGCAGGGGTTTCCTGCATAGAGGGTTTTGAGGTGGCTGTTTCCGTAAAAATAATGCATATAAAAAATGTAGCTTAACTGTGGAGCAATAACTATCCCAACGATGCCATACGTCTCTAGTTTCATAGGATACCGCTATAGCTTCATGCTAGCTTAGAAACTGAGCCAGCTAGAGCCCGTTATAGTCGGCAATGTCAGCCAATGTTCTAATATTCTTTTAGGGCCCCCTGTCAGTCCACAATCTAATGCTCTTTTTGGTATAGTAGAAGAAGATAATGAGAATCTCTCTGGGACTAAAGTTCAGATAACAATATTTGTCACGTTGTTGTCACGGAGTCCTCCTTCACTGGAGGTGTCCTCACCTGGAGCGGGACTGAGAGAGGTGATGCAACGTCTCAGACCTGAGGAACTCAGCACTCACATTCTCCCCTCCTCTGTGTCTTTTTATATGGTTGTTTTATGTTTATGTCAAAAACAAGAAAAGCGAATAAAAATATGGTTACAAAAATAATCTAGCGTCCTCACCTCACCCTCACGCCCCAAAACGACCCTGAACATGCAGACAGTTTGATTGGAAGTCAGTCAGTCAGACAGTAAACCACAAGCCAGTAGCCAGGCAGAGTCAGCCTGTGATCAGCCAGCCAGGCAGCCAACCAGCCAGTCAGTCAAACAGTCAGCCAGCCAGTCAGCCAGCCAGTCAGTCAAACAGTCAGTCAGTCAAACAGTCAGCCAGCCAGTCAAGTCAAACAGTCAGTCAGTCAAACAGTCAGCCAGTCAGTCAGTCAGTCAGTCAGTCAGTCAGTCAGTCAGTCAGTCAAAACAGTCAGTCAGTCAGTCAGTCAGTCAGTCAGTCAGTCAAACAGTAAGTCAGTCAGTCAGTCAGTCAAACAGTCAGTCAGTCAGTCAGTCAAACAGTCAGTCAAACAGTCAGCCAGTCAGTCAGTCAGTCAGTCAGTCAGTCAGTCAGTCAGTCAGTCAGTCAGTCAGTCAGCCAATCTCCAGCCAGCCAGACAGGCAGTGAGTCATCATCTCTCCTACATGCAGCTGTCTGCCCTCAGCAGGGTGGCAGCTTAATGACTGGCATTCAGACTGGCATAGCGCGCTGCGCGCGCGTGTGAGAGAGAGAGAGAGAGAGAGAGAGAGAGAGAGAGAGAGAGAGAGAGAGAGAGAGAGAGAGAGAGAGAGAGAGAGAGAGAGATGAGAGAGAGAGGAGAGAGAGAGAGAGAGAGAGAGAGAGAGAGAGAGAGAGAGAGAGAGAGAGAGAGAGAGAGAGAGAGATGAGAGAGAGAGAGAGAGAGAGAGAGAGAGAGATGAGAGAGAGAGAGAGAGAGAGAGAGAAGAGAGAGAGAGAGAGGAGAGAGAGAGAGAGAGAGAGAGCGAGAGAGGAGAGACACCCCCATGCAGGGGGGCACAAAGAACAGGAGCAAACACAACCAGAGATAAAGAGCTGTATGAAAAGAGACAGACTGGCATGGAGACAGTGGCATAATGAGCAGCATAGAGAGGGAGGCTGGCAGACAGTCTGGGCAGATGCTTCATATTTGCCAGACTCGGCTCCTTTTCAATTCCATGTATTGGGAAAGTTAACTTTGTATAATACAGAAGTAACACTTGTATGAAACAGGTCATTATGATAGGATCACGGTGACCCCCGGTCCCTCCAGGACACAGCATGTACTTTCTCATTCTCAAGAGTCAGAAACAATTCCATTCCACAGTTGCTTTTTAGATACACTTTCAAAGCATGTTTAGGCATCATTCTCAAAGTTATCTGCAACAGTGTGAGGACTGGAAGAAAACGGCCAAGTATAAGAGGGCAGAGTTGCGACAGTGTCCTTGTCCACAACTGGCTTGCTTAACCCTTTCACTACCACACTACCAAACGGTTAACCCTTTCACTGCGACAATACAGAAGGTTAACCCTTTCACTGACACACGACAAAGGGGTAACCCTTTCACTACCACACTACAGACGGTTAACCCTTTCACTACCACACTGCATAAGGTTAACCCTTTCACTACCACACTACAGCCGGTTAACTCTTTCACTACCACACTACCAAACGGTTAACCCTTTCACTGCGACAATACAGACGGTTAACCCTTTCACAACCACACTACATCCAGTTAACTCTTTCACTACCACACTGCATAAGGTTAACCATTTCACTACCACACTACAGAAGGTTAACCCTTTCACTGTGACAATACAGAAGGTTAACCCTTTCACTGCCAAACGACAAAGGGTTAACCCTTTCACTACCACACTACATAATGTTAACCCTTTCACTACCACACTACAGACGGTTAACCCTTTCACTACCACACTACATCCGGTTAACTCTTTCACTACCAAACTACAGATGGTTAACCCTTTCACTACCACACTGCATAAGGTTAACCATTTCACTACCACACTACAGAAGGTTAACCCTTTCACTGTGACAATACAGAAGGTTAACCCTTTCACTACCACACTACAGAAGGTTAACCCTTTCACATCATCCGCCACCATGGCCTCAGCTTCCACTCCTACGACACACAACTCTACCTCTCCACCACACCATCCACCCAGCTCCCCCCACGCTCCCTTGTCAACTGCCTTCATGAAATAAAAACCTGGATGTCATCAAAACCTTCTCAAACTGAACAATAAAACTGAGCTCATGGTTGTGGCACCCAAGGCCCTGCTCCATCTGCCCTTCCCCAAAGGTCCGCAACCTGGGCGTTATCCTGGACTCCACCCTTTCCTACCAAGCCCCTGTCAGTTCCATCACCAAATCCGCCTTCTTCCATCTCAGAAATATCTCCAGACTCCGACCATCACTTTCCGACTCCACAGCTGAGACCCTCATCCATGCCTTCATCACCTCCCGCCTGGACTACTGCAACAGGGTCCTGTCCGGGGTCCCAAGCGAAACCCTGGACAGGCTCCAGTATGTTAAAAATTCAGCTGCCAGGGTTCTAAACCCGCACCAAACCCTGGCAGCACATCACCCCCACCCTCATCCACCTCCACTGGCTCCCCATCAAACACATTGACAGTGTTGTGAAAAAGGCACGACAACGCCTCTACTTCCTCAGGCGCCTAAGGAAGTTCCAAGTCAGTCAGAAGATCCTTAGGAACTTCTACTCATGTACAATAGAGAGCATCCTGACTGGCAACATCACCTCCTGGTTTGGGAATAGCACTGCACAAGACCGTAGCAGACTACAAAGAGTGACACGTTCAGCCGAACGCACAATTGGAGGGGGGCTTCCCACCCTCCAGAACATTTACAACAAGCGGTGCAGGGGGAAGGCTAAGAGAATCATTAAAGACTCCAGTCACCCGAACAACTGCCTCTTTGAACTGCTGCGGTCAGGCAAGCGATACCGGAGTCTTAAGGCGAGCACAGAAAGACTCAGAAGAAGCTTCTATCCCCAGGCCATCAGGCTGCTAAACGAACAATAAAAACTATGCAACAACCATCAAATGCACAGCACACACACCCACACGCACACACTCACTTAAACAAACAACACACTGCAGCACCCACTCTCCACACTTTAGATCACACAAACACACTTTATATTTATTGATAAAGGATTTGCACTACAACTCGTACACCTACTGTAAATTGTACCTAAATTGCACCTCATCCCATTTCTGCCTTGCACTATATAGTATTGTATATTAGTACACTGCATAGTATTGTATATTATATGGTAACTCAGTTACGTCTATTCTGCATCGAACATTGTACATATGTCTATACTGAACACTGTGACCTAATTTTTTTTACTTCTAATTCACATGCTATACTATGTTATTTTATTTCATACTTATCTTGTCTTGCACAGTCTCTGGAGCGTAACAGTAAGAAGCATTTTGTATAAAAGTATTCTGTACTTCTGTATGACAACTATTAAAGAAACTTGAAACTTGAACTTGAATCCTGCATCACCTACAAAACCCTCCTGCTCACCTACAAATCCCTCCATGCTCTGGCACCTCAGTACCTCAGTACCTCACTGACCTCCTCCACCCCTACACTCAGTCACGGTCCCTGCGATCCACGGACACTGGTCAGCTCTCCATCCCCCGAACCAGACTGCGGACCTTCGGGGACAGAGCTTTCAGTGTGGCAGCTCCAACCCTCTGGAACTCCCTCCCCGCAGAACTCCGCACCGCCCCAACTCTGGATTCATTAAAAAAACTGCTCAAAACCCACCTCTTCAACTTGGCCTTTAACCCCTAATTTCTCACTTCTATGTTGTGTCTGTCCCCTATGTTTGTTACTTTTGTTATTTTTCCCCCCTATGTTGTAAAGCGACCTTGGGTCTTTTGAAAGGCGCTATATAAAATGAAGCTATTATTATTATTATTACCACACTACAGCCGGTTAACCCTTTCACTACCCCACTACAGAAGGTTAACCCTTTCACTACCACACTACAGCCGGTTAACCCTTTCACTACCACACTACAGCCGGTTAACCCTTTCACTAACACACTACAGAAGGTTAACCCTTTCACTACCACACTACATACAGTTAACCCTTTCACTACCACACTACAGAATGTTAGCCCTTTCACTACCACACTACATATTGTTAACCCTTTCACTACCACACTACATAAGGTTAACCCTTTCACTACCACACTACAGAAGGTTAACCCTTTCATTGCCACATGACAAAGGGATACACCTTTCACTACCACACTACAGAAGGTTAACCCTTTCACTACCACACTACAGAAGGTTAACCCTTTCACTACCACACTGTAGTTAGTGACTCTGCTGTTGCATAAAGAAAATGTGCTGATAGGAAGACTTGCAGTAGGGGGATGAGAGAGGTGTATGTAGTAAAAAGTGATGGTAAAGAAAAATGAAATAAAACTGCATGCCTTGTAGGGAAGCTGTTGCTTTTGCTAGAAAGGAAAACGTGAAACCTGGTAAAAAGTGCCAATTCCCGGGAGGGGCTGATAATATACAGCAGCCATTATGAATTCAGTCAGTACTAGCGTGTGTGTGTGTGTGTGTGTGTGTGTGTGTGTGTGTGTGTGTGTGTGTGTGTGTGTGTGTGTGTGTGTGTGTGTGTGTGTGTGTGTGTGTGTGTGTGTGTGTGTGTGTGTGTGGGTTGTGTGTGTGTGTGTGTGGGGTGTGTGTGTGTGTGTGTGTGTGTGTGTGTGTGTGTGTTGGTATTCACTCTGCTCCTAAACAAAGGGAATAGCACTCCCAAGCTAATGTATACAGACTGGCTATTAAATACACATAACAGCCTGTGACTCAACCAACACATGTAAACACATAGTATCTCTCTATGTGCTGTGTGTGTGTGTGTGTGTGTGTGCGTGTGTGCGTGTGTGTGTGTGTGTGTGTGTGTGTGTGTGTGTGTGTGTGTGTGTGTGTGTGTGTTTCTATGGTCTCCTGACAGGGATGTTCAACAGTAAACAGACTAGGAGGCAGAGAAGCAACAGCACCACTATCACTGCCTTGGAGGGTAAACAATGACATTAAACACACACACACACACACACACACACACACACACACACACACACACACACACACACACACACACACACACACACACACACACACACACACACACACACACACACACACACACACACACACACACACACACACACACACACACACACACACACACACACACACACACACACACACACACACCCATGTGCAGACCCAAGTGCACACTAACAAACACACACAAAGTCATGCACACAGACACACTGATCTTTTCCTTTCCCATGTAAGTGATGTGTGTGTGTGTGTGTGTGTGTGTGTGTGTGTGTGTGTGTGTGTGTGTGTGTGTGTGTGTGTGTGTGTGTGTGTGTGTGTGTGTGTGTGCGCAGGCGCGCGCGCATGTCGCTGCTGGTCACTGTCACTCCTATATCATTTTGAAAACACGTGACCTCTAGACCACCGGGCAGTTGGAGATTCTGGAGAGGTGGGGATGGGGGGTGGGGGGGTGGGTGGGTTAAGGGCTGCCCTGGCCTGGGCTAGGGGCCCCAGCTTGTCCCCTGGGGGGCTCTGAAGGGCCTAACCCCTCTCTCTAATCCCTGACACTAACCAGACACAGCAGCATAAACACACACATTGGTCTGCAGATGGGGGGAGGGAGGGAGGGAGAGAAAGAGAGAGACACTCGCTAACACATTAGAACGCCCCCACTTTTAACCCAGAGCCGAGAGCATTTGATGACTCTCCTTTTTAATATCCCTCTCTCCCCCTCTCTCTCTCTCTCTCTCTCCCTCCACCCCCCCCCCCCCCTCCTTCCTAAAAGAGCAATTACATGTCCTGGACAATCCCACATTAAACAAACATTAGCTCTCCCTCCAGAGCCTGGCTCAGCCAAATTACATTGTTTCCAGATGCCAGTGGCACCACACACACACACACACACACACACACACACACACACACACACACACACACACACACACACACACACACACACACACACACACACACACACACACACACACACACACACACACACACACACACACACACACACACACACACACACACACACACACACACACACACACACACACACACACACAATCTCCCTCTTTTCCCTCTGCACCCATCACCTCTCCTTATTTTCTCACCCCTATGCTCTCTCTCGCCTTCTCTCCTCCTCTCTTCTCTCTTCTCTCCTCCCTCCGCCTCCTCCTCTCCTTCCTCTGCCTCCTCCTCTCGCTCTCTCGCTCTCTCTCACTCTTTCCTCCTCCTCCTCTCCCTCTCCCTCTCCCCTTCTCCTTGCTTGTCTTCCCAAGTTGAGCTGAGGGCTTGTGAACACTGCCATGACCAGCTGGTTTCAATTACACCTTCACATCTACTCTACTGCTGGAGTGGGCATGGACAGAAGAACAGCAGGGCAGGATATGAGTACAGAGACAAACTGAGGAGAGGAGAGGAGATAGGAGAGGAGGAGAGGAGAGAGAAGAGGAGGAGAGAGAAGAGGAGAAGATAGGAGAGAGAAGATAGGAGAGAGAAGAGGAGAGGAGAGAGAAAAGGATAGGAGAGAGAAGAGAATAGGAGAGAGCAGCGGAGGATAGGGGAGAGAAGATAGGAGTGAGAAGAGAATAGGAGAGAGCAGAGGAGGAGAGGGGAGAGAAGAGGGGAGAGAAGAGGATAGGAGTGAGAATAGAATAGGAGAGAGCAGAGGAGGAGAGGGGAGAGAAGAGGATAGGAGAGAGAAGAGAATAGGAGAGAGCAGAGGAGGAGAGGGGAGAGAAGGGGATAGGAGTGAGAAGAGGATAGGAGAGAACAGAGGAGAGGGTAGAGGGGAGAAAAGAGGATAGGAGTGAGAGGGGAGAGAAGAGGATAGGTAGATATTTATTTATTTATTACATTGCAAGAAACATTTTCAGGCTCGGTGTCCCGAAAAGACCCACCGCGTAGGCCAGATGCAAGCCGCATTTTACAATAAACCTCTGTTTATCTGCTTTTTTTTTTTTTTTATATATATATATATATATAATCGCAAATTTAATCGCAATCGCAATATCTGTGAGAATTAGATTATTTCCCAAAATCGTACTGTGCATGAGTTGAACCCACACAAACGACAACAGACACAAATATCTACTGCTGCTGGTAGATATGGCTGATGGTGGACTGAGGACCCGGACCAGACGCTCACACCCTGTGCCACCACATGTTCAGGTACTGTCGATCACCACATGTTCAGGTACTGTCGATCATCACATGTTCAGGTACTGTCGATCATCACATGTTCAGGTACTGTCGATCACCACATGTTCAGGTACTGTCGATCATCACATGTTCAGGTACTGTCGATCACCACATGTTCAGGTACTGTCGATCACCACATGTTCAGGTACTGTCGATCACCACATGTTCAGGTACTGTCGATCATCACATGTTCAGGTACTGTCGATCACCACATGTTCAGGTACTGTCGATCACCACATGTTCAGGTACTGTCGATCATCACATGTTCAGGTACTGTCGATCACCACATGTTCAGGTACTGTCGATCACCACATGTTCAGGTACTGTCGATCACCACATGTTCAGGTACTGTCGATCACCACATGTTCAGGTACTGTCGATCATCACATGTTCAGGTACTGTCGATCATCACATGTTCAGGTACTGTCGATCATCACATGTTCAGGTACTGTCGATCACCACATGTTCAGGTACTGTCGATCACCACATGTTCAGGTACTGTCGATCATCACATGTTCAGGTACTGTCGATCACCACATGTTCAGGTACTGTCGATCACCACATGTTCAGGTACTGTCGATCATCACATGTTCAGGTACTGTCGATCATCACATGTTCAGGTACTGTCGATCACCACATGTTCAGGTCCTGTCGATCATCAAACCCTGTGCCACCACATGTTCAGGTCCTGTCGATCATCACGCGAGACGTGAAAACAAACCATCTGGGAGTCAGGTTAGCGGGATGGCTATACGCCCAACAACAACAGCAGCAGCACGTGAAACGACCGTGTGAGAAGACGTAACAGCAGGGCTCCAGAGTTAGGGTTGGGCACCGAGAACCGCTTTTAATAGGAACCGGTTCCTAACTTCCGGTTCTGGAACCGGAAGTAACATATTTGCATTTCGATTCTTAATTTCGATTCTTAAAAGAAATTAAAATAATTCCTACTTTGTTAATTAATACCCTAGTTACAGTACAGCAACCAAATGAAACTGAATCAAGTCAACTGACAATGTGAATTGTATGAAAACAATTTAAGATTTGTCAAAAAATATATATATATATATATGTCTCCTGCGAAATAAGCTGTGACCTGTTTTGACCTGCACCTCAAAGAATCGAAATGGAGAATCGTTTAGAACAGGAATCGAAATGGAGAATCGGAACCGGAACCGGAATCATTCAAATCCAAACGATGCCCAACCCTATCCAGAGTGCACCTGTTTGGTTGCATTTTGCGACCCGAAATAAGTCCCTGCTTTTTTTTGCGCAATGGGTCCAATGCATCTAACATGCTTTTCATCCTTGCCATGCCTATATGCCCATGTCAGGTTAAAAACCAGCGGAGTTCAATTAGTGAGGAAGGGGGGGGGGGGCTGAGCCTCTCTCTCTCCCTGCAGCAGTCTCTCTCTCTCTCTCTCTCTCTCTCTCTCTCTCTCTCTCTCTCTCTCTGTCTACGTTCAATGATTTTAAGTAGCAAAACGTTATACTATAAAAACTAGATAGTTGATGATAATAAACATTTAACCTCTTAACTCTTTGACTGCCGTGCATCTCGCTTATCTTTACAGCTAGATTGCCAGCTTGATAGTAGTTTCCGCGGTCGTTTCACTACGTTTGCGACGCTGTGTGTGTTCTGTATTATAGCTGTGGAGAAATGGTGTGGCTCATTTTGACCTGTAGTGCAACATGGGAAAAATCGTTTGTTTCTACACACTGTAGTTTGTAGTTTATTACACGCTAAACATCGCGCATTTCCAAGAAAATCCAGTATTTTTTCATAGATCGCGAGATAAAACGCGTTATGTGCAATAAGCCCAAACCGTTCTGGTTGATCCCCTGAAACCCCAAATCAAAGGTATATGACATGTATATATGTACCTTCACAAAATCATCAATGGGGGGGGGGTCGTTTTAACTCAAAACTGTGATCGTGCTTGCCGAGCATGTTTTACGTCCGGTGAAACACAGAACTGTGATCGTTAGAAAAACACGTTTCAGATTCGGTAAAATAGACATAGAATGTACCTTACCTTAGCCAGAAGGTATTCCAAGAAGACAAATTCTAAGTGATCGCATCGCCATCGCGATTACCAGTGTATATGTCTATACACGTTTCGATGGTCAAATAAGCTTAGGCAATGGAATTTCGAGGCGATCAATGTGAATTTCTGTTCCAGCAAGAGGAGGGGCCACTACCAAGGAAGGAAAAAAGTGAGGCTGTGTATCAACCCCAAGCCATTGCAGTTCAGACACGGACGATACCGCTACCTGGTGATAGTGATAGTCGATCGGCATTGCAATTCAAACATATACAAACGAGCCAGGGACGGCTAGAATGATCCGGATGATGATTTAGAACGGGGATCAGAGGAAAAAGATCAAGGGATCAAAACCCGAGATATCTCGGGTCTGGCCATTAATGAGTTAACACATTGGGTGCCAGCCATTACCCTTATCCTTCTAGCTAATGCGCCAGGTTTCCATAGCCTACTTTCACTGTACGTCACTATGTTTGGAGAGCTATATCTATATTCTATATTATAGCTATGGAGACAATACTGGGGGGGGGGGGTCGTTTTTTTATGCTTTGATCGCCAGTAACGGCATTCGTTTTGAACACCACACGCGTTGATCAGCTGGATCGATATGAAAACATTGTAGGATCAAGGTGGAATTGACGTCAGATAGTCCTTACCTTTGATCGGGGTTATTCCAAAAAGAATATTCCAATTGTCTGATCGCAAATGTCCAGTATTGATGTCCATCTGGTCCCGGACATAATTTGGCACAACTTATGGATTGAGTGTGCTAGATGCATTTCGAAGTGGTCGGATGAAGCGATTTACTTGGCTCCGTCTAAATTCTGCGCCCGGAGGGGTTTAAATGTAACACAGGGTCTGGAACAGGGTTTCAAAGGGTGGGCGATACACTGCTACCTAGCAGGATCTGGCCGGTACTGCACTTTTGGCATCTCAGTATGGCTTTCAGCGGTAACATATAGGTCCATGAGTGTAATATTGATATTAAAATCGAAAAAAAGGAAAAACGATCCCAAAAATGTAATATTACGTGTTTGGCACCCAACGGTTGTTGAGCAACCATGTAATAAGACGTGGTTGGTGCAGAATGAGTTAAGCCCTAGCCATATTTTCTGAAACTCCGCCTAAACATACCTAAGTAAATGGAAGATTGCTCCACCTCTACAAGCACCATTTGCATGTTCTTGGTATCTAGGGACATCTATGGATCTCAGGGAACGTATTCCCAGTGTCAGAAAGATTGTGTCTGTTACTAAATTGTAATGAACAAAAGGAGAATATCAATTTTCTTTTTATTTATTTATTTTTTATCTTTGACAGTGAATAACACCATGCTAAAATTGAGACATGAAAGATTGCCACTGAGCTCATTCAGCACCTTCTTGAGATCACGTGTACAAAAAATCTAAGCAAATGAATAAAGGGCAGATGATTAACAGGAGGTTTTGTAGATACAGTACTGAGTTCTGCCATCCGGACACATGCAATTTGAAATATGATTATAGAATATAGAATATCAGGCCTATAAATTACCTTATTATGGCCAAGTCGCACATCTATGGATCGGGCCAAATCTCCCCTTTCCAATGGATTCAATCTGGATTTAGTATCACCAGGCGCCCCTGACAGTGTAGCAAAAACCGTCAATGAAATCTACTGTAATAATAATACTTTTTTATAATGTACATTTCTCAATTGCAACAGCGTTTTTTGCTAGACTTTCTATTTTATGGCAATAACTTTCAGGTTTGTTCCACCTGTGAGATATGATCCCGAAAAAAAAGAAAGAAAAAAGATTGATTTTGATTGACAAGGGCTGGCGTGAGCTGGGAAGTGTAGTTTTTTTTTTATTCGAAAGCCCATCGAAAGCCCTGGGTCTCTTCTCTCAAAAGACTACAGTCAAGTTGGGCGGCTACATGGCGTAGTGGGCAAGGCGCTCGCCACGAATGTTGAGACGCTGGGCTCGCCTGTTCGAGCCCAGCGCTCCACATTGCTTTCAGTTTAGCTCGTCGTTCATACTAATACACATTGGCCGTATTAGGGGGTGGGAAACTGATGGGTGGGGATCGGGCGTTGTGGACAGCGACTCCTACAGGTCGGTTGGTGCGCCTGCGCAGTAGAATCAGGAAGTGTCGGGGGCAGCGTGAGCCTCCCACGCGCTACTCCTCGCCACTGAGAGATCGAGCTGCGCAGGTGAAAAGATGCGACTGCTGTTACCTCAAGTACTGGAGGGGACTTGTGCTATGTATGACATTGCAGCCGGCTTGTGGGAGGCAAGAAACAGCGTTTGTGACAGGGGAGGGTTGAATTGGATGATATGAAATTGGGATGGGAGAAAATATAGAAAATGGGAGAAAAAGTGGATAAAAAAAAAAGACTACAGTCAAGTTAGGTTGCGCCAAATCCTTGCGTCTATAAGCGCCTTTTTCTGACTCGATGCCCTGAGATTTCTATAAACTCATATTTAACTAATAACAGTTAAAATCATTGGTAAACAAACGTAGTGCTGAAAATATAGACTTTGACTGCCGTTTTGACTGGGTAGGGCAGGGGTGTCAAACTCATTTTCACAGAGGGCCACATCAGCATTATGGTTGCCCTCAAAGGGCCAAAGACCGTATAAATGTTAATGTAATGTAAAATAAATGTAGCTACTCATTTACATATTGTTAAACATGTTGTTTCTGTATTTATTACTTATTCAAGTTATACATTTTGCATAGATGTAAAAATATGTTAGCTTATGTTATTTTAACAAATAATTTTAGTTTATCAGAACCCCATATTACTCAATCAATCAATGATCAAACCATTCAACTAAATAACAAAGAAGAAAACCTTTTTGTCACAGTCAAGAGGCGCAGAACTAACAACTGTGAGCTGCAAAGAACACGTGGGACAGATGTAGCAGATGTTACAAAAACAAATGGCTGCACACAACCTTGCAGAGGCCATACATCCAACTAATGGAAGATAGTTTAATTAACTTTAATTAACAGATTGCAGAATGGGTACAGTACAGTACAGCTCAATACACACAATTGTTAAGGGGATGCAGACCAGAGAAAGACTTTCGACTTGTTTACATCAGGGTCCCCCATTTTCAATTCGTAAAGGAAATAGCTATTATGTGTCTGCATGAACACACAACTGTAACTGTACTCAAAAATAACAAAATAAGGGTTGTCTCAGTTCACAACTATATTGGTCAAGTTTTGGGTGGGACTTGTTTGCGTCCCTACAGCTTCTTATTCAATTGAGAGAGATGCTTGGTTATGTCACACAGCCAGTTTGCATCTGACAGTTCAGACAATATTTCTTCAACCCTTTGTTACCTATTCCGCCTGGATCTTTTTTGTATTTTGGGCTGTAAAATTGTCAAAGAATGTCTGAGGAGTAAGTGCTTTTGGCTTTTTTCCTTTGTTACTTCATCAATACCTCAGATGTTCAACATACATGTATGTATGTGTAAGAATGTGTAATAACTAAGGCTGTCAAAGTTAAAGCTTTATTAACGCATTAACCCACAATTCTTTTAACGCCGCTATTTTTTAACCCAAGATCAATGTTAAAAAAAAAAAAACAGAGCTCTTGGGGGCCACATCAAATGACGTGGCGGGCCACATTTGGCCCGCGGGCCATGAGTTTGACACCTATGGGGTAGGGTCTTTATTCTTGGCTACATTTGGCGAGAAAAAACGCAACATTAATTCATACATTCTGTATAGATGGATTCATGGCGTCATATCAATCTCGTACCGGTCCTGCACCACTCGGGCTTAAGAGGTTAGCTTCATTAGCTGAAATATTCAAAAATCAAAATGTGTGTGTGTGTGTATGTGTGTGTGTGTGTGTTAGGGCTGCACGATTAATCGATTTTTTATCAAAATCGCGATTTGGAATGATGCAATTATCAAATCGCCAGGCCTGCAATTAATTTTTTTTCTTTTTTTTTTTACATTATTTAACCAGGAAGTCCCATTGAGATACAAGATCGGTTTGGGAGAGGGAGGTAAGGGGTTTTAGATTGTGTGTTGTGAAGTTTAGACTTCAGAGAGGGAGAGTAAAGTACAGAAAAAAAAGTACCGTTGGGTACCGGTATCGATTCCCAGGTAAAAAGAAACATTTTCAGGCTCGGTGTCCCGAAAAGACCCACCGCGTAGGCCAGATGCAAGCCGCATTTTACAATAAACCTCTGTTGGGCTGCTTTTTTTTTTATTTTTTTTAATAATCGCAAATTTAATCGTAATATCTGTGAGAATTAGATTATTTCCCAAAATCGTGCAGCCCTAGTGTGTGTGTTCGAGTCCCATCTCTGGTCTTTGGAAAGAGGAGTTTGATAGTATTTACTGAGGATGGACAGATAATGTTGATATTTAAACATAAAAAATATAATACATAATAAATGTATACATTTACATACAAAAAAATGTTGTAGGAACGGTTTGGGAGAGGGAGGTAAGGAGGGTTTTTAGGTTGTGTGTTCCAAAAAAATTTACTTAAAGTTTAAAGCTCAATATATCAAAATGTGGCACTTTACAGTGAACAGGATAGATAGTTTTTCATTTTTATTTAACCTTTATTTAACCAGGAAGTCCCATTGAGATACAAGATCTCTTTTGCAAGGGAGACCTGGCCAAGATGACAGCAATAACATTTGCAATATATCAGACAGCAATCAAATGTGCGGTACATCACACAAGAACATAATAAAAGTGCATGTATACAATATACAATACATCACATGTAAACACAAAACCGAATAGTCTACATACGGTAATAGTAAAAGTGAACGACAGTAAAATACAGGGTAATACAGTAATTTTGCAGTTTTGCAGAAAGCAGCGACATTCTTCTTGTAGGAAGTTATGTAATACAGATTTAAATTCGCAGAGAGAGAGACCAGGGTATCTAAGTGGATATGGTCCTGTAGCCCATTCCATGCCCAAGGTGCGAAGCTTGAAAAAGCTGTTCTTCCTAGTTCAGTGTTTATTCTCTGGTTATTTTATAAGTAGTCTTTTTTGAGTTGATCTAAATGTTACTGATTGTGTTAAAAGGGCATATGATATTGTCTCATATCGATCGCAGGCACCTGAATCGAATCGTGGCAGACTTTGTGATATCTGAAAATATCGTATCGTTGTCCAAAGAATCGATATCGATATCGTATCGCGATGAAACTGGTGATTCCCACCCCTAGTATCTACAGATATGTAAGGATTATATGCAGATATCTACAGACAGATGTGGATAGATACGGTAAGAATAAACATATATATACGGTATATACAGCATTATTGTACATGCTATTGTACAGAGTTATATGGGTTATAGTGTATAAGTGCAGGTGTATAAGTAGGATTACTTATATTATGTGGTAAATATAAATATATATATATAATATATGGTATATACAGCACTACTGTACATTCTATCATACAGAGTTATATGGGTAGACTATAGTATGAGGTAGGTAGTTATGATTATTATGATTACTATTACTACTATCATAACTACCAGGTTTTTCACCTGGTCTATAGGGGGGGGGTTCCAGGGATCAGACAGAGAGGAGAAAAGCAGTAGGACAGGTCGGGTACAACAGCCACATAGTGAGGACCTCTACCCTGTGTGTGTGTGTGTGTGACATTAAGGCAGGGGGACAGCTCCCCTGTGCTGCTCTGGAGGTGGCCTGTCTGCTCCTCTTCTCCTCCATCCCCCCACCCACGGCCAGGAGTCAGCTTTAATTACCACCACGCGCCGCATCCCCCTCCTCCGCTCCCCTCTCCCTCCTCCTGTTAACCCTACTCCTCACCATCCCCCTCCTCTGCTGCCCTCTCCCTCCTCCTGTTAACTCTCCTCCTCACCATCCCCCCTCCATCTCTTCTTCCTCTCCCACTCCTCCTCACCATCGTCTCCCCCTACACTATAACCTAGGGCTGGGCGATATGGCCAAAAATTATATCGCGATAACGATAACAATATCATATCACGCGATATCGATAATTATCGATATTATAGAGTATTTTTCCCCCCCCTTTTTTTTCCAGCAATTCTTTGTCGTTGCCGCCATCTTTAGTGTTACATCCCCTCACACTCCAGTTCTCAGGCTGCAGCTGGTTTAAAAGCGAAAGTAAACCGGCTCCTGTGGCTCCAGGGGAGTTGAACAGTTCTGGCTCTGCTAGTTTCTTTTCTATCTTTAGGCGCTTTTTTTGGTGGACAAACCACCGCACATGTGCACCGTGACTCACGACTGGAGACTAGCTCTGCTAGCACACATAGCCTACTGTGTACAGACGGTTTCAAACTGTATTTTAAATTAGAAAGCAAACAAAATAAATGGACAAGAGAAAAAGAAATCTCAATTTGGTCAGTATTGTCATTTGGACAAGCAAAGCCATTACTTTAAGTTGCAGGCAAGAAAGACAAGTCTGTCCACTGTCTCTGGGTTTAACAAAAAATAAATAAAAATTTTGATATTTTTTTTCTCTTTTTTTTCTTCTTTTTGATATCGATTATTAAAATATATCGCGATAATTATCGTTATCGTTATATCGCCCAGCCCTACTATAACCCCGCCAGCCCAGACACCCTACAGTACACTATAACCCCCCCTGCCCAGACACCAGTGTTGGGAAAGTTCACTTTCTACATGAACTAGTTCAGTTCACAGTTCACAATTTTTTAAATGAACTAGTTCAGTTCATAGTTCATAATTCAAAATGTTAAACTAAAGTTCATGGTTTCAAAAATGAACAAAATTTATAGTTTATAGTTCTTTTTTTATTTTACTCTACTCTTATCCTAGGCAACTTGATTTGATTTGTGTTATTATTCTAATTTGTGACCCGTCCTGTCTAAATGTTTAAATGTTGAGCGATTTGCAGTGTCTAATTTCCCACGGGATAATACAAGTATTTCTATTCTATCTATTCTATTCTATTCTATTCTATTTTTTCAATACGTTGCTGCGAGCTATTATTTGTAAAAAATATTCAACCACAGACAGCAATCGGAATACTGGCAGCGCGATCTCTCAGCGGCGAGGAGTAACGCGTGGGAGGCTCACGCTGCACCCGTAGCTTCTTGATACTGCTGTACAGGCGCACCAACCGACCTGTAGGAGTCGCTGTCCACAACGTCCGATCCCCACCCACCGGCCTTCCCACCCCCTAATACTGCCAATTGTATTAGTATGAACGACCAGCCAAGCCGGAAGCAACGCCGAGAGCTGGGCTCGAACCCAGCATATCCTGCGTTAGTGGCGAGCGCCTTGCCCACTGCGCCACTTAGCCGCCCGAAATCTGGCACACCTTTGAACGCCGTTATAATAGAGTGCTGAGAATGAACGCACTTTTGAACGCCGTTATACAGCGCTGAGAATGAACGCGTTCTCAATTACGTTCATTTAGCGGAAATACAGTACGTTCAGTTCACGTTCACCCAAAATACGAACGCGTTCATGAGCGATCGTTCATTGAACGCGTTCAGGTACATCACTGCCAGACACCCTACACTCTAACCCCGCCTGCCCAGACGCCCTACACTCTAACCCCCCCTGCCCAGACACCCTACACTCTAACCCCCCCTGCCCAGACACCCTACACTCTAACCCCCCTTGCCCAGACACCCTACACTCTAACCCCCCCTGCCCAGACACCCTACAGTCTAACCCCCCCTGCCCAGACACCCTACACTCTAACCCCCCCTGCCCAGACACCCTACACTCTAACCCCCCCCTGCCCAGACACCCTACACTCTAACCCCCCCCTGCCCAGACACCCTACACTCTAACCCCCCCTGCCCAGACACCCTACACTCTAACCCCCCCTGCCCAGACACCCTACAGTCTAACCCCCCCTGCCCAGACACCCTACACTCTAACCCCCCCCCCCCTGCCCAGACACCCTACACTCTAACCCCCCCTGCCCAGACACCCTACACTCTAACCCCCCTGCCCAGACACCCTACACTCTAACCCCCCCCCCCTGCCCAGACACCCTACAGTCTAACCCCCCCTGCCCAGACACCCTACAGTCTAACCCCCCCTGCCCAGACACCCTACACTCTAACCCCCCCCCCCCTGCCCAGACACCCTACAGTCTAACCCCCCCTGCCCAGACACCCTACACTCTAACCCCCCCCCCTGCCCAGACACCCTACACTCTAACCCCCCCCCCCTGCCCAGACACCCTACACTCTAACCCCCCCCGCCCAGACACCCTACAGTCTAACCCCCCCTGCCCAGACAACCTACACTCTAACCCCCCCCGCCCAGACACCCTACAGTCTAACCCCCCCCCCCTGCCCAGACACCTCCTCTCAATCTGCTCTCGCAACCAACATACATGACTGTATGCGTGCGCGCACAATCACACACACACACACACGGTGGTGTATGCATGTGTGCTGGAGGAGTGTGTGGCAGCAGTGTGAAACGTCACGGTGGATCAGTCACAAGCCCCTTGGTGACGGCAGAGTGGAGTCTGTCACCACAGCTTTGTCACGCCTCCTCCCACTACACACACACACACACACACACACACACACGCTTTTATCTCCCACCCATCCTGACCCCCCCCCCCCCCCCCCCCCCAGACACGCACACATTCATACACACAGAGACAAACATATACAGACACACACACACACAGAGACTAGACATGCACAAGCAATGATGGAGACACACATTTGACATAATCACACCTTTAACAACCCCCCACCCCCAACACACACACACGCGCGCGCGCACATACACCACACACCACACACTCACACACACACACACACACGTGGGACTTGTATGTGTGGCAGACAGCACTGAGCCAGACAGAGAACGTCTAGCCCTGCTGAACTGCTAATGGGAACTCCTCACCACTTGGTACCACAAGGTCAGTCCCTGCAAAACACGACAGACACGTCTTATCACGCACATGCACGCACACACACACGCGCGCTCGCGCGCACACACACACTCAAAAAACACAAACAAGCTCATGGCCAGAGAAACTGTTTAAGTGTTTAAGCTTTATGTGTGTATAAATACACGATGGATACACACTTTCTAGACACAACCTATCTATACGTCTATAAATACACAATGGATACTCACTTCCTAGACACAACTTATATGGACTGCATTTATATAGCGCTTTTATCCTAAGCCTATGGGTGCCTCACACTCAGAGGTGAGCATGCATGGTGCCAACGTGCTCATCGGGAGCAATTAGGGGTTCAGTGTCTCGCTCAAGGACACTTTGGAGCTGGAATCGAGCCGGGAACCTTCTGATCACCAGACGACCACTCCACCTCCTGAGCCCCTTATCTATGCTTGTACACGACAGAATACTCACTTCCTGGACACAACCTACAAGATACAAGATACTTTAATGCCACACAACTTGGTGGTAATTGTTTGCGGTACAGCATGTTAATTGAGCACTAGGACATCAACATGAAACATCAAACGCCCCCCTCGCACTAAATACATAAATAAATTAGGGCTGTCAGTTTATTGCGTTAATTAGATTAATTAATTACACAGCAAATTATCGTGTTATGAAAATTAACTCAAAATTAATTACCAATTTTTTTTTATTATTATTATTATTATTATTATTTTCTTTTTTTTAAATATATATATATTTTTTTTATCTCATTCATTCCATAAGAACGTATAATACACATTTACAGACTTTTCTTTATATGGTCCATTTGCATGTTCTTGGTATCTGCTTCTAGGGACATCTATGGATCTATGGAATATATTCCCAGCGTCAGAAATACTGTGTCTGTTACTAAATTGTAATGAACCAAATGAGAATATCAATAATTTTATTTTTTTATCTTTGACTGTGAATAACACCATGCTCAAATTGACCAGACCTGAAAAATCTAAGCAAATTAATAGATGGAAGATGATTAAACAGAAGGTTTTGTAGATACAGTACTGAATTCTGCCATCCGGACACATGCAATTTGTATTTTATTTTTTTATTATTTTTTAAACAAACATATAAACAAACATGACAACACACGATAAGATATACAAGCATTAATTGTCAGGGCACATCCAATGAGATCACCTTTTGGTTAGTTGTTTTATATAAGATATACCCATAATACCTGTTATCTAAAAAAAAAAAAAACCCTACACACATATGCTCAGCTCGAACCCCCCCCTCCCGGACCCCACCTTGAGAAGTACCTCCACTATCCCTCGCACCTAACCAGACACTACCATTATAAGCTAGCTTTTATTCTCTCCACCACTTCTAACCACATTGACATTTTGGATTCATTGAGACCCAGAATTCTTGCTGTAGATATTTCATGGTAAATTACATCGAGATATGTAAGAAACCAAACTTTACGGCACATTTTTTCCGGTTGAAACCAGCGTGATGCGATCAGCTTTTTGGCTACTGTGATACCCGATAAAAGGACACATGCAATTTGAAATATGATTATAGAATAGAATATCAGGCATAAAATGGTTATGCGATTAAAATGCGATTAATTAGATTAATTAATTACAAATCCTGTAATTAATTAGATACATTTTTTTAATCACCTGACAGCACTAAAATAAACAAATAAATAAATACATACAGGACAGTCACATATAACAAGTGTCAGTCAGTGTCGGATGCTTGCAACGGGGGGCGGGCCAGGGCATTTATTGCTCAAGTTTATTGTAACATAGAGTATCTGTGTGTGTGTGTGTGTGTGTGTGTGTGTGTGCGTGCGTGCGTGCGTGCGTGCGTGCGTGTACAGGTTTCCATATATGTGTGTGTGTCTCTGTGTGTCTATGTACCAGCAGTAACACACAGTAAAACAATAATACGACAAGGCACTATACCCAGTAGAGGCCTAAATATACTGACTGATGAACGGCACATGGCTGCTGTCTGACCTTAACCAGACGGACCTAAGTCAAAGTCTCTAAGTATAGTCTACATCCTGGGATGACTGCTGTATCACAGATGAGCTGACCTGGGGTCAGTCCACGCAGACTATGAGCCAGACAAAGTCCCAGACATTGATTATATAATAATAATAATATAATAAGAAGAAAGCCCTTCTGTGACATAATTCCCATGACATAACGATATATCAGTGATGAGTGAGCCGTGTTTGTCTGTGGGAACACAGGGAGGTCAGACTTTAGCCAAAGCTGCGGTGCGTTGCATGTTAATTCTTAATATCCTCATTATATTTCTCATTTGTGTGTGTGTGTGGGTGTGTGTGTGTGTGTGTGTGTGTGTGTGTGTGTGTGTGTGTGTGTGTGTGTGTGTGTGTGTGCGTGTCTGTCAAAACAAAACATTAAAAAACAGTGCCTGAGGAAGGAAGCATCCAAAACAAAGAGAGGTTCCTCTGTGTGAATATGCGCGCGTGTGTGTGCGTGTGCGTGTGTGTGTGTGTGTGCGTGCGCGCACATGTTTAGTCTAATCAGACAGTCGCTGCATGGCTGAAGGAACACACAAAAAACACACATTATATAAACAGTCCCCCAACACCTCAGGCTGTCTATAAGGACCCCTAATGTCTGCCCTGCCCCCACCCCCAGTACCACACAAACACACACACACGCACGCCCACATATCCAGGAGCATGCAAACCCAATGAGACAGCCAGACTGTGAACCCAGACAGCTACGCAGACAGACCTGAAGGCATGGTGCTTGGACCAGGGTCAGGCAGAGTGATTTATGAAGGGAGGAGGATGAGCTCGCAATCTGACCTTAAAATAAACGTGGAACCTGCTCCCATGGTGTTACCCGTCTGACTGTGGCCGTACAGGCGAGTCAAATCTAAATCTCCCAGTACGTGGTGCGCTCACGTAAGAGCTGTCCTCTGCACGTCAAAGACGACAGAGATAAGCCGCATAGGGATTATTTATTGAAATCCGCCACTTCGGTCTAATTTCTTTTAAAGCCGCAATAACTATTTTCTGGCAGGATTTTTGACATTTCCAAAACTTCTTATGACCAGAAGGTCTTGTTGAGTGAGTCATCATGGTGTCTTACTCAATCAACCCTGCTATCAGAAGGTCTTGTTGAGTCATGGTGTCCTACTCAATCAACCCTGCGCCATCACTGTTGCCACAAATCTCCCCATGGTTAAATAATAGTAGTGTTAGTCAGACAAAGAGAATCTGTAGAGCTGCTGAACGAAAACCAAGCTCACAGTCCACTGTGAGATATATATATAAGGAAGCCATGACAGAGTCAGACAGACAGTCGGAGATTGTTATAGGCAGAGATGTCTGCCTATAACAAAAAAAATACTAGTGGTAAGAAAGGACTATTTTTCTTATCACAGAGAATGCTGGAAACTCTACAATATTATTCTCAGCCATCAACCAGCTACTCAACACTGCCCCCACCCCTCCAGTCATCTGCATCAAAATGTGAAGAACTAGCCTTATTCTTCAATAACAAAATAACTTCAATTAGAGCCAGCATTAGTCCAGATACAAACATAGACACCATCAGCAAACCCTGCGAAAAAGTAACCATAGGAAAATTTGCTTGCATCAACTGAGCGTTACAAAACTGTCAGGAATGTAACTCCTCCACTTCCTGTATTGACCCTATACCCACAGCATTTCTTAAGCGAATATACAATCGACCATGATATCCTAATAAATCGTATGGAAATGTTAGTTGGTCTTTCTGACTATGTATTAAACTGGTTCAGAACATATATCAAAGGGAGAAATATTACGTCAGGCTTGGAGATCATTCTTCTGAGAAACATGACACCTACTTCGGAGTTCCACAGGGGAGCTGCCTTGGTCCATTATTATTCTCACTATACATGCTGCCACTTGGAGACATCATTAGAAAACACAATGTATGTTTCCATAGTTACGCAGATGACACACAATTGTACATCTCCGCTGAACCAAATGATCACACAGCTATCAACTCCATTTCCGCCCGTCTCTTAGCAATAAACAAATGGATGACGAACAACTTCCTACTGCAGAGGGGAAGAGGTACATGGCAGCATCTCCTTTCAAAATAGTACTGTGTGAAGTAGAAGACAGCCAGTGTAAAGGTTCTAGTAGGGCCCTGGGCTGGAGAATAAGAGCGTTAGGAGAAGATATCCACTCACTTAACACTTTGAGTGCCGGCCTCAGTGTCCTATTTACCCCGTTGAATGCCACCACCCACTTCAATGACAGAGCTCTCATATTTGCGAACGCATAAACTATATCTTAAATTATGGATATGTGTCTAATATGGCCGTCGCTTATCAATGACTTGTTTGCAGTCAACATTGTCGAAACGGATTGTTTTTTTAATTGGTTCATTTCCGTTTTATACCATTTTGAAAAACCCTCATTTTGAAAGTTTCAGATTTTTTTATTTATTCTGTGATAAACGGCCTTTACTGGAATACACAAAACACTGTCATTTTTCGGCCTATTTATGAATCGTTTTCAAATAAACGCTAGATTATCGATAGTATATGTGTACTTATGCACGCTATAGAAGCGGGCTGAAAAATCGATTATCTTATTTCCTGATCGCACACACACACAGACACACATATGGCACACGCTGATATATAGGTGAAAATAGCTCTGATTATCCCTTACCTCAGATCAGATGTTCTCCAAAAAGATTATTCCAATTCCTGATCGCCATTCCAAATATCGATCGCGTTTATTGATCCAACGCTGGGTACTGGAAACACACATTCTCCGCTGTTCTGGTGGTGGGCAATGACTTTGATCGTCTCCGGTTACTTGTCTGACAAGTAAAATGTGGAAGCAGGACATTTTTTTCTCCATGCGTTTCATTCAATCCAATCCAATGGGGTGCAGTACCATCCGGAGAGACGATAGGGGCCGGTATTTTCCCTGTTCGAGTTCAGACAGATCCCCACTGGTAACGTGAGGATAGATTGATGAAATATGAATGGAAATCGCTAATAAAAAAAATAACGATTAAAAAAACGGCATATCTCGTTCCTGGCACTCAACGGTTGGCATGAAATAACAAATTATGCCGTGGCTGGCACTCAAAGTGTTAAAGGAATTTTTTTTATATATATTTTTTTTTACAGGGCTTTTGAGGCAATTAAATCACTGCGCCCAGGCAGCAGTGGTTCGTCAAAAAATTGTTCCGAGTATATATCTGCTTAGAAAACAAAAAATGTAATGTCTAATTATATAATTTTTTTTATTTCTCCACGTGGTAAATACACAGGTCACAACATGTTACAGGAACGTTTTGGAGTTGAATACTTCCAGTGAATAACGCTAAGCTAGGCTAACAGTGCGGCTGTTCCCTAAGCCTAATGCATGCACAGAGAATAAAAGGGTATGTATCTGCTTGTCTAACTCCAGGGTAGATGGCAAATAAGCTAATTTCCCAAAAAGTTGGTGTGTTCCTTTAACCGTTTCTGCGCCAAAAACGAATTAGCTCGTTATAGCCCGCCAATCGTTGGACGCAAACAACGAGTCAACTCGTTATTGGATCCGTTTTTCTTTTATTCGCTATTTCCATTCATAATTCATCCTGCTGTGCTGTAGGACTGGGTAACACTCTGTCTGAGACCGCAGCGGTGCGATACCGCCGCCTAACGGCTTGCAGCCGGTATTGCACCCCATTTGAAACGATGTGGTTTCTTTTCTCGGCCGAGCTGAGCCGTGCAGGCGGGGTCTATATACTCCGGCAAGACTCCGGCTTATATCGATGCATCGACCTGCCCCCCCCCCCCCCCTTTCATATGCAATGCTGGATAACGCTGGATACACTGACGCAACCAGTATTTGGAATGGCGATCAGATAATTGGATTATTCTTTTTGCAGTACATCAGAGACAAGGTAAGGACTATATGTTATCGATCTTGCGTTGATCCGATAATTCTTTCCCCGGAATCGAAGCGTGTCGGAGTGGTGTGTGTGTGTGTGTTGGTAGCGATCAAAAGCATGGAGTGGCCCCGCGTCCCCGTCTCCCTTTCATGCCTGCATGATGAAAGATAATACCGATAATCTAGCGTTGATTTCAGATTGATTGTTGATCCAAGCGAGGAATGGCAACATGTTTTGTGAATTTCACTCAATCGCTGTTTTCGCGTCTTTTCCCGGGATTACTCAGAATCACTCAAACTCACTCCATAGCTATAATATTTAATATAGTTTTAAAGTGTTTTGTAACTAACTTGCCATTGTCTCATGCCTAAACCACGCCCATAGCTGCCGGTAGTTCCTCACAGGTCGCCCGATTGGTCCGAACCACTGTGGTTCGGGTCACAAGCGCATGCCTTGAAGCCTGACAAGATGGAGTCTCCCGTGATCTGGCGAAGCCAGCTGCCGTGCGAGGTTAGCATCCCCCTACCGGCGTTACATTTTGGGAGAGGTTCGGCCCACACACCGCCGGCAGAGCTCTGACGCCATTTTCGCGTATAAATGAGACTTTGTGCCAAATAAAGTGAAACATAGCATTTGGTACGAGTGGTAAAAAAAATAGTAGTGAATGCAAATCAAGAGTGACTGCCAACATGGGTATTCACTGGATGATTCTGGCAACATTTAGTATTTCGGTGCCCCTGTGAGCGTACCTACTACCTACCTCATGATGCTGGGTCCTGGCTCGCAAAGCCGTGAGAAGCTTTTATAAATCAAACATGACAGGTTCCTCAGGATAATCTCAACCAGGGAGGGTAATTAACGCCACTAGCCACCAGTCAAATGGCAGAACATTTTGTCTAGACATGTTGGCAGCTAAACAACCACCCTCCTTTCCATCCTAACATTCAACTTGGCAGGTAGAATAATGAAAGTGTCTGGTAGAATAATGAAAGTGTCTGGTCTGGTGAATTTATGAATGCACCCGCCGCTGTGGCCGACCGAGGAGAAAGGTCCGTTTCCTGCCCCGATCTCCACACATGAGTTTTGAGATGGTTTCAGAAAGAAGCATTTCGTATAAAAGTATTCTGTACTTCTGTATGACAACTAATAAAGAAACTTTAACTTGATGACGTTGCAAAAGGGGCACTGTTTTGTGTGTAGGGTTGGGTACTGAACTCTACTGAACGGTACTTTTAAGGGTACCGACTGAATCACATCGGTACCACAGAGTAGCGATTCATGCGGCTAGATCAATCGGTATCAAATGTTGGTACCTTTACATGTTTAGTATAAGAGTGTAATATGCTGGACAAGAGGGAGCTTTTTCCACAAATATATATATTACTGTCCAATCTCTTGGGTCTTTGGAAAGACCAGACGAGGTCAGAGGAGTTTGAAAATGTGTTTTACTGAGGATTTATTTTTATTTTGTGTGTTGGTGTGTTACAACAATAAATAACAACATGTTGTGAGTAAATAACCATGATGAAGTTTGGATTTATTTCTTTTACAACTGGAATTGATTATGATTTATTTCTTTATTACAGAGAGAGTTAAGGACCGTTGGGTACAGAAGATACAGAATTCCAGGAACTGATACTGGTACCGGTTCAAATGTGAACGGTACCCAACCCTAGTGAGTGAGAAGAGTGTCGAGTGTTACTCACATAGTCTGGCAGGGCCGTGTCGTCTCCGTGTCGGCCTCTCAGAGACTGTGTGGCCTGCTCCAGCACCTTGTTGTGCTTCTTAGACAGCAGCGCAAATAGACTGCGGGAGACGGACGTGGGGATGGGGATGGAGACAGGGAGAATGAGAGGAGAGAGGGAGGAGAAAGAGAGGGATGAGGAAAAGGAGAGGAGAAAGAGAGGGGAAGGGATATACAGTATGAGGGGCTGACTTCCATAATGATCAGAGAATCATACTTGTTGGCAAACGGTGTGTGTGTGTGTGTTTGCGTGTGTGTGTGTGTGCGTGTGTGTGTGTGTGTGTGTGTGTGTGTGTGTGTCTCTAAACGTGTATGTGTGTGGGTCTGCTTGTGATTGGATTGCATGTGATGCTAGCGAACACATATAACAAGTCTCTCTGTGTATGCACTGCTGACCTTGGCTATAGGATCAAGGTCAAAAGTGGTCGAGAAAACACACACACACACACAGAGAAGAAAAAGGCTAAACCTAGGCACCACAGCGGTCATAAATAGTCTAGTGGCTCCTCTTAACTCAACAGTACTCTCTCTCTCTCTGTGTGTGTCTGCATCACATCGCTAAGCTATGTGTGTGAACTGCCCTGCAACAGAAATCTGCTTGCTAGCCAGACTACTGGCATTCCACTGTGGCTCAAGCCACAGCTAAATATTAATCCCCTGTTAAACCAGTGGCAGTCTGAACACAGGCACTTTTCACATAACACCTATCAGGTGATGAGACTGGGTAGAGGGGCCGGAAACGCCCCAGCCAGGCAGCTCATAACATAGTCATTTACATTTAATAATCCAGAACATAATGTCATTTCCACGTTGTAAACCATAACATAACCAAGTCATTTACCATTTTCTCCACAGTGATGCGAGTGCAGACACTAGGCATTCAGTATGGGAATCAGAGCAGCTTGACGGGCTGCCGTAAAGGGATATTACACCACAAAGCAACATTCAACACTCCAACTTTGAAGAACTACAACAATGGAGTTTCCTGATACCTCTCTCGATCAGCTTCTCCAATATCTCTCGTTAGGTAACGGAGTAGCCAGACAAAAAACTCAGCCCTCCCATCCTTGTGCCACTCCTTGTAGGAGTAGCAACCTTTGACTGGCACTGTTATGCTGTCCTCCCCATCATATGTTTAATTTCTCTGTTAGGATCTATGGGTAACAGTACTGTATATTTGCATATCGTATATGTCACAAATGTAACAGTACTATATACCTGTATGTCATGTATGTCCCTATGCCGTAAATGTCATGTCATGTATGTTGTGTATGTCATAAATGTCACTATGAATTGAAATGGGGGACCCTGATGTAAACAAGACAAACGTCTTTCTCTGGTCTGCATCCCCCTTAACAATTGTGTGTATTGAGCCGTACTGTATTGTACCCATTCTGCAATCTGTTAAATAAAGTGTTCATTCATTCATTCATTCATTCATTCATTCATTCATTCATTCATGCCCGCCCTTTTATTTTTTTTACCTCAGTGTAGTTTATCATTTATTAGGATCCCCATTAGCTGACACCATAACATCAGCTAGTCTTCCTGGGGTCCTTTGTCATGCAGGAAGCTGGAGCATGTTCAGTAGTTTAGGCGTCTAGTCTACAAGTCTATATAATATATTAAGCGGCGCAACAAGACATCTCAACTAAATCTGATTCACAACCTGCTGTGAGTGAGAAGTGGAGTGTATTTTATTTAAACTCTTGTCCTAGAAAAGGGAAGTGCTGTAAAAATGACAGTGTAAACCCGATGTCTTTATGGACATGTTAAATATTTAGTGTGCCAGGCCCAGACATGCAATACAAGGACAATAAACATCCTTTGTCAGGACCACGGAGAGGGTTTCTTCATTGGAACGATGGCCACAGTTGTTCTCCGATAGAGGGGGAGCTAGGACGAGGATAATGTGAGCATACCTCACATGTTTGTCTATCCCTGAGAGAGAGAGTGTGTGTGTGTGTGTGTGTGTGTGTGTGTGTGTGTGTGTGTGTGTGTGTGTGTGTGTGTGCGCGTGTGTGTGTCTGTTCCATTGTTCATGTTTAGTCTAGACAGTGTGCCATGACCTACTACTGACACACACACACACACAGACAGGAATCATCAAACACGTGTGCACGACTCGTACAAAAATGCCATTTTCTGCTGGTTCTACAGATTTATTTGCTCTAGTATTCAGATAACATTAGAGGCATCGGGACCACGGTTTCTTTACATGGCACAACCGCCTTCAGTAGAAATGCATGGAACATTGACAAATATTGAATGTATGGAAAATAGAAAAATATTGAATGTATGGAACATTGAAAAATATTGAATGCATGGAACATAGAAACATATTGAATGCATGGAAGATTGAAAAACATTGAATGCATGAAACATTGAAAAATATTGAATGCATGGAATATTGAAAAATATTAAATGCATGGAACATTGAAAAACATTGAATGCATGGAACATTGAAAAATATTGAATGCATGGAACATAGAAAAATATTGAATGCATGGAATATTGAACAATATTGAAAGCATGGAACATTGAAAAGTATTGGGGGCGGCTAGGTGGCGCAGTGGGCAAGGCGCTCGCCACCAACGCAGGATATGCTGGGTTCGAGGCCAGCTCTTGGCGTTGCTACCAGCTTGGCTGGTCGTTCATACTAATACAATTGGCAGTATTAGGGGGTGGGAAGCTGGTGGGTGGGGATCGGACGTTGTGGACAGCGACTCCTACAGGTCGGTTGGTGCGCTTGCGCAGTAGAATCAGGAAGCGACAGGGGCGGCGTGTCCCTCCCACACAGACCCTCACCGCTGAGAGATCGCGCTGTGCAGGTGAAAAGATGCGACGGCTGCCTCCTCGAGTACCGGAGGGGACACGTGATGTAAGGCTTCGTCCACATTGCAGCCGGCTTGTGGGAGGCATGGCCTAACAACGTTCGAGACAGGGGAGGGTAGAATTGGACAATACGAAATTGGGGAAGGGAGAAAAATAGAAAATGGGGAGAAAAAGTAGATACAAAAAATAATAAAAAAAATATTGAATGTATGGAACATTGAAAAATATTGAATGTATGGAACATTGAAAAATATTGAATGTACTGTATGGTGGGTTGAAAAATTGTGAAATTGAACGCTTATTAAAAAATGCACGACAAATGTGAGTGCCAACTAATTAGTTTTTAAAATGTTTGAAATTGCTAATGTCTCTGAGAACGCTTTCCTAATTTGGATGCAACAGCTTTATTAGTTTACTTTATACCAACAAAAATATATATTATCCAATGTCCAAGTAAACAGAGCGTCACAAGCAGGTCCGGACTGGCCATCGGGAGATTAATAATTTTTAAAATTTTGCCCGCAGTCAGGCCACTGCACTTAGAAGCTGGCCAGGCCAGTGTTTCTAGTTGCGGTGGCGTGGTAATTAGATAACTTAGGTGGGGAACAACCAGGAGTCAAGTCAAGTCAAGTCAAGAGTTTTATTTGTCACAGCATACAAGTATACAATGAAATGTGGGGGGTCTTTCCCGCAACGATTGTGCATAATACAATAATAATAATATAATAAGAATCCAATAGAACGACATTGTGCAATAGCAATAATACAAGTAATCGAAGTAGGGCATATCGGTATATGTAGATGAGTTTTTACAGAGCATGGTAGGACATGCTAGGTCCTGTGGTAGTGCAATACACTGTTAGCTACGGATGAGGCACTGGGTCTTTATGTACACTGCTATACAATGCTATATTATACAATCTCAAGTTATACTATTCTTAAAGTGACCTTTCCTTTTGTAAAGTGACCATAAGTGTGAGCGTGTGCAGCATGAGTGTGTGTGTGCTCATGTTAAAGTGGCTGCTAGTGTGTGAGCGTGTACAGTGTGTGTGTTGTGTGTGTGCTCATGTGTGCTTGTGTGTGGAGAGTTCAGTGTTCAAGGCTCTGATGGCCTGGGGGAAGAAGCTGAGCCAAAGTATCTCTGTCCTAGTTGCTGGTGTTCGCAGGCGTTTGCCTGACCGCAGCAGCTTGAACAGGCTGTTGTTGGGGTGGTGAGGGTCTTTCATTATTCTGCAGGCTCTGGATTTGCACCTCTTGTTATATAGGACCTGCAGGGGTGGTAGTGCAATACCCGTGGTACGCTTGTTCTGTGCCGTGCTGTTTCCATACCAGGCAGTGATGTTTCCAGTCAAGATGCTCTCTACAGCTCCGGAGTAGAAGGACTGGAGTATCTTCCCAGATACTCTGAACTTCCTTAACTGTCTCAGGTGGTAGAGGCGCTGCTTCGCCTTTTTTACGACTGAGTCTATGTGTGTTGTCCATGTCAGATCCTCTGACATGTGGACCCCCAGGTACTTGAAGCTGCTCACCCTGTCCACGGTAGCCCCGTTTATCCTCAGTGGTGTGTGTGTCCCCTGCTGTCTTCTCCTAAAATCCACGATCAGCTCCTTGGTTTTACCAATGTTCAGGAGCAGGCTGTTGTCCTGGCACCAGCGTTCCAGTACCTCAACCTCCTCCCGGTAGGCCTTCTCGTCGTTGTCCGAGATCAGCCCCACCACCACTGTGTCGTCCGCAAACTTCACTATGGAGTTGGAGCTGAACTTGGCCACACAGTCATGTGTGTATAGTGAGTACAGCAGGGGGCTCAGAACACAGCCCCAGGGGGACCCGATGCTCAGGGTGATGGTGTTGGAGGTCTGACCCCCCACCCTGACCGCCTGGGGCCTCTCACTCAGAAAGTCCAGTATCCAGGCGCTGGGAGCGGAGCTCAGACCCAGCTCGATCAGCTTGTCCACCAGTCTGGTGGGGACTATGGTGTTGAACGCTGAGCTGTAGTCAATGAACAACAGTCTCACATAGCCCCCCTTCTGGCGGTCTAGGTGAGAGAGGGTGCTGTGCAGTACTTGGGAGACCGCATCATCAGTGGACCTGTTTGGCCTGTATGCAAATTGCATAGGGTCCATATCACTGGGGAGGGAGGCACAAATGTGATCCTTAACCAGCCTCTCAAAACATTTCATGGCCACAGAGGTGAGTGCCACCGGTCTGTAGTCATTGAGACCTGTTGGGGAGGATTTCTTTGGTACCGGGATAATGGTAGACATCTTGAAGCAGGCAGGTACCACGGATTCCGCCAGGGATAGATTAAATATGGTGGTGAACACAGGGGCTAGCTGGTTAGCACAGGACTTAAGTATGCGTCCTGTTATCCCATCTGGGCCAGCAGCCTTCCTGGTGTTCACCCGCATAAATGCTCTTCTCACACTGTGTTCCGTCAATGAGAGAGCGTCCCCGCCCCCCCGCGGATGCTCCCCCCCTCCACGACAGCCGGCGCGCCAGTGACGTCACTAGCCGGTGAGCTAGCGTCGCCGCTGTTTGCACCAAACCGTGCGTAGAAGGAGTTGAGTTTGTCCGAGATCACTGCGACAGAGGGTAACGTGGTCTAAAAGCACACAAGTCTCTCTCTCTCCCTCTCTCTCTCTCTCTCTCTGTGCATGTTTTTCTTCAAAGGGAGCTGCATGTGATTGGTGGAGGCGGGACCAGGCCATACAACTGATTGACAGCGGAGACAGCGAATGGAATGGCAGATAGCACTTCTGCAGAATGACAGGGAGACATAGCGAAATGTCAAGCATAACCTGCGCTTGAAGATGGACAGTGAAAAAAGAGGAAGCATGGAGCAGAGATGGAGAGAGAGAAAAATACATACTGCTGACTGCTTGTATTTCACAGAACAGTCAGATGTACCAAACACTACTGGAATGTTTCAACAGTTCAACAGTGGAAAAAAGAGGAAGGGTGGAGCATAGAGGGAGAGAGAGAAAAAAGAAAGGCCCTTGCAGGAGATACAGTAATTTCACAGAACAGTCAGATGGAAATGACTGGAAATTGAATATTTCAACAGTTCAACAGTGGAAAAAAGAGGAAGGGTGGATCAGAGAGGGAGAGAGAGAAAAAAAGAAAGGCACTTGCATGGGGATGCCGCTAAATGTGGCAACATTTTACAAATGTTTTCTTGCACCACAGGACCACCAGGTTAGTCAGTGATAAAAATAAACATGCTAGCTAGCTAACCTAGCTAACGTTACCATGCATCATCATCGTCCCCTGTCAAAAGCCCAATGTTAACTCATTGACTGCCAGGCTGTTTTCCCATCTTTACTGAATGGCGCCAGCATTATTGACCATTTTCACAATGTTTGCGGACCCATCGTATATTCTATATTATAGCTATGGAGACAATAGTATGGCTCATTTGACAGGCACTATTTATACTCCAACACTGACAAACCAGTTAATTTCTACATACTTTTATTTGTGCGCTATTCCACGCTAAATACTTTTCCACTTTTTTCCCCCTTCATAAATCTTTTATTCAACTTCAGTCCTGATCACAACCATTTTTATTTAAATTTTTCTTGTAATGTCAGATTAAAAATGAAATACTCCCACTTTTCTGATAAGTCAGTGTTGTTGCTAATCATTGACACATGATGATTATAACAATTATTAGCCTGTAATAACCCCCCCCCCCCCCCCCCCCCAGAAAAATCCACTTTGCATTTGATATATTGAAAATATTTAAATGTTGTGTTTTTTTAAGAATAATTTGTGATGCCATCACAAACAATGGCATTTAAAGGGTAAAAATGATAAAAGTCCTGCACCAGAATGCAGAATGCAATTTTTGTAACAAAAAATGTCCTGGTGGGGGACCCACAGACCCCCCGCTTAAAAAGTGGCCTGACTGGGGCTATATTCTGCACTATATTTCCCGGCCTGAAAAATTCCCCCAGTCCGGCCCTGGTCACAAGATACTATCACACAAAGGACAGAGAAACAGAACTCAAGAGGCTGAAAGCTCCACCTGTCCACGATCAGCACTAGAAACACGCACGCACGCACACACACACACACACACACACACACACACACACACACACACACACACACACACACACACACACACACACACACACACACACACACACACACACACACACACACACACACACACACACACACACACACACACACACACACACACACACACACACACACACACACACACACACACACACACACACGCTATCAGCATCCGTTATCATGGCTAATTGGCCTAGTGACAGTTGAATGGAGATACTGAAGCCACTCTGAGTGTGTATTGGAAGGATTCTACGTCTCTTCCATCGACTGAGGCCTATTAGCTATATCTACTCAATAGGCCTCTGTGTACAATCCATCCCATCTATCAGGACAGGAGGACCACCAGGAGGACCACCAGGAGGACCACCAGGCAGGACCACCAGGCAGGAAACACCTGGGGAGCCTCTGTACTGAACAAAGCACACTGACCGACTACAACACTGTCAGCTCTGTCGCATCCTATGTGCTTATGCTGAGGCAGTGACAGACGAGAGGCTCATGTGTACAGGGGGACGTGGACCACTCCCACACCGCTGCCTGCTGGATCGCAATATGTTTTTACCAGGTTGGACTGACAGACACACACAGTCCCTCCCAGTACAAGGACTTTCTTTATTTGCATTGTCAATACAAATATCTCCCACATACAACCGCATAAGACACAGACCTCCGTTATGTGTTAGGCCTTGTCCAGACGAAAACAATTTAGATCTTTTTAGTTTTCATTTTAAAAAAGTTTTCCGTAAACATCATCATTAAAAAAAAAAAAAAACGAGTGCGTCCAAATGAGAACACCGAAAATGCTGAAACGCTGTACTGTAAATGTACAAAATAAAAGTATTTCCGGTGTTTTAGACGTCGCTCTTTAATTTTGAAACCCCCCGACCGGAAGTGTTATCGTTGGTTTCACTAGCGGAACGACTTGTGTCGTTTGGTTCTGTGCTTTTGAGCTAACGACGCTAGTTTCCTAAGGAGAGGAGAGAGACACCGCGGCTCACATGGGCAAAATGCAGCTACAGCCTGCAGGCAATCATGCTGAGGAGGGAGAACTGCTGATTTTAATGGGCAGGAGAGAGAGAGCGTGTCAAAGCCGACAGTGCAGCTCGAACTACCTGTTGTATTAAATTAATTGATTGATGTTTAACTTGTCCGTATCCAGTACTTTCGACTAGCCCCACCCGTTCATTGTAAACAATGATGCATGTTGTATTAACGTTACTGTGTGTTGTAGCTAAGTTAATAAATTCTGAATGGCATTAACATTAACGTTAATGTTAGCTAGTAGGGGTGGGGGAAAAAATCGATACGTAGTAGTATCGCGATACTTTGCGTGGCGATACTGTATCGATACAGGGATGCCAAGTATCGATATTTAATAATTAATTAAAAAAAAGTTGTTTTTCTTTTTTTTTATAAGGAAGTTGCATTGTTCATTTCAATACCTGTAATAGTACAGTAGTCCACACACACACACACACACACACACATGTGCATTCAGTTAAGTTGGAATATGACTAATACAAACAGTTCAGTTTGTCAGGTACATGCAACACAGATTACAGTGTTTACATCTGTCTGCTTGAGAAAATACCATGTTCTGCAATAATTCGTTTTTTTTTTATCTACTTTTTTCTCCCATTTTCTATTTTTCTCCCATCCCAATTTCGTATCGTCCAATTCTCCCCTCCCCTGTCTCGAACGTTGTTAGGCCATGCCTCCCACAAGCCGGCTGCAATGTGGACGAAGCCTTACATCACATGTCCCCTCCGGTACTCGAGGAAGCAGCAGTCGCACCTGATTCTGCTGCGCAGGCGCACCAACCGACCTGTAAGAGTCGCTGTCCACAACGTCCGATCCCCACCCATCAGCTTTCCCACCCCTAACACTGCCAATTGTGTTAGTATGAACGACCAGCCAAGCTGATAGGAATGCGGAGAGCTGGGCTCGAACCCAGCGTCTCCTGCATTGGTGGTGAGCGCCTTGCCCACTACACCACCTAGCCGCCCTGCATTGAAGTGAGATGAACAGACTGAACTTTATTTTATTAGATAAAACATATTGACAAAGTTTTACTTTGCAGTTGAAAAAAGGTAATAATGGTTTTCAGAAAAAGGCCCGCTATGTGACGCTAATCTCTAGCTAGTATCGTATCGTGTATTTCATCACAGTAGCCTCCCGGTGTTTAATAAACA
Organism: Notolepis coatsorum; assembly: GCF_963971535.1. NCBI lineage: Eukaryota > Metazoa > Chordata > Actinopteri > Aulopiformes > Paralepididae > Notolepis > Notolepis coatsorum. The sequence goes on from NC_140175.1 coordinate 93,165,068, forward strand.
CTTCTAGCCAGGACATATCTGGACATATAAGACATATGTATCATGTTTATTTTTTGTTGGCTGGGTTTGCGCATGTGGATTAAGGGAGATGTCAATCTGTTGTTGACGGTGGTAGTACAGGCGCAGTACATTTTGCTGTAAAAGCCCGATCAAACTCAATAGCTTCTGTAACACGAACGCAACTACTCTGTCTGTACGATGCCATTGTTGTTGTGATGTTGAAGGAAGGATGTTCAGGAAAAGACGCATATAGGCTTGTAAAGACGGCAACGCAAGAGGGGCGTCTTCAGATTTGCCCACTCTGGGAGCCGTTCTCAGAAAATAGCGTATTCAGGTTTCCAGAACGCAGTGTGGATGAAAGGTGCATACGATAAAATACTTTGACTGATACGACCGAAATTGTTTTGTCTGGACATGGCCTTATTCTGCTAACTTGTACTGGTTGGTGGTGGTGGGCTTTGGCTTTGGAGACAAAGCTAGTAAAGTTACAATCGTAGGTTCTCTTTGTTCACCATCACAATGTTTCTTAACACTTTGAGTGCCACTCACGAGATTTCTCTGGTTTTTAATAGTGACGTAGAATGCCACTCACGAGATTTCTAGGAATTTTTTTATTTATTTATTTTTTCGATCTGAAAAATTATTGCATCACCCGAGCCTACCCGAGTATAGCCGAGGGGCGCCGGCGATCACTGTGGAAAAAAGCGCCCCCTGTCGTCTCCCAGATGACATAAGTGATTTTGGAATGGACTAAATGAAAATGAATGGGGAAAAAAATCCGGTACTCCACATTTTCCAGTTCACTGATCCAGCCGGGGTTACCAGAGTTCATTCTGGAGCCTCAGAGCCCCGCGGATCATGGAGTTCTACTGTATCGCGTTGGATCCATACACGTATCGATTTTTTCGAATGGTGATCAGGAATTGGAATATACCAGTTGGATACCATCTGATGTCAGGTAAGGACTCTATGTTATCAGTGGTAGGATAATCAGAGTAAGTTTGATGAAGTTATAAGCTGTTTTGTGAAATGTCTTCTTTCGGTTTTACTGTAAAAGTCCGTGAGGAAATCAACGGAGCGATTATCAGTGCGCGGCCGTAATGTGCTTGCGTGCACGTATAATATTGATCATCTAGCGTTTATTTGAAAACGATTCATAAAAAGGCAGACGAATATCAACGTTGTGGAATATTCCACTAAAAGACGATTTTCATAGAATGCTCCAGAATGAGCTGTTTTTTATATCAAAACGGGGGCTTTTCTAACTGCTCTGAAACGGAAACGACGCGATAAAAAAACAATCTGCCTTCACAGCACTGACTGGAAAATAGTCTTTGATAATGCGATGGGCAGATTAGACACATAGCCATAATTTAAAACATAGATTAGGCGATATTAACGTTAACATTGGCGCCGATGGTGGCATTCAAGCGGTAAAACGGAAAACCAGGCGTGGCGCTCAAAGTGTTAAGGTATGGCATTTATTATCTTTTTTTTTGTATCAACTAATAAATCTGTTTTATCCAAATTAGGATAGTGTTCTTAGAGGCACAAGCTATTTCAGATAAGAATGACCATTTTCTCTCCTTTCAAATCAGTAATGGCGCATTCTTCTGTGGTTTTCTGGGAAACCCCGATGAACGCTTGATGCTGCCACCACTGGTCGCCAATAACACACATTACTATCACTGTTAACATGTCAGGTCAAGGTGCTGATCTTATTAGCGACCAGTGGTGGCAGCACTGAGCATTTGTCGACTGGAGGATTTGTCTCTGAAGGAGACTTCAGAGATAGGTCAATTGTGAAGAACGCTGCACAAGGAGCCGTTTTGCACGTTACTTGTGGCTCTTGTTATCTGGAAATTCTCTGTTGCCTAATTCTATAACCTGTTACCGGCATGATATCCACTACCAGTTTCACCAAGTGAAAGAATCAAATTGTGAAAATTGGGTGAATTGTTCCTTTAGTCTTGATAGCTGCTGTTCCGGTCCCTTCCAGGCCTGGGGCTGGGAGCCGGTCTACCGTAAAAAACATACTGGTGTATCCAGAAGAAATGATGGAAGAAATCGAATGAAGGGAAAAGGTAGGTGTGTAGGTAGGTGTGTAGGTGTGTGTGTGTTAAGGCTGTTCCCGTAGCCTGTTTTTGGGATTCAAACTTCGTCAGGGTTTTGCGAACGGAAGTTCGAACCTTTGTTTTTAATTAAAAAAGTAAAATAAGAAAATTAAATAAAAAACTATTAATTTTTTTTTAATACACTCAATCTAAATCCTCAATTGTAATAAAGTGATTAATCTGATTAAATTAGTATTTTTTCTTTTATTAAATCAACTTTCCAGCCCCAGACCCAGCCCAGGGAGAAGCCCCAGCCCAACTAAATCAATTAAATCAACTTTCTAATGAATATAACTCATCAGTTTCTTTTAATACTATAATATTAGTGTAGCCTAATCTGTATCTGCAACTGTGAAGAAAAACCCCATTGGTTTAAACAGAATGAATAGAAAAAAATATTTAAAAATAAAAGAATTCGAATGTTGATTTAGAATTCGAATGCCAACGAAGGTTCGAACGTTTGGGCTCAGCCCTAGTGTGTGTGTGTAGCATTTCCAGCGCAGGGGCTGCCAGTGCACATAAGACGCCTATGCCGTGACCCTGGATTAGGGATGCCGCCGTGACCCTGGATTAGGGATGCCCCCCAAAACCCGGTTCTAAGTGGGAACAGGTACTAAATTAGAAAATAACTGAGTTATAAGCTATTGGTACTCGAGAAATTATGGATTTTTTTAGAGGAATTTAAACGCTGCGAACTAATCTTGTTGGCCGTTTTCTATATCTCTCCTCCCTCGGTCGGGGCTGTTAGTTACACACACACTCGGCTCATACTCACACATGCACATACAGGTACTTGAGAGGTGCTGTCCGTGCTGAAGCAGCACACAGACAGTCACAGAGCTCATCATAGCGGAGAAAACGAAACGTTCGAAAAAAGCATGCATGGGCTGGGCGATAAAACGATAACGATAATTATCGCGATATATTTTAATAATCGATATCGATCGATAATAAAAAAAAATATCAATACAAATATATACATACGTATATATTAGGGCTGTCAGTTTATCGCGTTAATTAGATTAATTAATTACACAGCAAATTATCGCGTTATGAAAATTAACTCAAAATTTATTACAAAAAAAAGTTTTTTTTTTTAATATTTTTTTTGTATCTCATTCATTCCATAAGAATGTAGAATACACATTTACAGATTTTTTTTTAATATGGTTCATTTGCATGTTCTTGGTATCCGATTCTAGGGACATCTATGAATCTCAGGGAATGTATTCCCAGTGTCAGAAATACTGTGGGCTAGATCCACAAAGAATGGATTGCACAGTGCAAGTTGCACCCTTACTTACAATTCATTATGAATTGAAAATGGGGGACCCTGATGTAAACAAGACGAAAGTCTTT
>NC_140175.1:93173540-93175097 GCF_963971535.1 Notolepis coatsorum
ATTTGATATGTCAGATGAAAACTTTTGGGAATTAGGAATAACAACTGTATCTTCAATTAAAGCCCTACTATGACCGTATGGTTAATGTAAAATAAACCTACTCTGCAAATAAAGGATCATGCAAACATCCAACTTCAATATTAACTTATTGAAATTGTTAGTTTTTAATGCACCAGCAGTAATGAGTGTATTTGTACGTTTGTTTGGGCAAGCGTACATGTGTGTGTGTGTGTGTGAGTGTGAGTGAGAGTGGGCATGTATTTTAACCACCAGGGCAAAAGCCCCGATTTTTCACTGATGAACTTAACGGTTCCGCTGCCAAATCACCAATTCAAATCCAGAATATGAAAAACAAGCTGGTGGAACTCCACCCTATGGGGAGAGACGTCTGATATATAAATAATCACCCTTTAAATCTGACCTTTATTTTATATGAAGCCGTTCATATCGTCATGCCATGCCACGCCCCCCCCCCCCCCCCCACCCCACACACCACACACACACACACACACACACACACACACACACACACACACACACACACACACACACACACACACACACACACACACACACACACACACACACACACACACACACACACACACACACACACACACACACACACACACACACAAATGATCATTGGCACACACAATATTCAATCTCTGTGTATTTCATCTGGGGGGGGGGGAAAGAGGTGTAATGGTGTATTTGTTATTGTGGCTCATTACTCTGGGTTGTAATGGAAATGTGAGTTTAGAGTTGATCACGCTGGCTTAACCCTTTCACTGCCACACGACAGCCGGTTAACCCTTTCACTGTGACAATACAGAAGGTTAGCCCTTTACTATCACACAACCGACGGCGATGCTCCAATCCGCGTAGCTAACGATGCTAATGATGGAGCATCGCCGTCGGTTGTGTGATAGTAAAGGGTTAACCTTCTGTCGTGTGGCAGTGAAAGGGTTAAGAGGCCATGCCGAGTCCTCACCACTAACCGCTTCAGCGCCGAGGCGAAGGATAGTCGTCCTACAGCCTGTTTTGCCGGGGGGGGGGGGGGGGGGGGGGGGGGGGGAACAAGGCGCGGAGTAGAAAACACACGGGACACACGGCCTCAGTGGAGCGCGTCCGTCACACCGGCCCGGTATCATCAGAGAGCACCTCCACCGCCAGCAGCCGCGTTGCAGCGCTAATGTGTCCTCTGTGTGTTTATCTGTCTCCTATCTTTTCTTCCCGTATGTTTAAATGCAGGATAACTAAAAAAAAAAAAGGGGCATTTCGCCGATTTACAACCTGTATACGGGGGGCAGTATAACTTTCTTATTGTTGATTCAATAAGACAGTTTATATTCTCTCCTTATGCCTCTGGCTGGAATCATTAAATCAGTCTGGTGTCCTCCACCACCATTGATTTAATGTGTGTGTGTGTGTGTGTGTGTGTGTGTGTGTGTGTGTGTGTGTGTGTGTGTGTGTGTGTGTGTGTGTGTGCGTGCGTGCGTGCGTGCGTGCGTGCGTGCGTGCGTGCGTGCGTGCGTGCGTGCGTGCGTGCGTGCG
>NC_140175.1:93175297-93187797 GCF_963971535.1 Notolepis coatsorum
AGAGAGAGAGAGAGAGAGAGAGAGAGAGAGAGAGAGAGAGAGAGAGAGAGAGAGAGAGAGATAGAGAGAGAGAGAGAGAGAGAGAGAGAGAGAGCGAGAGAGAGAGAGCGAGAGAGAGAGAGAGAGAGAGAGAGAGAGAGAGAGAGAGAGACAGACAGACAGACAGACAGACAGACAGACAGACAGACAGACAGACAGACAGATAGATCAGATAGATAGATAGATAGATAGATAGATAGATAGATAGATAGATAGATAGATAGATAGATAGATAGATAGATAGATAGATAGATAGATAGATAGATAGATAGATAGATAGATAGAAAGAGAGAGGGACAGAGGGAGAGATGGATAGATGGAGAGAGCGATAGAGGAATAGAACGATAGAGCGATGGGGAGCGAGAGAGAGCCAGAGATGGAGAGAGAAAGAGAGAGAGGGGAAGAGAGAAAATTGTTTAGGGTAGGGCTGAACGATTAATCGGTTTTAAATCGAAATTGCGATTTGAAATTATGCAATTAGCAAATCACTCGCGTTATACAGCAAGTCTGATTCAAGGTTTTTTTATTTGCGTGTCAGTCTTGCTCACCAATCGGAAGTAGCCCAAGGTAGCTACTGTAGTACACGCCCAACAACAACAAGGTAGCTACTGTAGTACACGCCCAACAACAACAAGGTAGCTACTGTAGTACACGCCCAACAACAACAAGGTAGCTACTGTAGTACACGCCCAACAACAACAAGGTAGCTACTGTAGTACACGTCCAACAACAGCAAGGTAGCTACTGTAGTACACGCCCAACAACAACAAGGTAGCTACTGTAGTACACGCCCAACAACAACAAGGTAGCTACTGTAGTACACGTCCAACAACAACAAGGTAGCTACTGTAGTACACGCCCAACAACAGCAAGGTAGCTACTGTAGTACACGCCCAACAACAACAAGGTAGCTACTGTAGTACACGCCCAACAACAACAAGGTAGCTACTGTAGTACACGCCCAACAACAGCAAGGTAGCTACTGTAGTACACGCCCAACAACAGCAAGGTAGCTACTGTAGTACACGCCCAACAACAACAAGGTAGCTACTGTAGTACACGCCCAACAACAACAAGGTAGCTACTGTAGTACACGCCCAACAACAACAAGGTAGCTACTGTAGTACACGTCCAACAACAGCAACAGCACGTGAAGCGCCCGTGTGTGAAGACCTTACAGCAGGGCTCCAGAGTGCGCCTATTTGGTCGAATTTTTTCGACCCAAAATAAGTTTGCGCTGTCTCTATGTGCAGTGACAACTCTGCGAGCAACACGTCCAATGTGTTTAACGTGGCGGCACGGTGGTGTAGTGGTTAACATTGTCGCCTCACAGCTAGAAGGTCCAGGGTTCGATTCCCGCTTGGGGACCAGGTTTCCGCGTTGCCAGGTACTCAGGTGGTGGGGTATCTCCCGGGCCTTTCTGTGTGGAGTTTGCATGTTCTCCCCGTGCTCGCAAAGGTTTCCCCTCCTGATAAGATAAACCCAATGGAAAAACATGCACAACAGATCGCTAAGGCTGTCGCGTTCCCTGATGAAGACGGACAGGAGCACTTGGATTGGTCCCCGGGGCGCGGCCCCACGCCACAGCCCCTGTCTGCTCCCGGCGGCCCTTGGGGTGAAGGACGAGGGGATGGGTCAAGCGCAGAGACTCAATTTCATCGACGACCCAAATAACTTTTTCAATAATTGCATGCGTGTGTTCCTGTATGATGAATAAAGACTTCTTCAAAAGTCCAGTTTATTTATTCTTTATAATATGCTTTGCATCCTTGCCATCCCTGTATGCCCACGTCGCGGTAAAAACCTAAACTAACGTTAGCTGCTAATGCTAATTAAGCTAAACTAACCCTGGAAATGCACAGACACAGCGAGAAAACAGTGGGGTTCCAATAGTGAGGAAGGGGGGGGGGGGGGGGGGGTGAGCCCGTCTCTCTCTCTCTCTCTTTACGTTCAATCATTTTAAGTAGCAAAACGTTACACTATTAAAATTATCTGGATAGTTGATGATAATAAACATTTAACTTCATTAGCTGAAATATTCTAAAATCATTAAGTCTGCTATAAGCCATTCTCCTTTTCCGTGTGTGTGTGTGTGTGTGTGTGTGTGTGTGTGTGTCCCATCTCTGGTATCTGTGTGTGTGTGTGTCTTTGTAGGTATGTACAGGTATGTGTGTGTGTGTGTGTGTGTGTGTGTGTGTGTCTTTGTAGGTATGTACAGGTATGTGTGTGTGTGTGTGTGTGCGTGCGTGCGTGCGTGCGTGCGTGCGTGCGTGCGTGCGTGCGTGCGTGCGTGCGTGTGTGTGTGTGTGTGTGCGTGTGCGTGTGTGCGTGAGTCTTTGTATGTACGTACAGGTATGCAACGTGTGCGTGGTCACTGCCCGATTGGCTCGTCTGCTGGATTTCAGCGTGTGACCGTAGCCAATAGTAAAAATTACCAGTTAGCCAGAGTCCTGATAAAAAAAAACACTTTAGATGGAATTAACTGTTAGAATTGAGTGACTCAAGACTCGGCTTACTGAGGCCTTCCTGACGCCGTGGAACCCGGCTGATGACCTTAGCGGATAAAGAAGGAATGCGGTGTGGAGACGTACAGGCCGCTGAGCCCAGGTCCACACCACGTCCGTTTGCATCATTACTTCAGTTCGGTAAAAGTTCATTCCGCTTCTAATCACTGGAGTACAGCCAACCCTCTTATTTGTATTGGTCACAGTCCTACGCTGTAATCTACTTCAATCAACAGTTTATAATCTAGTGTGTGTCTGTACGTGTGTGTGTATGTCTGTACGTGTGTGTGTATATGTCTGTACGTGTGTGTGTCTGTACGTGTGTGTGTGTCTGTACGTGTGTGTGTGTCTGTACGTGTGTGTATGTCTGTACGTGTGTGTATGTCTGTACGTGTGTGTATGTCTGTACGTGTGTGTATGTCTGTACGTGTGTGTGTGTACGTGTGTCTGTGCGTGTGTGTATGTCTGTACGTGTCTGTGTGTACGTGTGTCTGTGCGTGTGTGTATGTCTGTATGTGTGTGTCTGTGCGTGTCTGTGTCTGTACGTGTCTGTACGTGTCTGTGTGTGTGCGTGTGTGTATGTCTGTACGTGTCTGTGTCAGTACGTGTGTGTGTGTCTGTACGTGTCTGTGTCTGTGCGTGTCTGTACGTGTGTGTGTGTCTGTACGTGTCTGTGTGTGTGCGTGTCTGTACGTGTCTGTGTCTGTGCGTGTCTGTGTCTGTACGTGTGTGTGTGTGTCTGTACGTGTCTGTGTCTGTACGTGTGTGTGTCTGTATGTGTCTGTGTCTGTACGTGTGTGTGTGTCTGTACGTGTCTGTGTCAGTACGTGTGTGTGTGTGTCTGTACGTGTCTGTGCGTGTCTGTGTCTGTACGTGTGTGTGTCTGTACGTGTGTGTGTCTGTACGTGTGTGTGTGTCTGTACGTGTCTGTGTCTGTGCGTGTCTGTGTCTGTACGTGTGTGTGTGTCTGTACGTGTCTGTGTCTGTACGTGTCTGTGTGTGTGCGTGTCTGTGTCTGTACGTGTGTGTGTGTCTGTACGTGTCTGTGTGTGTGCGTGTGTGTATGTCTGTACGTGTCTGTGTCTGTACGTGTTCAAGTTTCAAGTTCAAGTTTCTTTAATAGTTGTCATACAGAAGTACAGAATACTTTCATACAAAATGCTTCTTACTGTTACGCTCCAGAGACTGTGCTAGACAAGATAGTATCAAATAACATAGTATAGCATGTAATTTAGAAGTAGAAAATGAGGTCACAGTGTTCAGTATAGACATATGTACAATGTTCGATGCAGAATAGACGTAACTGAGTTACCATATAATATACAATACTATGCAGTGTACTAATGTACAATACTATATAGTGCAAGCAGAAATGGGATGAGGTACAATTTAGGTACAATTTACAGTAAGGTGTACGAGTTGTAGTGCAATCCTTCATCAATAAATATAAAGTGTGGGGAGTGGGTGCTACAGTGTGTTTGTTTAAAGTGAGTGTGTGCTATAAAGTGTGTGGAGTGGGTGCTACAGTGTGTTTGTTTAAAGTGAGTGTGTGCGTGTGGATGTGTGTGCTATGTGCGTTTGATGGTTGTTGTTGTGTAGTGTTCATTGTTCGTTTAGCAGCCTGATGGCCTGGGGATAGAAGCTTCTTCTGAGTCTTTCTGTGCTCGCCTTGAGACTCCGGTATCTCTTGCCTGACCGCAGCAGTTCAAAGAGGCAGTTGTTCGGGTGACTGGAGTCTTTAATGATTCTCTTAGCCTTGCCCCTGCACCGCTTGTTGTAAATGTTCTGGAGGGTGGGGAGCCCCCCTCCAATTGTGCGTTCGGCTGAACGTGTCACTCTTTGTAGTCTGCTTCGGTCTTGTGCAGTGCTATTCCCAAACCAGGAGGTGATGTTGCCAGTCAGGATGCTCTCTATTGTACATGAGTAGAAGTTCTTAAGGATCTTCTGACTGACTTGGAACTTCCTTAGGCGCCTGAGGAAGTAGAGGCGTTGTCGTGCCTTCTTCACAACACTGTCAATGTGTGTGGTCCATGTCAAGTCCTCGGATATGTAGGCTCCGAGGTACTTAAAGCTGTTGACTCTCTCAACCGGTGCCCCGTCGATGCTGAGGGGGCTGTAGTCCTTGACCCCCGACCTCCTGAAGTCCACAATCATCTCCTTTGTTTTGCTGACGTTCAGGGAGAGGCTGTTTTCCTGGCACCATCCCGCCAGGACCTTGACCTCTTCCAGGTAGGCCCTCTCGTCGTTGGCAGAGATCAGGCCCACCACCACTGTGTCGTCAGCAAATTTGATGATTGTATTGCTACTCCGCTGAGCCACACAGTCGTGTGTGTACAGGGAGTAGAGGAGGGGACTCAGAACACAGCCCTGGGGGGCCCCTATGTTGAGGGTGATGGATGAGGAGGTGCAGTTGCCTGCTCTCACCACCTGGGGTCTGCCCGTCAGGAAGTCCAAGACCCACTGGCAGAGGTCATAGTTCAAGCCCAGGTCCCTGAGCTTGGCTATGAGTATGGAGGGGACTATGGTATTGAATGCCGAGCTGTAGTCGATGAATAGCATTCTCACATAGTTCCCCTGCCTCTTGTCCAGGTGTGATGCTGCTGTGTGCAGCACATGGGCTATGGCGTCCTCCGTGGACCTGTTGGGGCGGTATGCAAATTGCAGGGGGTCCATGTTGATGGGGAGGGAGGAGCAGATGTAGCCCTTTACTAGCTTCTCAAAGCACTTCATGGCTATGGAGGTGAGAGCTACAGGGCGGTAGTCGTTGAGGCAAGCAGGCTTGGATTTTTTGGGTACAGGGATAATAGTGGACTTCTTCAGGCAGGTGGGGATGACAGCCTGTTCTAAGGACAGGTTAAATATGTCCGTGAATACCGGGGCCAGTTGGTCTGCACAGACTTTTAGGACGCGGCCGGGGATGCCGTCCGGTCCTGCTGCCTTCCTGCTATTCACTTTTTTTAAAGGTCCGCCTCACCTCATGCTCTGTTACCCTGAACACTGAGTCTCCATCAGCAGCAGACCCCCCCCCCCCCCCCATTGCCGTGGCTTGTGGGCTGGTGTTGTTATTACCAGCGTCAAACCTCGCATAGAAGGTATTGAGGTCATTTGCTAAGGAGATGTCACTGTTCAGTTTGAGGGAGGCGCCTTTGTAGTCTGTCATCGTTTTGAGCCCCTGCCACATAGCTCTAGAGTCAGCCTGTTCAAACTGGAGTTAAATTTTATCCCTGTAGCGCCGTTTGGCCTCTGTCACTGTCCTCCTTACGTTGTATCGCGCCACCTTGTAGTCATTCATGTTGCCTGCCACTAGACCGTCGTTGTATGCTTTGGTGCGCGCTCTCAGAGCTTCACGGACGGATTTGTCTACCCAGGGTTTTTGATTTGGGTAAACTCTAATTGTGGTAGTGGGGATTGTTTCTTCCACCAAAGTACGAACATAGTCCAGCACTGTCTCCGTGTAGACATTAATGTTATCTGTGTCGCGGAACACACCCCAGTCTGTGCACTCAAACGCAGCCTGGAGCGTCTCCTCTGACGTCAAATCCCATTTCTGCACCTCTCGCGAGACTACAGGAGTGCTCTTGATTCTCTGTTTGTACTTTGGTGAAAGGAAAATGGCCGCGTGATCCGACTTACCAAAGCCACTAGCAGAATGAGCCTTGTAGCCACCCTTGAATTGTGTGTAACAGTGATCTAGGATGTTACCGCCTCTGGTGTTACAAGTCACATGCTGATAGAAGTCAGGTAAGACCTTTCTCAGATTGGCGCTATTGAAATCACCCACTACTATAATGGCGGCGTTAACGTTCGCCGCTTGGATTCTATTTACCTCGTCGTGGAGTCTGGAGAGCGCGACACTATTGCTGGCTTGCGGTGGAATATACACTCCGACCAGGACGATCGCCGTTAACTCCCTCGGGAGGAAGAGTCTGTGTCTGTGCGTGTGTGTGTGTGTCTGTACGTGTGTGTGTGTCTGTACGTGTCTGTGTCTGTGCGTGTGTGTACCCACCACTTCATGGACGGAGCGGTTGAAGGCATCATCCTCAGTGAGGATGAGGAGGATGATGAGGGCCATGTAGACATGATGGGAGTTCCTCTCCTCTACATGGTACAGGATCTCCAGGATAGGCATCACCTGGGAGGGAAGGAAGGAAGGGGGGAGATAGAGAGAGAGAGAGGGGGGGGAGGGAGAGAGAGAGAGGGAGAGAGAGGGAGAGAGAGAGAGAGGGGGGGGAGGGAGAGAGAGAGAGAGGGGGAGGGAGAGAGAGAGAAGGTTATATAGAGTAGGTTCAATGACTTTGTGACCTCATTCCGATTTAACCTTCCCTCACACACACATAAGACTAGAAAAAAGCAACGTATAAAGGGTAAGAAACATAATCAATGTGATATCTTTCACAATGCCGGTATAATATTGTATATACAGGTTCAATGCTTTAGTGTGGCTTGCAGAGGTGCCACAGGTGTGGAATGTTACTCTACTCTGAGATCTATTTCAGTTGTACTGTTACAGTATTTCCCCACCGTGTTTCTATTTATTGTATTTTACCTATTTAATGTTTAGACTGATGGAATAAATGTCTCTGGATTATTTAGAAGACATATATATATATATATATATATATATATATATATATATATATATATATATCTAGTAGGGGTGTAACGATGCGACCTCACAACGATTAAATTCGATTACGATTCTTCAGGCAACGATTCAATGCATCATCATTTGACCACGATTCGATTCGATACATTTCATTTAATTCCCCAAAAAAATTTGAATACACAAATGTGGCTGGGGGAACTGATTCACTCAGCATGAATGTACTATAGGTCAATCAAAACGATAAAAAAAATATATATATAAAAAAATGAAATTTAAATTTAGACTAATTTCTATTATAATCAATTCTAACATTTTCAAATCGATGCAGTTGAATCGTCATATTAGAATCGATGCATTTCGATTAATCGGTGCATCGTTACAGCCCTAAAATCTAGACAATGTGTTAGTAAACATATATTTTAAATACTATCTGTTTCGTGTCAGGGGTCCTACTTTCAAGCTCCAGGATGTCCCATTCCACATATATTGTGTCTTATATTGATTGCACTTGTATACACTGCATAGTATAGTTTTTTTTTGATCAAATCTTTTTTTTATTATTAATCACATGAAACAAGACAACACAATAACCACAGTAACAAAAAACATAACTTCACAGGAGAATAACAACCAATAATAATACAGAATAATACAGAATAATAAATTATAAAGACAAAAAGAAAAAGAAACAGCGTCCAACCTATCAAATATAGATGGCTACTTCAATAACAAAAGGTCTTCAAACATGCCAACCTTTCCCCACCTTTACAAAGTGGAGTGACTTAAAAGATTGTTTACGAGAGTGTTGCCGCAGATTTATTGTAGATAGCCTAGGTCCCTTACACATGTTCAAGACTGCCAAACTCGCAGAAGGTAAAGTGTAAGAAGAAAGAAAATCTTCCTCCAAGTTGGTTGACAGGTCAATCAGTCTGCCAATATTAGTCCCTTGGGGAGATGGCATGTGAAATGACATATAGCGCAGAATAGCTAAATATCAACCCCCCCTAAAATCCCCCCAGTCAAAGTTAAGAAGGACAAGACAAAAACCAAGACAGACAAGACATTTCCTCCTCCCCCTCCCCAGAGACCGCCGGACCCCCCCGATCAAGCGCCCCAACCCCGCTCAGCCGCACACGGCGGTCTTTACCTTCTCAGCTGCTGCGAACCACAGGTCAATGCCAGCCTGCCCTACCCCAATCACCCGAGCCGTGGATATCTCAAGATAAATCACATCCAATAGAGTTAGGGACCAGTTAATCATTGTAAGCTTCTCAGGCTCCTTCCATCTCATTGCTATAAGCTTCTTCGCTGCTGTGACGCCCGCTAGGACAACCCTTTTCAGTTGTACGGACGCGGGTAGTGTCGTTATATCGTTCAGGAGTAGCGTAACAGCTGTGAATGGGATAGTTAAGCCACACAGATCTGAAAGTTTGTCCGTTATTGACCTCCAGAAGCGGGCCACTGGTGGGCAATCCCATACATATGCATATAAGTGCCAGTGGCCTTTTGAGAGCACAAAGTGCACCGAGAGTCGGTTATCAGTCCCATAGCAAATAGCTTCCTAGGTGTAAGATAGGTCCTATGAATATAATTAAAATTAATTTGCTGGTGATTGGGGTTGCGGGAAGATAATGCCACATTTGCCCAAACATCATCCCAGTCAAACTCGGGGTCCAACTCCGGGATATCCACACGCCAGATTGTATCCAATGATACATTTTTATACGTGGATTGAATTAAGAGCGTATAAAAGTCTGAGACAAACCCTCTGGATGTCGTCCTGTCCACTATGAGCCTGAGGAAGGGGTGTGGGTGCAAAGCTTGAGCCCACGGTACGCCATGCGCCCTCAGTGCTGACCTTAGTTGAAGGTAAAGAAAGAAGGACTCGCCGGGAAGATCATAAAATTCTCTTAAGTCCTGAAACGCACGGAGGCCGTTCTTATCATAAATATCCTCCAGAGTATGCACTCCCCTCCTTTGCCATTGAGGAATATTAACCGGCTTGTGTCCTACAAGTAATTGCTGGTTATTAAAAATTGGAGAGTCCAGGTGCCATGGGCATTTAACCCCACACGACCTCTGTACATTACGCCACGTTTGGATCACGTGAGTTATGATCGGTCCATACCTCAGCCGGCATTTCGAAATAGAGACAGTGGAGTACACTACATCCTGCAATCTTAGCGGAGATACCGCCGCCGCTTCTAAGGAGCGCCACGATACAGCCTCTACAGGGTCTAGCCAGCACATCAGAGGTCTCAGTGAAAAGGACCAGAAATAAAGTTTAAAATCAGGGATTGCGAGGCCCCCATCTTGTTTTCTACGTTGAGTAGTAGCCCTTTTGATTCTCGGGCGTTTGTTATTCCAGATAAATTTAGATACCATCGATTGTACCTTGCGCCAGTGGTCTATTGGAGGGGGCAGGGGGAGCATTGAGCTAATAAAATTTATCCTAGGCAGGATGTTCATTTTGATTATGGAAGCCCGGGCTTGTAAGGAGTTAGGAAGGGACGACCACCTGTCTAGATCCTGGCGTATTTTATCATAAGTACCCGTGAAGTTGTACTTAGTAGTTTGGTTCAGCGTGGGGAATATCTCTATGCCCAAGTATTTAAAATGTTCTACTATGGGGATATCAGCTGGTAGTCGTACCGCCTTGGCCAGCTCATTAAGAGGTAGGCAGGCTGATTTGTTCCAGTTAATCTTAAAGCCTGACAATTTACCAAAGTCGTCGATTATCCTCAATAATTTTGTGGCCGACCGGGAGGGGTCGTCCATGAAAATCAGCAGGTCATCCGCATAGAGAGCAATTTTGTGTGGAGTATTATTGACCATTATGGGGACGATGTCCTCCGATTGCCTAATAAATTGGGCCAAAGGTTCGAGGGAAAGCGCGAACAGTCCTGGGCTCAGAGGACAACCCTGTCTAGAAGATCTGGAGACTGGAAAGAGTGTGGAACAGTTTTTGCCTGTCAGTATCATCGCAGACGGCGAGGCATACAGGACTTTAATCATATGAATAAAACTCTTCCCGAGACCCATGACCTCAAGTACCCTCCACAGGTATGACCACTCAAGTCTGTCAAACGCCTTCATGGCATCCAAAGACAGAACTGTGGATGGAGTTGTATTGTCTTTACTGTTATCGATTACATGCAACAGCCTCCTAAGATTATCTGCAGCCAGACGCCCCGGGATAAAACCAGTTTGATCGCAGTATTGCACTATATAGTACTGTACATTAGTACACTGCATAGTATTGTATATTATATGGTAACTCAGAACATTGTACATATGTCTATACCGAACACTGTGACCTCATTTTCTTCTTCTAAATTACATGCTATACTATGTTGTTTGATACTATCTTGTCTAGCACAGTCTCTGGAGCGTAACAGTAAGAAGCATTTTGTATGAAAGTATTCTGTACTTCTGTATGACAACTATTAAAGAAACTTGAAACTTGAAACTTGAAACTTTCAATTGAACTCAACTGAACCATGGAAAACCACTGTCTAGCCTCCTTTCCCACAGCGGCTGTATCAAAATGAAAGTAGAACATGAGAAGAGGAACATGGAAGTCAACAGATGATACGTTTTCACTACAAACAGGACTAGAAAAGTGGATTTTTACAAAGTTGGGGTGAGCTTATCTTGTTCACAGATCTAAACCAAACTATATATATATATATAACACGACAGCAAAGTAGGTGTGCTTGGTGTGTGATTTCATGTTGCGAATTTGAGCAAAATCGCAAGTACTGTACATACTGTAGGTCATTAGTCACCTAGTGGAAAACGATTTGGCTGAAATTGGTCAAACAACTAGGCAGAGTACTCTGAATATGACTACGGTGAAATAGAGGCTCTTAGAAATCTGGAATAGAGACGGGACATTATCATCCGCCATGCTGACAAAGGGGGCTCTATTGTGGTTATGCGTCTGGAGAAATACGAGTCTAGTATTAAAAGTCAATTGATGAATAGAAATGATTATACCCCTTTGCATTCTAAGTAACCCTACTGCCAACAGTGAAAGCTGAAATTGATCGGCATTGATTGACAAAGAGAGGCTGGACAAGTGGATAACAGTTTCTATTGAAGGATCACCCTGTATGCCCAGAATTTTATGGCATCCCCAAAGTTCACTAATCTATTGTTGATTGTTGAGAACAGAGGCACTACTATGTTCTGTAAAGTTAATTCAGAACTGTCCTTTAAAACATTTAGGACTGCACTTTGTAAAGAAACTCGGAGCTGCCCTATTGTTCGGACTGTTCTATAAAAGTAATTTAGAACGGACCTTTGTAAAGAAACTCAAAGTGAGAGAGAGCTGCCCGTTGTACGAATTGTTCTATAAAGTAAATTTAGAACGGACCTTTGTAAAGAAAGTGAGAAGGAGCTGCTCTGCTGTTTCTGTAAAGACATTCAGAAACTGTAAAGAAACTCAGGCAACACTAACCAGACTATCATGGGAACGGCACCCTTTCCGCTGCGCAGATCGGAATTGATAAGGCCAAGTACTGTATACGGAGAACAATTTTATTGCACTGCACTATTTTACTCTGTCTATTCTATTTTTCTCTTTTTATTAGTCTATTTTTAAACTGCAATAGAATCAAACCATAAACAAGGTGGCCTATTGGCATGTTAGATCCTAATGTGAAAAAACCTGATTTTATATGTCTGCACTTTATGTGGTCATTGTGTGCCCGTCTTTCTTCTGTTGTGAAGCACTCTGAGCTGCAATTCTTGTATGAAAGGTGCTCTACAAATAAAGTTTATTATTATTATTATCCCCTTCTCCGCCCTATTTTGTCCAACATACAGTCTTACTGAACCACTGTCCAACATAGTGTCTTACTGAACCACTGTCCAACATAGTGTCTTACTGAACCACTGTCTAACATAGAGTCTTACTGAACCACTGTCTAACATGGTGTCTTACTGAACCAATGTCCAACATAGAGTCTTACTGAACCACTGTCCAACATAGAGTCTTACTGAACCACTGTCCAACATAGAGTCTTACTGAACCACTGTCCAACATACAGTCTTACTGAACCACTGTCCAACATAGAGTCTTACTGAACCACTGTCTAACATAGAGTCTTACTGAACCACTGTCCAACATAGAGTCTTACTGAACCACTGTCCAACATACAGTCTTACTGAACCACTGTCCAACATAGTGTCTTACTGAACCACTGTCCAACATAGAGTCTTACTGAACCACTGTCCAACACAGAGTCTTACTGAACCACTGTCCAACATAGTGTCTTACTGAACCACTGTCCAACACAGAGTCTTACTGAACCACTGTCCAACATAGTGTCTTACTGAACCACTGT
>NC_140175.1:93192797-93210297 GCF_963971535.1 Notolepis coatsorum
GCAGCAGCAGGCTCTGATTGGATAAGGGCAGGGGATTGTGTTCCTGGTCCAGCCCAGTCTTACTGCCGGCTCCGCCCAACGTAAACACATTCCACAGACCACCTAGGGACACACAGACGCAGACACATAAATGGTAGCCTCTCTATAGGGATAAGAAAACAGCCAGCCTAATTGGAGATAAGATGTTTGTGACGAGATTGCACTTTGCAGTCAGACGTCAGATGCGTGTACGCTGACAACAACAGCAATGTCCGCTGCAATAGAGGAACATAATGAGGGGTGGGAAATTGCCACCACGCAGACACCCGACCAGTCAAAGACAAGTATTGTTGTCTGTGGCTGATACGTTTCTCTATTCAACTGGACACAAAAATAAATAATAAAAAAACTGTCAGAATAATGAGATTAGCTTGTGAATCCATCAACCACTGTTGCTGATGGATGAAGGTATCGACATGTCCTGCCCTGTATTGATTAGGGCTGACCCCGACTAGTCGAATAATCGATCGAAAGGAGCCATAGTCGACTGCCAACCTCTTAGTCGAATGCAAAAAAATAATATATATATATATAATTACTATTATTATTATTATTATTTGTATCATTCTTTCCAAAATCAAAGAGGCCTAAAAGCATGGCTACATTGGCTAATGGCGTGCATACCAGCGAGGCTAACTGCCTAAGAAAACGGGCACAGAGGCACTGAAAGAGGATTTCACCCGTCTAATGAACACACTAGACTAGACAAATATCAAGATGTATCCATCAGTGGACCAATTGCATGCTTTCGCAGAGGACAAGAAGCCTTCAGTCAACTCCTTCAGACACAGCCCAAATGTAATGATAAAAAAAAAAAAAAAATGTATATATATATCATTTGTTTGTGGCATTCGGGGGGGGGGTCGACTATTATACTGTTTTCATGGCACACTCTCCAGTCCTACAGAGAGAGAGGTTTGAACACTAACCGAGCTGCTCCCGGTCTGACCACCTTGAACCTCACTGGACACCTAGAGGATCTGTTGCCATCTAGAGGTCAGAGACAGAACAGCAACAGGACGGGCAACAATCATATCAATATCCAGAATGTCCAAATTCTCTCTCTCCAATGGACCATGTGCATAAAAGCATATCAACATTCTGGATTGATGAAAAAAACACACACACACACACACACACACACACACACACACGCACACACACACACACACACACACACACACACACACACACACACACACGGACACTAATTCAGGAGGAGAGGGCTGGGATGGGAGGGAGGTGAAATAAGGAGGACAGTATTGTTTTGAGAGTGACAAGAGGAGTTGAGGAAGCTGTTTAACACAATCGATGGCAGTAAAATGGTTGTGGTTCACAGTTTATGTCTTGGTTGGCCGGTGTGCTCAATGATGGGCTGTAATGCTGCGTGCGTGCGTGCGTGCGTGCGTGCGTGCGTGCGTGCGTGCGTGCGTGCGTGCGTGCGTGCGTGCGTGTGTGTGTGTGTGTGCGTGTGTGTGTGTGTGTGTGTGTGTTTCCTGTAAGGAGTGCAGGGAGGGATGATGTTTATGTCGGAGCCAAAGGACATAAACAAACTGCATCCACAGCAAAAAGAAAAACCAACCAAAAAGAAAACACCACTGGCACCGCTGGTCACTTTCCCCTCTGACTCTCTCTCCCTCTCTCCCACTCTCTCCCTCTCTCTCTTTCTCACACACACAGTCTCTCTCTCTCTCTCTCTCCCTCTCGCTCTACTTCTGTAGGCAGAGTGAGTGAAGGAGAGGCAACAAGAGAGAAATAGAGAAAGTGAATGAGACAGAAAGAGAGTCACTGAGAAGAGGTAGTTATGTATGTAAAAAGACAAAGGGGGGGGGGGTGAGAGAAAGAGAGAAGAGAAGAGAGAGAGAGAGAGAGTTGACTGACCCCTGCTCATCTCATCACTGGCACCACAGCGGCTAGACCGATAGTGTCAGAGAGCCTGGCCTGGCAGCCACGCTCCTGCACGCACACGCACACACACACACACACACACACACACACACACACACACGTCTATTTTACCTCAGTGGGTGCTGTTTGTTATCCGTCTGGCTTGGTTCCCCTGCCTGTCTGACTGCCCACCACACAAACTCAATAATGCAATAGTGCTTATGCTGCTCTGGCCCTGGCAGGCCGCCCGGTAAGAACAGAAGAGGAGGAGGAGGAGGAGGAGGAGGAGGAGGAGGAGGAGGAGGAGGAGGAGGAGGAGGAGGAGAGAGGTCAGACGTGGACACAGAGGCTGGTATCCTGGAGCCAGATTCCCAGGTTTAGGACCAGGGGCCACTGAAGCCCTGGTATTACAAGACTAGCCCCACAAAGCCTTGTCACTACAGTCCCAAAGGGCAGGGCTCTAGACTGCCACCAGAATGGTCGCATATGCAACCTTTCTTTTTGGGAAGTGCAACTTCATATTTGACTTGGTCGCATTAGTGGCAGGGGGGGGGGGGGGGGGGGGTACATCTATGGGCAGGGTACTAGTAGAAAGACGTAAATATAGGCAATAAAATGAGATCTGAATATTAAAAACCTGAGAAAATAAACAGTGTAAACAATATAGTTAACTCTGAATATAAAAATACGAGAAAAAAATAAACAGTGTAAACAAAGGTGCAGATGAGGGTCTGATTTTTAATATTATATGTTACACAATAAATATAGGCAATACAAATTGTGGATCTGAATATATACTATGAGTAAGAGTAAAACTAAGTGAACAGTGTACACAAGGTGCAGTGCAGGTACCCTAACTGGCACGATACACGTCATTCGTTGTAGTCCGTGCAGAGTCGCACTGATGAAATTGGTCGCACCAGTGCTACTCGTGAAGAAGTTAGTCTAGAGCAGCGGTTCTCAAACTACGGGTCGCGACTCACAGTGGGGTCGTGGGTAGGTGACAGTGGGGTTGTGCATTGGCAAGTAAACATTTAAAAAAAAATGTAATGTTCTGGCAACATATTTTGGCTAAATATGCCTCGTTTTATAAATGTGTATTGATAACAGTGCTGTAATAAAATGTTCTAATAAAAAGATTCTAAATAAAATGGGGTTGTGGTATAAAAAAAGTTTGAGAAGCCCTGATCTAGAGCCCTCTGGCTTCCAAAGGGCGCGCATTCCCAGAACCTCGGGAGCCGGTGTCTGCGTTACTCCAACCTCCCAGAGACCCGTAAACACGCTCTATTTTTACCAGTTCTACAAACCCTCCGCGTTCAGGTGACCACCCAGGGAGAGAGCGGCGCGCTCAAACACCAGTCGTTAACACCTCAGCATTAGCACGGAGCAGACACAATACAACGCCGCTTTTGTTAGGAAACATTTGGGGGAAACTGGCCCAAACATAATACGGCTTAGTCCCTGGTGCCCTGGGCACGAGGCTTCATGATGAACCAGGCCTAGAGGAGAGTGTCTGGGCACTAGGCTTCATGATGAACCAGGCCTGTAGGAGAGTGTCTGGGCACTAGGCTTCATGATGAACCAGGCCTACAGCAGAGTGTCTGGGCACTAGGCTTCATGATGAACCAGGCCTAGAGGAGAGTGTCTGGCCACGAGGCTTCATGATGAACCAGGCCTGTAGGAGAGTGTCTGGGCACTAGGCTTCATGATGAACCAGGCCTAGAGGAGAGTGTCTGGGCACTAGGCTTCATGATGAACCAGGCCTGTAGGAGAGTGTCTGGGCACTAGGCTTCATGATGAACCAGGCCTACAGCAGAGTGTCTGGGCACTAGGCTTCATGATGAACCAGGCCTAGAGGAGAGTGTCTGGGCACTAGGCTTCATGATGAACCAGGCCTAGAGGAGAGTGTCTGGGCACTAGGCTTCATGATGAACCAGGCCTAGAGGAGAGTGTCTGGGCACTAGGCTTCATGATGAACCAGGCCTACAGCAGAGTGTCTGGGCACTAGGCTTCATGATGAACCAGGCCTAGAGGAGAGTGTCTGGGCACTAGGCTTCATGATGAACCAGGCCTAGAGGAGAGTGTCTGGGCACTAGGCTTCATGATGAACCAGGCCTACAGCAGAGTGTCTGGGCACTAGGCTTCATGATGAACCAGGCCTACAGCAGAGTGTCTGGGCACTAGGCTTCATGATGAACCAGGCCTAGAGGAGAGTGTCTGGCCACGAGGCTTCATGATGAACCAGGCCTGTAGGAGAGTGTCTGGGCACTAGGCTTCATGATGAACCAGGCCTAGAGGAGAGTGTCTGGGCACTAGGCTTCATGATGAACCAGGCCTGTAGGAGAGTGTCTGGGCACTAGGCTTCATGATGAACCAGGCCTACAGCAGAGTGTCTGGGCACTAGGCTTCATGATGAACCAGGCCTAGAGGAGAGTGTCTGGGCACTAGGCTTCATGATGAACCAGGCCTAGAGGAGAGTGTCTGGGCACTAGGCTTCATGATGAACCAGGCCTAGAGGAGAGTGTCTGGGCACTAGGCTTCATGATGAACCAGGCCTACAGCAGAGTGTCTGGGCACTAGGCTTCATGATGAACCAGGCCTAGAGGAGAGTGTCTGGGCACTAGGCTTCATGATGAACCAGGCCTAGAGGAGAGTGTCTGGGCACTAGGCTTCATGATGAACCAGGCCTACAGCAGAGTGTCTGGGCACTAGGCTTCATGATGAACCAGGCCTACAGCAGAGTGTCTGGGCACTAGGCTTCATGATGAACCAGGCCTACAGCAGAGTGTCTGGGCACTAGGCTTCATGATGAACCAGGCCTACAGCAGAGTGTCTGGGCACTAGGCTTCATGATGAACCAGGCCTACAGCAGAGTGTCTGGGCACTAGGCTTCATGATGAACCAGGCCTACAGCAGAGTGTCTGGGCACTAGGCTTCATGATGAACCAGGCCTACAGGAGAGTGTCTGGGCACTAGGCTTCATGATGAACCAGGCCTGTAGGAGAGTGTCTGGGCACTAGGCTTCATGATGAACCAGGCCTGTAGGAGAGTGTCTGGGCACTAGGCTTCATGATGAACCAGGCCTACAGGAGAGTGTCTGGGCACTAGGCTTCATGATGAACCAGGCCTGTAGGAGAGCGTCTGGGCACTAGGCTTCATGATGAACCAGGCCTACAGCAGAGTGTCTGGGCACTAGGCTTCATGATGAACCAGGCCTGTAGGAGAGTGTCTGGCCACGAGGCTTCATGATGAACCAGGCCTGTAGGAGAGTGTCTGGCCACGAGGCTTCATGATGAACCAGGCCTGTAGGAGAGCGTCTGGGCACTAGGCTTCATGATGAACCAGGCCTAGAGGAGAGTGTCTGGGCACTAGGCTTCATGATGAACCAGGCCTGTAGGAGAGTGTCTGGGCACTAGGCTTCATGATGAACCAGGTCTACAGCAGAGTGTCTGGGCACTAGGCTTCATGATGAACCAGGCCTGTAGGAGAGTGTCTGGGCACTAGGCTTCATGATGAACCAGGCCTACAGCAGAGTGTCTGGCCACGAGGCTTCATGATGAACCAGGCCTGTAGGAGAGTGTCTGGGCACTAGGCTTCATGATGAACCAGGTCTACAGCAGAGTGTCTGGGCACTAGGCTTCATGATGAACCAGGCCTGTAGGAGAGTGTCTGGGCACTAGGCTTCATGATGAACCAGGCCTACAGCAGAGTGTCTGGGCACTAGGCTTCATGATGAACCAGGCCTAGAGGAGAGTGTCTGGCCACGAGGCTTCATGATGAACCAGGCCTACAGCAGAGTGTCTGGCCACGAGGCTTCATGATGAACCAGGCCTACAGCAGAGTGTCTGGGCACTAGGCTTCATGATGAACCAGGCCTACAGCAGAGTGTCTGGGCACTAGGCTTCATGATGAACCAGGCCTGTAGGAGAGTGTCTGGGCACGAGGCTTCATGATGAACCAGGCCTATAGGAGAGTGTCTGGGCACTAGGCTTCATGATGAACCAGGCCTGTAGGAGAGTGTCTGGGCACTAGGCTTCATGATGAACCAGGCCTGTAGGAGAGTGTCTGGGCACTAGGCTTCATGATGAACCAGGCCTACAGCAGAGTGTCTGGGCACTAGGCTTCATGATGAACCAGGCCTGTAGGAGAGTGTCTGGGCACGAGGCTTCATGATGAACCAGGCCTATAGGAGAGTGTCTGGGCACTAGGCTTCATGATGAACCAGGCCTGTAGGAGAGTGTCTGGGCACTAGGCTTCATGATGAACCAGGCCTACAGCAGAGTGTCTGGGCACTAGGCTTCATGATGAACCAGGCCTAGAGGAGAGTGTCTGGGCACTAGGCTTCATGATGAACCAGGCCTACAGCAGAGTGTCTGGGCACTAGGCTTCATGATGAACCAGGCCTGTAGGAGAGTGTCTGGGCACTAGGCTTCATGATGAACCAGGCCTAGAGGAGAGTGTCTGGGCACTAGGTTTCATGATGAACCAGGCCTAGAGCAGAGTGTCTGGGCACTAGGCTTCATGATGAACCAGGCCTACAGGAGAGTGTCTGGGCACTAGGCTTCATGATGAACCAGGCCTACAGGAGAGTGTCTGGGCACTAGGCTTCATGATGAACCAGGCCTGTAGGAGAGTGTCTGGGCACTAGGCTTCATGATGAACCAGGCCTAGAGCAGAGTGTCTGGGCACTAGGCTTCATGATGAACCAGGCCTACAGCAGAGTGTCTGGGCACTAGGCTTCATGATGAACCAGGCCTGTAGGAGAGTGTCTGGGCACTAGGCTTCATGATGAACCAGGCCTACAGCAGAGTGTCTGGGCACTAGGCTTCATGATGAACCAGGCCTACAGGAGAGTGTCTGGGCACTAGGCTTCATGATGAACCAGGCCTACAGCAGAGTGTCTGGGCACTAGGCTTCATGATGAACCAGGCCTAGAGGAGAGTGTCTGGGCACTAGGCTTCATGATGAACCAGGCCTGTAGGAGAGTGTCTGGGCACTAGGCTTCATGATGAACCAGGCCTACAGCAGAGTGTCTGGGCACTAGGCTTCATGATGAACCAGGCCTAGAGGAGAGTGTCTGGGCACTAGGCTTCATGATGAACCAGGCCTAGAGGAGAGTGTCTGGGCACTAGGCTTCATGATGAACCAGGCCTAGAGGAGAGTGTCTGGGCACTAGGCTTCATGATGAACCAGGCCTAGAGGAGAGTGTCTGGGCACTAGGCTTCATGATGAACCAGGCCTACAGGAGAGTGTCTGGGCACTAGGCTTCATGATGAACCAGGCCTAGAGGAGAGTGTCTGGGCACTAGGCTTCATGATGAACCAGGCCTAGAGGAGAGTGTCTGGGCACTAGGCTTCATGATGAACCAGGCCTACAGGAGAGCGTCTGGGCACTAGGCTTCATGATGAACCAGGCCTAGAGGAGAGCGTCTGGGCACTAGGCTTCATGATGAACCAGGCCTGTAGGAGAGTGTCTGGGCACTAGGCTTCATGATGAACCAGGCCTAGAGGAGAGTGTCTGGGCACTAGGCTTCATGATGAACCAGGCCTGTAGGAGAGTGTCTGGGCACTAGGCTTCATGATGAACCAGGCCTACAGCAGAGTGTCTGGGCACTAGGCTTCATGATGAACCAGGCCTAGAGGAGAGTGTCTGGGCACTAGGCTTCATGATGAACCAGGCCTAGAGGAGAGTGTCTGGGCACTAGGCTTCATGATGAACCAGGCCTAGAGGAGAGTGTCTGGGCACTAGGCTTCATGATGAACCAGGCCTAGAGGAGAGTGTCTGGGCACTAGGCTTCATGATGAACCAGGCCTAGAGGAGAGTGTCTGGGCACTAGGCTTCATGATGAACCAG
This sequence comes from Notolepis coatsorum, assembly GCF_963971535.1. Lineage (NCBI taxonomy): Eukaryota > Metazoa > Chordata > Actinopteri > Aulopiformes > Paralepididae > Notolepis > Notolepis coatsorum. The sequence continues at coordinate 93,200,577 of NC_140175.1, forward strand.
GCCTAGAGGAGAGTGTCTGGGCACTAGGCTTCATGATGAACCAGGCCTGTAGGAGAGTGTCTGGGCACTAGGCTTCATGATGAACCAGGCCTACAGCAGAGTGTCTGGGCACTAGGCTTCATGATGAACCAGGCCTAGAGGAGAGTGTCTGGGCACTAGGCTTCATGATGAACCAGGCCTAGAGGAGAGCGTCTGGGCACTAGGCTTCATGATGAACCAGGCCTGTAGGAGAGTGTCTGGGCACTAGGCTTCATGATGAACCAGGCCTACAGGAGAGTGTCTGGGCACTAGGCTTCATGATGAACCAGGCCTAGAGGAGAGTGTCTGGGCACTAGGCTTCATGATGAACCAGGCCTAGAGGAGAGTGTCTGGGCACTAGGCTTCATGATGAACCAGGCCTACAGGAGAGTGTCTGGGCACTAGGCTTCATGATGAACCAGGCCTAGAGGAGAGTGTCTGGGCACTAGGCTTCATGATGAACCAGGCCTAGAGGAGAGTGTCTGGGCACTAGGTCTAAGAAAACGGAGCCTGTCCAGGAAATCCTTACTACAGCCAACATCAGGGTTCTTACACCTTTTCCAAAGCAAAATTCAAGCACTTTTCAAGCATTTTCAATGTGCCTTTTCAAGCTTTTCCAGCATCTTATGCGGCTGTGGTTAATTAAATATTTACTCAAAATGATAATTTCACTTCTTCCATCACATTAAATCAGACGTTATTGGGCTTTATTACATGGCGTTTTAACATTCGCCAAAATGCTTGATTGTGATTGGTCAATAGCGCTCGTAAGTTAGTAAGTTAGCCATGTAATAAGCGGGATAATGTATAGCTATACTCGGTCATTGTCGCAAATGCATACACTGTATTGCTGCAACAATTACCAATGTGTTTTACACAAATGGCTAAATAAAGGAATCAGAATCTGAAAATAATTGACCGACACAGAGTTTAGAACACCGAGGCGCCTCGTAGCTATACATTATCCCTTACATAAACAACCAAAATGACTCTGCATCCTATATAACCTGGCTGAGCCGATATGAAACAATCACTCAAATAATCACTAGATAAAACTTAAATTTCAATCAAATATTTACTGAACATTTGCAAAATAAGAGAACAGTCTTTGAGGTATAGGCAGTCAATCAGCTCCTTGAGCCTTAAAATGTATACAAAATCAAACACTTTGTAATGTATTGTAGTAGTAATAATAATAGTAGTAGTAATAGTAGCAGTAGTAGAACATAGATATGGTTTTTTTTTTATCCACTTTTTCTCCCATTTTCTATATTTTCTCCCATCCCAATTTCGTATCATCCAATTCAACCCTCCCCTGTCACGAACGCTGTTTCTTGCCTCCCACAAGCCGGCTGCAATGTGGACTAAGTCATACATAGCACAAGTCCCCTCCGGTACTTGAGGTAACAGCAGTCGCATCTTTTCACCTGCGCAGCTCGATCTCTCAGTGGCGAGGAGTAACGCGTGGGAGGCTCACGCTGCCCTCGACACTTCCTGATTCTACTGCGCAGGCGCACCAACCGACCTGTAGGAGTCGCTGTCCACAACGCCCGATCCCCACCCATCAGTTTCCCACCCCCTAATACGGCCAATGTGTATTAGTATGAACGACCAGCTAAACTGAAAGCAATGTGGAGCGCTGGGCTCGAACAGGCAAGCCCAGCGTCTCCGTCATTCGTGGCGAGCGCCTTTCCCACTACGCCACGTAGCCGCCCCAGAACATAGATATGGTTATAGATGGAACCTACATTAATCAGTATGGTGTAAAAACTAAAAAACAGAAGACTTGCTAACAGCGTTTCAGCATGTAGGACAGGGCTCCGTGTGTGTAAATGGTAAATGGACTGCATTTATATCGTAGCTTTTATCCAAAGCGCTTTACAACTTATGCCTCACATTCACCCACTCACACATTCTCATGTCAACCCACTCACACATTCACCATGTCAAGGTGCCAATCCTCCTCCATCACCCTCTACTCCTCCTCATCCACCCTCTACTCCTCCTCCTCCACCCTCTACTCCTCCTCCACCCTCTACTCCTCCTCCTCCACCACCCTCTACTCCTCCTCCACCCTCTACTCCTCCTCCTCCACCCTCTACTCCTCCTCCACCCTCTACTCCTCCTCCTCCACCCTCTACTCCTCCTCCACCCTCTACTCCTCCTCCTCCTCCACTCCTCCTCCACCCTCTACTCCTCCTCCTCCACCACCCTCTACTCCTCCTCCTCCACCCTCTACTCCTCCTCCTCCACCACCCTCTACTCCTCCTCCTCCACCCTCTACTCCTACTCCTCCTCCACCCTCTACTCCTCCTCCACCCTCTACTCCTCCTCCACCCTCTACTTCTCCACCACCCTCTACTCCTCCATCACCCTCTACTCCTCCATCACCCTCTACTCCTCCATCACCCTCTACTCCTCCATCACCCTCTACTCCTCCTCCACCCTCTACTCCTCCACCACCCTCCACTCCTCCTCCACCCTCTACTCCTCCTGCCTCTACTCCTCATCCTCCACCCTCTACTCCTCCTCCCTCTACTCCTCCTCCTCCACCCTCTACTCCTCCTCCACCCTCTACTCCTCCACCACCCTCTACTCCTCCTCCACCCTCTACTCCTCCTCCCTCTACTCCTCATCCTCCACCCTCTACTCCTCCTCCACCACCCTCTACTCCTCCACCCTCTACTCCTCCTCCACCAGCCTCTACTCCTCAACAAAATTACAAACATCTCAAAACAAACTGGTCAGACTCTCTGCTTGACCTTACTCCTAGAACCCACCTCACCCCTACCCACTTTGACAACCTAGGATGGCTTAGAGTAGACGACAGAGTACAGCAACTTGCAATGGGCCTGGTCTACAAGATACACTACACGACCAAGGTACCCATGTACATGTCAAAATACTTCCCAAAGGTCAGTGAATACCACGATCACAACACCAGAGGGAGCTCCACAAATCATGTTAAACCCAGATTCGGCTCAAACAAGGAACTAAACACGTTTCGCAATTATGCCACATCAATGTGGAACGCGTCTCTACTTTCCGTAGCTCCATTTCTGCAGACCCCTCTCTGATTGGTTGAGCTTATTTCTGCAGACCCCTCTCTGATTGGCCGAGCGCGCGCATGCGCATGAGCCGCGACAAGCTCCTCTAGCCAGGAATCGAAACTCCGTTAAGCTCCAGAGAGAGAGGCTGAAAACCCACAGTTCTTGCCCGACGGATGGGAGCCGAATCCCGGATCCGAGTTTTCTGATGAATACCCCCAAAACATGGAGGTCGCGAACGCAATTTATACGCATGGAAGTATTGATTACGCCATAACGAATCATTAAAAAATATATACCGTTAACTGGAATATGTTGTGTGTGCCTTTACACATATGTTGGATTATGTAATTGGTTTGTCATTAAAACCAATAATAATCGCTCGCATCGCCGGCTTCGCTGACCAGAGCTCTCTCAGATTCAAAGTTTTAATTGCAGCCTGGAACATACATGTTTCGGAAGCAATGTGTAACTAGACAGTTACAATATAACATTTATATTAATTAACCCAGTTAATGCCTTAAGAGAAAGAGTCTGGTGATCAATGTCACTTAGGATTGCTACAGAAATGTTGTGTCTTACTAATAATAACTAATTCCTTGGTCAATAGAAGTCTCTGTGATACTTTCTGAATATGATTTGGGAACATCAAATGGGCAGGGTTATAATAGAAGAAAGACAGTGTAAACAATATAATTAACTCTGAATATAATAATGAGGAAAAAGAAACAGGATACACAACAAGGTGCATGAGATGAGTTTATATGTAGAACATGGTACAGTTACAGTAAGTGGGGAGTGCGTCATGGTACAGTTACAGTAAGTGGGGAGTGTAAACACTAAACAGTGATTCAAACCCCCTCAATGTACAGTTTCTGATAGCTGGGCTGTGTTGAACTTGTCACGTGAAATAACGTTATGTGAATAAACCGCGAAATAACATAACGTTATGTTATATAACGTTACAATGTACAGTTTCTGACAGCTGGCTGTGTTGTGAAATGTGCATAACATTATGAATAAACCGCGAAGTCACACGAAATAACGTTATACGCGAATCTGGTAGTACATTTCTTTTTATCTTCTTGATATGATAACATTACATCCGCCTTTTGCCGCGTGACGAGCTAAACCAATCAGAGAGGGGCTTCGCTCAACCAATCAGAGAGGGGTCTGCAGAAATGGGCTCAACCAATCAGAGAGGGGTCTGCAGAAATGGAGCTACGGAAAGTAGAGACGCATGTGGAACACCCTACCCACAGCTGTAAAGGAATGTGAATCACTACCCACTTTCAAAAACACTCTCAAAGAACACCTACGGGAGACTGCAAATGTAATGTCCTAACCCAACCCCCTCCAATGTACAGTAAATGACCAAGTATGGTTGTCAATATTCCAATGTACAGTTTTGCTTGTACAGTTGTACAGTGTTCCCCACCCACCCCCCCTAAGTGTGACACTTCGACACGCTGTCGGGGGGAGCCAGAATCGAACCCCGGGCGGGAACCTTCCGATTACCAGACAACCGCTCTACCACCTGATCCCCTGTCAGGCCCACACTGTCGTGTGCAATATCAAACAATGAGTGATTCAGATGGATGTTGCTTTGGATGAGACAGTGACACCATCACACTTTGAGTAGTTAACACTACAGTTTCATTCAGAGTTAAAACTACAAAAGATGGGGGTGGAGGAGGAGTAGTAGAGGGTGGTGGAGGAGTAGAGGATGGAGGAGGAGTAGAGGGAGGAGGAGGAGTAGAGGGTGGAGGAGGAGGAGTAGAGGATGGAGGAGGAGTAGAGGGTGGTGGAGGAGTAGAGGGTGGAGGAGGAGTAGAGGGTGGAGGAGGAGGAGTAGAGGGTGGAGGAGGAGTAGAGGGTGGTGGAGGAGTAGAGGGTGGAGGAGGAGTAGAGGGTGGAGGAGGAGGAGTAGAGGGATGAGGAGGAGTAGAGGGTGGAGGAGGAGGAGTAGAGGGTGGATGAGGAGTAGAGGGTGGAGGAGGAGTAGAGGGTGGAGGAGGAGGAGTAGAGGGTGGATGAGGAGTAGAGGGTGGTGGAGGAGTAGAGGGTGGAGGAGGAGTAGAGGGAGGAGGAGGAGTAGAGGGTGGAGGAGGAGGAGTAGAGGGTGGTGGAGGAGTAGAGGGTGGAGGAGGAGGAGTAGAGGGTGGTGGAGGAGTAGAGGGTGGAGGAGGAGTAGAGGGTGGAGGAGGAGTAGAGGGTGGAGGAGGAGGAGTAGAGGGTGGTGGAGGAGTAGAGGGTGGAGGAGGAGTAGAGGGTGGAGGAGTAGAGGGTGGAGGAGGAGTAGAGGGAGGAGGAGTAGAGGGTGGATGAGGAATAGAGGGTGGAGGAGGAGGAGTAGAGGGTGGAGGAGGAGTAGAGGGTGGAGGAGGAGTAGAGGGTGGAGGAGGAGCAGAGGGTGGTGGAGGAGGGGGTGAATGGAGACAGACAGAATGTGCTTCTTACTTATTTATTTGCAGAGTGGTAAATTAATTATGACATCATGGCTTTGGTCCAATGTCTCACACAGCAGTCGAGCCAGCAAGCCAGCGAGCACACACACAAACACACACAAACACACAAAGACGCCTGCTTGGCGCACTGATTAGCCAATGATAAATAGGCGCTTGGAACAGCATGCTGTACAGACAGCAAATAAACACACTATTCTGATAATCACTCAGACACAAGTATGCTGCAATCTGATTCACCCGACCCCACACCACCAATCACACGCTCACAAAAGCTTGTACTACCAAACTTGCGAGGACATTCCACTGACTTACATTTATTCCCAAACCCCTTTCCCTAACCATGATCAATTAACCTCTTAACTCATTCAGCGCCAGCTATTAGACGGATCCCGTTATAGCAATGTCACGCTTTAAAAGATAGGAGTGTGTTGGAGCCGAAATGCTTGATTGGACTTATTGCTATTTATGTTATGGTTGATGGTTATACATATAGAGGAAAATGTATGGAATATTGAAAGAAATAATTTATTGGTTTATATAAGTTATGCAAATCACAATAATATGCTATGGATAAGATATGAGTTATGATTGCTGAGTGTTTAGGTAGGTCTGGCTCCCTCTTTGGGTCAGCCCTGCTATTACAAAGCCGGGCAGGATTCTTATTAGGGGAACTGCTCGAACCTGGGAATAGACAATATTGATAGGATATACCTGGTTGGAGACTGGGGAGCGGACACAGTATTTATACCGCAAATACCAAAAATATAGACTCAAATCATGTTTAATTTAATTGTTTTATAAGGCAAGTGGGCCAAACTCTTTCTTTGATGATTTGTGAATAAATCCCTTTGTTAATTGGAAACAACGGACTTTTGGTTTTTGGACTGCGCGTCGTCACCCCGCTCAGAGTGGCTGTTTGTTAAGCCACTACAGAGTGCGTTATAGCTATAGATACAATACTATGGTTTCTGATTATTTGATTGCCAGTAACGGCATTCGTATTGAACAATAAAAACATTGATCAGCTCGATCGGTATAAAAGCATTGCACGATCAAGCCAGAATTGACGTCAGATAGTCCCCGTGATCGGGAGTATTCCAAAAATAATATTCCAATTGTCTGATCGCCATCTGGTCCATCCGATGTCCATTTGGTCCACGACATAACCCACCACAACATATAGATCGGGAGGATTTGACGCGCTTCAATGCAACCGGGACAACCGCTCGACTGGCCCGATCCAGAAAACTGCGCCCGGAGACATTTGACCGTTGCACAGGCCAAGATATAAGGTTTCAAAGGGTACTCGATACCGCCGTTCTAGCTGGAATGCGGCCGGTATTGCACTTTGGCGATCTCAGACTCATTCCCTATGGTAACACCAAGGTCCCTGGATGAATAATGAATAAATATATCGAAAGAAAAAGGATCAAAATCTGAGGTATCTCGGATCTGGCATCCAAAGCATGGCGAGTTAATCCGACTTATCTCAGGTTTGGCAATTAAAGGGTTAACAGGTGGGGTACCGCCTGGGCGGAACGCACAAACTCACGGCACTTTGCGAGCGTCTAGCGGCTCGGGCCTGCATTTTTCGCATATAAATTACAGTTCGAAAGATCTATTTCTTGCTGTTCGAACTCCACCTCACTCGACCAAATCCGTGCCTCGGTTCTCGAGTTACATGATGATAGTCAGACGAGCGTCTTTTTACGTGCCGCGTGTCAGATGACCACCCTGTGTGTAGTCTTTTACCAACAGAGTTGCAGTTTTCCGCGATCTGATTGGCCACTGACGTTTCTTTCAGCGCCAATCGCGTGACGCCTAGTTCTATCACTGGTTAAGCTTGGCGACTCTTTCGAAGTTGGTTAAGGTTAGAGTTTGTCTTAGAGCAGGGCGATAGACCACCAGCCCTGATTCCAAACTCTAACCTTAACCAACTTCGAAAGAGTCGTTTTAACTCAAAACTGTGATCGTCTTTTGTCGAGCATGTTTTACGTCCGGTAAAACACAAAACTGTGATCGTTACAGAAACAAGTTTCAGGTTCGCTAAAATAGACATAGGGGGTCCTTACCTTAGCCACAAGGTAATCCAAAAAGAATAATTCCAATGATCCCATCGGCGATCGCGATTACTCGTTTAAATGTAATAATTACACATGTTTACTGGACACTATGGGTTTTGAGGCAAGCAGATCTGCTAGCGATTGCTTTGGAAGAGCTCCTCCCCTTCAGAGCGGGTCTCGATAGTCCGGTTCATTCATTGCCTCTCCTGATCCATTTATTTCGGAGTTCAAAAGGTAGGCGAGACTGCCACCTGGTGAGATTCGATCGGCATTGCAATTCCAACGTAGGCAAACGAGCCAGGGACGGCTAGAATGATCCGGATGATGGTTTAGATTCAGGGATGCACCGAATGGAAAATTCTTGGTCGAAACCGATACCGAAAATAGGAAACAGTTGGCCAAAAACCGAATGCCGAAAGGCCGAAAAATTATTAATATAAATATATATGTAATGTATTTCATTTATTTTTTTCAGCTACCTGATTATGGCAAAAGACATGATTATGGCAAAACTTAACTTAAATAATATTAATAATCACTATTATGGGCCCATAAAACATTTATTCAGCACTTTTGAATACATACATCAATTCCAGACTGACTGCTGAAAGATTGTACAATTTAAAAATGTTCTCTTTGCATACAACAAAATGTGCATTAAAGTCAAGTGCATTTTCTTTTCTCTGTAGGATAACTACAACAAAGTGCATTCAGAACAAAGCCAAGGTGCTTTAAAACTGCATAAAGATATGCATAAAGACACACACACGAGAGGGATAATAGCTTATAGCAGACTTAATGATGTTACCGTAGTGGCTACTGTCATAATTCATGGAATTATGGAAGGACTGTTGTATTTACTACATCTCCCGTTACTCTTAGCGGGGGATGACGTAGCTTACGAGAGACGAGTGAAAGAGGACCGGAAGCGTTGTTAGCTAGCTTAACGCTAACGTTAGTTTAAAAGGTTTTAACCGCAACGGGCATATAGTAATGGCGAGGATATAAAGCATGTTAAAGGCGCATTTATTGGATGCGTTGCTCGCGGAGTTTACATAGAAACAGCACGACTCCCAAGAGGAGTTAGTTATCACAGGCTGCAGAACGCAGGAAGAGCTGCCAAGCTGCTCACGTTATACGTTGCGCAAAGTCTGTAGCCGCGTTTTGATTACGTCATCACAACAACACCTTACGTTACGAACGTTACGTAACCCTGTTCTTTGACATTCGGTGATATATTTTCGGTGCTAAAACCCTTTCGGCCGAAAGCCGAAAATGCCTTTTTAACCATTTTCGGCCGATAATTTCCGGTGGCCGAATATTCGGTGCATCCCTAGTTTAGAACAGGGATCAGAGGAAAAAGATCAAAGGATCTAAAAAGATATTATTACGTGTTTGGCGCTCAAGCGTTGGCGGTGAAACACGTAATATTACGTGTTTGGCCCCGAATGAGTTCAGAGGTTAAGACCTAACCCCAGCCTAACCCTAATCTTAAAATAATACAAATAAATAAATAACGTTCTTAAAAGTAATTTACAGGTGATAGTACCATACTAGTACTTATTGAGTTCCACTTCCTACTAGAAGTAAGTTGTAGTTGCTGCTTACTTCAGGATCTGGTAGTCGTGCACAAACATCTACACTTACCCACACACAGGCATGTACACAATATGTTTGTGTGTGTGTGTGTTTGTGTGTTGCGCCATGGGTGGTTGCTTATTAATAGTGTGTCTATGGGTCTGTCTGCAGTATCCTCAGTGTGGTTACTGCTAGTCCTGCTATGTCAGCTATGTGCAACATGAGAGTTGGGACAGGGACTGTCTTTATGTGTGGCCCAATATGAGAGACAGACAACTCAACTAGGAGAAGAGTAGTTGGTTGGTGTGTGTGTGTGTGTGTGTGTGTGTGTGTGTGTGTGTGTGTGTGTGTGTGTGTGTGTGTGTGTGACGTGTGTGTGTGTGTGTGTGTGTGTGTGTGTGTGTGTGTGTGTGTGTGTGTGTGTGTGTGTGTGTGTGTGAGATGACTTGGCTTTCATTTTCGCACATGCGAGCGAACACACACAGACAGACAGACAGACAGACAGACAGACAGACAGACAGACAGACAGACAGACAGACAGACAGAC
>NC_140175.1:93220297-93240262 GCF_963971535.1 Notolepis coatsorum
ATGGTATTCATATTTTCCTCACGGAGCCTGGTCTGATGCTGTGTGAGCCGGCACAACTCTGCAACGCTTCAATACTGCCCCCTGGTGGATGATCGGCGAGTTGCCAAACCGGAAATGGCCGGTTGGATCTCGGTGCGTCTCCTAAATGCGTCCGGCCACTCGCATATCGTCGCGGGACTCTAGCCACTACATAAAGCATTTAACGACGATAACGGAATTATAAACGACCCCCCCCCCCCTCCGTTCATCCGCGCATGATCAGTCATAACGTTTAGGACCATGTCCGGTTGAAATTTTTAATATAGCATGGATCGGTATCAAACGGCATTTGATAATCTATATATGCATTTATGCCTATATCTCACGTTCTAGGAATTACTGCAGAAAACGATAAAAACATATTTATATTCTAGACGGTATTTTCGTATGAATGTGTGAATGAAAAAGTAAAACGTTCCTACATCCTGAACGATAGATAATCGATGTTGAATGGGCCATAGTAATGTCAATTTAGCAATACAATTTAAAAAGTTATAGCCCTGCAAAGAAGGTGAACATCTCCATAGACTTACAGTACTGGCAGAGAATGGTATAAGATGCTGAAAGTGCGTGGCAGGGAATGTGTTAACTAGTATAACCAATAATAATATATGAGAAGAAATAATATATGAGAAGAAACATTAAAAGAAAGTGGAAAAATAGGCAAAAGAATGTCTTGAGAAACGTATATCTACAGTTGTCTGCAGGATCAACATCACAGAATGCAGTCCAGGTAGTCTTGGTAAGGAAAGCGTGCTGCTGACGTCATCACCATGCGTCCATGTTTACATCGGCTGTGAAGCATGCGTGCTGCAGAATCACCCAACTACTGGCATCGTCCTCATGCTTCAAATGTTTACATATATATAACTAACAGTATACACAAGGTTGCAGTATACTAGGGCTGTCCCCGACTAAGGATTTGGATGGTCGACTAGGATTGGCCAAAATTTGCCGTTAGTCGACTATTGGTAGGAAAAAAAATATATATATATATATATATAATATTTTTTATTTTTTTTTTTTTTTTTTATCGTTCCATTTGGGCTGTGGGGGTGCTTAATGTCTGAAGGAGTCGACTGAAGGCTTCTTGTCCTCTGCAAAAGCATGCAATTGGTCCACTGATGGATACATCTTGATATTTGTCTAGTATAGTGTGTTCATTAGACGGGTGAAATCCTCTTTCAGTGCCTCTGTGCCTGTTTTCGTAGGCAGTTAGCCTCTGGTATGTGTGCCATTAGCATTAGCCACGCTTCTATGCCTCTTTTCTTTTGAAAAAAATTATAAAAAAAAAATTATAATAATAATAAATTATATTCGACTAAGAGGTTGGCCAGTCGACTACGGCCCCTTTCGACCGATTAGTCGACTAATCGATTAATAGGGGTCAGCCCTACAGTATACACAAGGTACCCTACCTGGCATGATATACATCATACGTCACAGGTATTGATATAGAAATAAGATGCATCAAATGCTCACATTTCTAGAGAGAGCGTAATGACCGGACAGATAGATGGAGACGACGTCCGTGAGTTAAGTTTGTGTCGTTGAGTTGCTTCTACTCCGTAAACTGTACCACATGTTGAATATTCTAAGGCAGGGGTTCTCAAACTTTTTTATACCACGGCCGCATTTTATTTCGGAAATTTTTTGGCGACCCCACACTTAATTAATGTATCGCATAATTTCAACATGGAATTAAGGCATATCAAAATAAAAGCACACGTTGTTGAACTTGATCATGCATATTTATTAGAAAATTGTTACAGCACTATGTTATGGAATTTTCTGTTAGCCTAAATCTATGCGTGTAGCTGATGGCCTGGAATAATTCACTATGCAGTAAAGGAATATATCATCAACCAATGGACATATGGATCTACCAGATGGCGATCGATAACTGGGAAATCCTTTTTGGGATCCAACCGGCCACAGGTAAGAGCTTTTTCACGTAAATTACATGCTGATCAGGCCTTGTTATCATACTCAACCAGCCGATCAGCAAATAAGGCTACTGAGGCTAATGCCGTTATTGGTAATCAATAATCAGAAACGACGTGCCCCGCCCCCCCCCCCCTTTCATGCATTCATGGTGGACCATGATACAGACAATATGCATTTTGAGCTTTAGCTTCTCTATAGCCGAAACGCCATTCGATTTAACGTCATTAGCTTAGCACCCTTTATCTCGCGTTCCAGGAAATACCCCAGAACATTCTGCTATAACCTTCATATTCACGACGCTATAAAATGGGAACGTATTGATGAAAAAAAAATTTATTTAAGGCATATTGAAGGGACGGTTTAGAGTGTCAATTGACAATGAGAATGGACAGATAGCAACAATGTAAAGTATAGATTTAGCTCTACAAACAGCCTCACGCACAATGAAAGGTTGTTTTGATATGCTGGCCGTATAGAGTGGGATTAGATTAGACGGATCCCAATGGCCCTGAATGTGTTAAGCACTTCAAGGACCTTGTGCGAACCCTGCTAACTGTGGTGTTGTGATGGTGACCCTGGTGTGTGTGTGTGTGTGTGTGTGTGTGTGTGTGTGTGTGTGTGTGTGTGTGTGTGTGTGTACATACTGGCCACGCCCGACGCCAGGCCGTAGAGCAGACCGCCGCCCTCAGCCTGCGGCTCGAAGATGTGCGTGGAGGGAGGCGGACATTTCTCCTGTCTGATGAAGTTATAGAGCAGGGTCTTCACCAGACGACTGGTCAGAGAGAGACTGATGGAGAGAGAGGGGGAGGGAGGGAGGGAGGGAGAGGGAGAGCAGAGGAGGGAGAGAGAGAGACGGGGAGGGAGGGAGGGAGAGGGAGAGGAGAGGAGAGGAGGGAGAGAGGGAGAGAGAGAGGGGGGGGGAGGGAGGGAGGGAGAGCAGAGGAGGGAGAGAGAGAGAGAGACGGGGAGGGAGGGAGGGAGAGGGAGAGGAGGGAGAGAGAGAGAGAGAGGGGGGGGGAGGGAGGGAGAGGGAGAGCAGAGGAGGGAGAGAGAGAGAGACAGGGAGGGAGGGAGAGGGAGAGGAGGGAGAGAGGGAGAGAGAGAGGGGGGGAGGGCGGGAGGGAGAGGGAGAGCAGAGGAGGGAGAGAGAGAGAGAGACGGGGAGGGAGGGAGGGAGAGGGAGAGGAGGGAGAGAAGAGAGAGAGAGGGGGGGGAGGGAGGGAGAGCAGAGGAGGAGAGAGAGAGAGACGGGGAGGGAGGGAGGGAGAGAGAGAGAGAGGGAGAGAGAGTGAGGAGGGAGGGAGGGAGGGAGGGAGGGAGAGGAGAGGAGAGAGGGAGAGAGAGAGGAGAGAGAGAGAGAGAGAGGGAGAGCAGAGGAGGGAGAGAGAGAGAGACGGGGAGGGAGGGAGAGCAGAGGAGAGGGAGAGAGAGCAGAGAGAGAGCAGAGAGAGACGGGGAGGGAGAGCAGAGCAGAGGGAGAGGGAGAGAGAGGAGAGCAGAGAGAGAGAGAGAGAGAGAGAGAGAGAGAGGGAGAGCAGAGAGAGAGAGAGACGGGGAGGGAGAGCAGATAGAGAGCAGTATTAAAAACCCACATAAAGTTGGAAACCGCATTCTACATGCCAGATACTTTCACCAAATGCCTTAACACTGTGCTCGCGTGCTGCATCCAAATCACTTATGTGTTTCCTTTACGTCTGCTGCCATTTGGGAAAAAAGGGGCACATAAAAACAATAGCCTCAGGAGTCGGCATAACCCCCCCCCCCCCCCCCCCCCCCCCGCCACCGCCACGCAGCCATTCATTTTGAGACTCGCTGGCATTGCGAGCTGAACTGGCTCTGTGAAGAAACAGTGTTTCTGGACGTGTGGGGAGGAGCAGCACATTAAAACACTGAATTTGGAAACAGATCTCAGATCTGGCCAGAGGGGGCAGCGGTGGGCTTGTTCAGTGAGAGGGTGAGGTCGACCTTTTCCACCCCTGGTCCCCCGCTCTCTACTTACCGACGATCATCATCCATCGTGAGAATCCTTTCACTGTGGCAACAATGGAATTGGCCTAATCACACAGGTATCGATATAGAAATAAGATGCATCAAATGCTCACATTTCTAGAGAGCGTAATGACCGGACAGATAGATCCGAGAACGGCGTCCGTGAGTTAAGTTTGTGTCGTTGAGTTGCTTCTACTCCGTAAACTGTACCACACGTTGAATATTCTAAGGTAAGATAAGATGAGACTAACTTTATCTAGAGACTAACTAACTATATCAACTATATCAAACTCATATCAAAACTAAAAAACGTGTTGTTTGTGTCCCTGGCTGCTGTTACATTGCCGTGCATGGCGGTGTGAGTGGCGCGCGGGCTGTTTTGTGTTTTTCATGTCATGGCGTGTTTTATCGGGGGTGCGTCTTGGATGGGGATGTGGTAGGGATTTATGTGTGGGGTGACTGGCTGTTCCGGGGGGGGGGGTTCACATGCCTTCGAGCGACATTGTACTTTTGTACTTATTTTATGCCATTATTAAGTCTGCACGTTTACATTGCACTACTTTTATTGTCTTTTATACCTATTCTTATGTCTGCAATTTATGCATTGTTTTTTTATTCAGTCAATCTGTGTGCTGATTTTATGCCTATGTTCATTTTATACTATATAGATAGTTATTCATATTTATTGTTATATTGTAGAAATGTGTGCATCGAAATGTCTGTAAAGTCTCGATGACATTGAAAATGAGGGTGACCTCAATTGTCTTTTCGAGAATAAATAAAGGTCGATGATAGGGATGTCCGATATTGGCATAAAAATGTGATATCGGAAAATATCGGTATCTGTTTCTTTTTTTTTTTTACATTTATTTTACTTTTATTTACCCAGGCAAGCAAGTAAGAACAAATTATTCTTTTATTTATTGTCAAAGTATGCATAATGTTGTGTTAATTATACAACAAGAGATATGTAATGTTAATTACCTGAAATTATTCCGTTTTTTGGAGGGGGAAACCCTGCATATATCGGTATCGGTTGATATCGGTATCGGAAATTAAGAGTTGGACAATATCGGTATATCGGTAAAAAAGCCAATATCGAGCATCCCTAGTTGATGATGATGATGATGTTCCTCATGCTGGACGAGGCGCTCGGCACCGGCTGGTTCTGTACCGGCCCAGAAACACTGTGTGTGGAGAAGGCTGCAGTGTTCGCTTCAGGGCTCGTACAGACTGGAGAAGGCTGCAGTGTTCACTTCAGGGCTCGTACAGACTGGAGAAGGCTGCAGTGTTCGCTTCAGGGCTCGTACAGACTGGAGAAGGCTGCAGTGTTCGCTTCAGGGCTCGTACAGACTGGAGAAGGCTGCAGTGTTCGCTTCAGGGCTCGTACAGACTGGAGCGCTGCAGTGTTCGCTTCAGGGCTCGTACAGACTGGAGAAGGCTGCAGTGTTCACTTCAGGGCTCGTACAGACTGGAGAAGGCGGCAGTGTTCGCTTCAGGGCTCGTACAGACTGGAGAAGGCTGCAGTGTTCACTTCAGGGCTCGTACAGACTGGAGAAGGCGGCAGTGTTCGCTTCAGGGCTCGTACAGACTGGAGAAGGCGGCAGTGTTCGCTTCAGGGCTCGTACAGACTGGAGCGCGGCAGTGTTCACTTCAGGGCTCGTACAGACTGGAGAAGGCGGCAGTGTTCGCTTCAGGGCTCGTACAGACTGGAGCGCGGCAGTGTTCGCTTCAGGGCTCGTACAGACTGGAGAAGACGGCAGTGTTCGCTTCATGGCTCGTACAGACTGGAGAAGGCTGCAGTGTTCGCTTCAGGGCTCGTACAGACTGGAGCGCGGCAGTGTTCGCTTCATGGCTCGTACAGACTGGAGAAGGCTGCAGTGTTCGCTTCAGGGCTCGTACAGACTGGAGCGCGGCAGTGTTCGCTTCAGGGCTCGTACCGACTGGAGAAGGCTGCAGTGTTCACTTCAGGGCTCGTACCGACTGGAGAAGGCTGCAGTGTTCGCTTCAGGGCTCGTACAGACTGGAGAAGGCTGCAGTGTTCGCTTCAGGGCTCGTACAGACTGGAGGAGGCTGCAGTGTTCGCTTCAGGGCTCGTACAGACTGGAGAAGGCTGCAGTGTTCGCTTCAGGGCTCGTACAGACTGGAGCGCTGCAGTGTTCGCTTCAGGGCTCGTACAGACTGGAGAAGGCTGCAGTGTTCGCTTCAGGGCTCGTACAGACTGGAGCGCTGCAGTGTTCGCTTCAGGGCTCGTACAGACTGGAGAAGGCTGCAGTGTTTGCTTCAGGGCTCGTACAGACTGGAGCGCTGCAGTGTTCGCTTCAGGGCTCGTACAGACTGGAGAAGGCAGCAGTGTTCGCTTCAGGGCTCGTACAGACTGGAGCGCTGCAGTGTTCGCTTCAGGGCTCGTACAGACTGGAGAAGGCAGCAGTGTTCGCTTCAGGGCTCGTACAGACTGGAGAAGGCGGCAGTGTTCGCTTCAGGGCTCGTACAGACTGGAGAAGGCTGCAGTGTTCACTTCAGGGCTCGTACAGACTGGAGCGCTGCAGTGTTCGCTTCAGGGCTCGTACAGACTGGAGAAGGCAGCAGTGTTCGCTTCAGGGCTCGTACAGACTGGAGCGCGGCAGTGTTCGCTTCAGGGCTCGTACAGACTGGAGCGCGGCAGTGTTCGCTTCAGGGCTCGTACAGACTGGAGAAGGCTGCAGTGTTCGCTTCAGGGCTCGTACAGACTGGAGAAGGCTGCAGTGTTCGCTTCAGGGCTCGTACAGACTGGAGCGCGGTTGACTTTGCATTTGTTTTGTGGCTAACGTAGACGGCTGAGGGTATCCGGTAAGTAGAACAGACTCTACCAACTGACAACATCATTGGTCGGTAGGAAATAGAATTAGATTTAAGAATCAACGCTATTGTGAACTGTAATATCACTAGAGAAACTGTGTGTGTGAGTGTGTGTGTGTATCTGTGTGTGTGTTGTATTTGGCTTGAACAGAGAAGGTTCCTCTGTGTACTCTGGGCTGCCTCCCACTACAGTCCCAGTCTGACTCTCAAACAACACACACACCTCTGCCTGTTGCTTCCACAGGAAGACTTGTGTAACCCCTTCCTCGGATGCAAGAACGCACAGGACGAGAGCAGACGCACACACACACACACACACACGCGCGCGCCCCTCTCACACACAAACATGCATGTACGTAGACACACACACACACACACACACACACACACACACACACACACACACACACAGTACACCAACAATGTTGGCTCCTCTAGGCCTCATTTACAAGCCACAATCAGATATTGTGTTAACATTCACTGCCAACGCATTCACACACTCCCCGTCCAAACCTCTATGCACTGAGGAGTAGTGTGTGGGTGTAGTGTGTCCTCCTCCGTCCTGAGGAGGACATGTGATGATCGGACGTAAAACCTGGCCGCATCGGGGGGGGGGGGGGGGGGCATAGAGACCCTCCTCCTGATGATGTCACCCGGAGGAGAGCAGAGCAGACCTCTTAAGAGAACCAACTGTGGACTTCCGGTTTGACCGCGGAAGAACATGGCTGCTTAACTCGCGAGCTCCCCGACAGCAAAATGATTTAGCCCCGGGAAACATTTATTAACAACACCAGGGTATATATTTAATAGGGATGACAGAAGGGGCTATCACGAGACGTAGGGCGACCACGATTACAACTGAAAAGGACGACGGTATGGCAGAGAATGACGAAGTAACGGGAGGAAAAGATGGCGACGATGACTGTGAACAAGAAGCCACGCTGTTGAACATATACAACGAGCTCAAAGACTTCAGAAAAGACAATGAGCGTCAGTTTCGGGAGATAAGGAATGACATGAACAAAATGAACGACAGGCTCGGTGAAACGGAGGGGAGAATCGGAGAAAATGAAAATGTGCTTGATGCGGCGACGGTTTTAATAGAAAAACTGATACAGAGGCAGGCCGACATGGAGGCTAAACTGCTCGACCAAGAGGGCAGAACGAGGAGAGAGAACCTGCGGGTGTATGGTATCCCGGAGGAGAAAGAGGGAAAAGACATGCATGGATTTCTAGACGGCTTGTTTAAGGACGCACTCGGACTGCCTCATGACATGGACCTTCGTATCGAACGAGCACACCGGGCACTGGCCCCAAGGCCTAACAACCCACAGCTGAAGCCACGGTCAATCGTGGTTAAGTTTGGGAGTTACAAAATGAAGGAAGAGATAATACGCCGAACATGGCAGAAGAAGAACGTCTCATGTGGCAACGATCGCTTCTATGTCGACCATGACTTCCCCACTGAAATACTGAAGAAGCGAGGTGAATATGCCGAGGCCAAGAGAATAATGAAGGAGAAGAATCTCAAGTTCCAGACACCGTATCCAGCGAAGATGAGGGTATTCTACGAGGATGGCACCCGCCTGTACCAGAGCGCGGCGGAGGCGACGGCGGATATGGCAAAACGTGGATTCAAGATCACCGTGGTGAACCCGACTACCGACCCGGACCGAGAGGAGATAATGCGGCTGTCTACCTGGCAGACAGTGGGAAGAAAACGGGGACCGGGGGACGACATGCAGGCGACGGGGACTGAACGCCCCGCACAGCAGGGCAATGGTCATCACGGATACCGGGAGAAACTACAGGGATTCAGACGGGGACAGTCGGAGGCGGACAATTGAGATAAAGTTCATGAAGCGCATGGATACAGATAAGTCACGGGGGCATCGTCATAGAATAAATAACATCACAAAATGCCAATATGTATATAAAAAAAAAAAAAAAAAAAAGGGATTGAAAAAAAAAGAAATATAAAAAAAAAATATGTGTAATGAGAATAGAGAGCAATAGATAGGAGAATATGATAAAACTGTGGAAGGGGAAATATCCCGGATGGATACAGGAAAAGTATAACGAAATGAACCACAGGCCATTATGGCTATGTCATAGAAGTTACAATATACCAATATATATCTGAGAGATATACAAATGTTAATTGTTGGAAACGTTACCGTTTTGTCAAGTTCAGTTGAATTGATCGCACTGTATATAGATTACAGTGTGAGCCATACGTTACATCAGGGTATACAAGATAGTAGGGGCACAGTTTTGGGCAACCTGCCTCGTGCCATATGCACTCCTCTGTTAGTCGAGGGGGACCAAGGTGCATGGGTGAGTATCGATCTCACACTCGGTACGACTGTTCTATCTGGGGTCATATCGAACGTAGCTTGGGTAAATGTGGGGGGGGGAAATGTATTTATGTTTTTTTTATATGTTCTTTTTTATTTCATTGTATGCTATACTATTGTATATATATCTTCACAATCTCAGGCACTAGAATACGTCCTGGATTGCACAGGGGAGATGCATTACGAGGAATATGGGGCTGATTAAAATAATATCGTGGAATATAGACGGATGTCATCATCCCATTAAGAGAAAAAAGATATTGACGTTCTTGAAACAAAAAAAGACAGATATTGCACTAATTCAGGAATCACACCTGGATGAGGAGGAGTCGGCCAAGCTTAAAAGGGATTGGGTGGGACAAATATACTATAGTACGTTCTCTTCTAGGAAGAGGGGGGTGGCAATATTGGTGAGAAAAAACTTAGACCTAAAGGTGCACAATAGTTTCTCACATGATGAGGGAAGATGGGTTATACTGGATGCTGAGTTAGAGGGACAGAGGACTACTTTAGCTAATATATATGCGCCCAACGGGTCATCCTCAGACTTTTTCCATGAGGTATGTGAGGTGATCAGGAAAATAGGGAATAGCAACGTAATCATAGGGGGGGACTTCAACTTGGTTGGAAACACCTTAATGGACAGATCGTATCAACCCAGGACCGCTGACAACACAGGGAGACTGGCGGTTGGTGTTCTGATAGAGGAATTGGGTCTAGTGGATATTTGGAGGGTTATGAACCCACAAGAAAGAGACTACACGTTTTACTCTCACCCGCATTCCTCATACTCTAGAATAGATTATTTCCTGATCTCTAGCGCACTGGTAGAACAGGTGGCAAGTACTGGGATAGGGAACATTGTAATATCTGACCATGCTCCGGTTGATTTAGTGATCACATCCATGGAAGAAGGGCAACGATCTCGGAGATGGCGATTCAATAACCTGATGTTAAATGATGAAGGATCGTGTGCGTACATTAGAACTATATTTAAGGAATTTTGGGAACTTAATGAAGGGTCAATAGATGATAGTGGCATAATGTGGGACACATGTAAAGCTTACATGAGAGGACGACTCATACAATACGGTGCGATACTAAAAAGGGCAGAGAAACAAAAAATGACAGCGTTCAGATGAGGAAATTAAAATACTCTCGAAACAGCACAGTCAGAGACCAGACCCAGAAACGTGGAGAAACCTAAACAAATCCAAATACGAATTGAACAACATATATCAAAAGAAGGCTGAATATGCGTTATTTAGGACCAACCAAAGATACTATGAACAAGGGGAGAGAGCGGGTAAAATACTAGCGAATCGGGTTAAACAAATGCATAATCAAAATATTATATCCTCGATTCGTAATAAAGATGACAAGATCATTACAGACAAAAAGGAAATTAATAATGTTTTCAGGTGCTTCTACCAGGACTTGTATACCCCACAGAAGGCGGTGGATCAGCTAAAAATGGACGCGTTCTTCGACAGAATCAAATTACCGTCATTATCGAAACAACAGGTAAAATCAATGGAGGGGGGGGTCTCGATAGAAGAAATACACGCGGCAATCAACAGCCTTAAATTGGGTAAAGCACCAGGAGACGACGGGTTTACTCCCGATTTCTACAAACAATTCAGTGATATAATCGCTCCGAGACTATTAAAAGTATATGAGGATTCATTGTTAAAGGGGGGCTTGCCCACTAGCTTGAGATCTGCCACTATTACATTACTACAGAAAAAGGGCAAAGACCCTCAATGCTGTGGAAGCTATAGACCTATATCCCTGAGCAATTTGGAAGAAAAAGTATTGGCAAAGATACTTGCGAATAGAATAGAAGATGTATTACCAACTCTGGTGCATTCAGATCAAGTGGGCTTTGTGAAGGGGAGAAACTCAGCTGATAATATCCGCAGACTCCTACACATAATGTGGAAGGTCAGGAATGATGTAGAACCTACAGTGGCCTTCTCATTGGATGCCGAAAAGGCATTTGATAAGGTGGAATTTGCATTCTTATTTCACACACTAGAGCGCTTCGGGTTCGGACCATCGTTTACCGGGTGGGTAAAACTGTTATACACAAATCCGATGGCATCAGTATTGACCAACGGGATTGTATCCTCGCCCTTTAACCTAGGGCGGGGGACGAGACAAGGTTCTCCGCTTTCTCCCCAAATGTTTGCGCTCTTCCTCGAACCACTTGCTATCGCACTAAGGACTAATCAGGACATCAAAGGGATAATAGCGGGACAGGTAGAACATAAATTATTTTTGTATGCGGACGATATCTTATTGGTATCCAGCAATCCCCGAACAGCAGCTGGGGTCATTGGAACTATTATCGAGTCCTTCTCCGAAATATCTGGGTACACAATCAACTGGAGCAAGTCAGAAGCAATGCCTCTCTCTAAATGTTGTCCCCCTGATATCAGAAGGGGGTGGCAATACAGATGGATGCCGTCAGGGTTGATATACCTAGGAATAAAGCTGATCCCAGGTCTGAAAGAGTTGATGCAAACCAATATTGCCCCTATAATCGAACACATTAGTGCTCTGACCCAGAATTGGGCCAAAATGAATATGTCCCTCCTGGGAAAGATAAACCTAGTAAAAATGATATTGGCTCCCAAATTAAATTATATCCTATATATGTTGCCGCTGACTCTCCCGACCCAATTACTCAAACAGTATGACAAAGTCATTAATGTTTATCTGTGGGGGGGCAAAAGGCCGCTATTTGGACGGGCCAAAATGTATGCAGCAAAGGAAAATGGCGGCTTATCCCTGCCTAAACTAGACTGGTATCACTATGCATTCTCGCTCTCCCAGCTCTCCAAACTGAATCACTCGTCTGAGGAGGCACCTGCTTGGGTCAAGATGGAGGAGGAAATGATATATCCCTCATCTCTGGAATCCTTCCTGACACAATCAGACAGACCTATACCTTTTAAAAACCCTTTAATGGCATTTATCAGGGAAACTTGGAATCAATCGCACAAAATGACTGGTGATAGCCCATATTTAACTACGAGAGCCTCTATATGGTATAATAAGAAACTAAAGATTGGTAAGAAATCAGTCATATGGGACGATTGGATTAAAAGGGGGATACATGTACTAGGGGATATAGCCGGGGAGGATGGGGTCTTGCCTTTTGAGGATATTAAAGAGGATTTTGATATAGATAATAAAAACTTTTATAAATTCCTACAGATTAGACATTGTATATCGTCATCAATAGGAGGACCAAAGTGTGGCCCGATTACTGCAATTCAAGAAATATTCTATAAAGGATGGCGTAGGAAAGGCGGTGCGTCAAGATTTTATGATGTTATAAGAGAATACAATGCACCCAAATTGGCGGGTCTGAGATTGAGCTGGGAGAACGATGTACGTGAGGATATTACTGAGGAAATGTGGGAGAAACTGGTGTCCAAATGGAGTAAATTCTCTGGGGAGGCGCAATCACAACTTATTTTTTACAAAGTGTTGAACAGAAGCTATTGGACGCCTAGTAAACTGGCCAGACTGAAATTAAGGGACAGTGACATCTGCTGGAGATGTGAGAAGGAGACAGGCACTTTACTGCACATGTTGTACGAATGTGAGAAGGTCCGGAAAATGTGGGATCAAATTGTGATATTCCTAAGTAAGGTCTTGAATGTGAAGATAAATAACGCCCCAATGGCATGTGTTTTGGGTATAGTACCGAAAGGGATTAAACTGCCTAAATACCGGGGAATGTGGTATAGAATGGCCATGATATCAGGATGTAGAATTGCATTACGACATTGGAAATCACCTGTTGATATTACTTTTAAAGAATGGATGGAACTAATGTTCCGGACAGCATCATATGAAAGGGTGACGTATAGAGTCGCAGGGAGAGAGGATATTTTCGCTGAGGTATGGGACAGTTTTCTACACCTGACTGAACGGTCTGGGGACAAATGATTAAGATGGGATTACAATATTATCAAGGATGAATATGAAAAAGGGGATTTGATCTGATGGTACTTGTGCTTTATAATGTATTGTGTATATATGTACATATATTTTATGTCCGGATGGTGTGTCTATGGAACGGTCACTGTCTCTATCACACTCACATGTGCGCAGGTATAGCCGCATACAAGTATCTAGGATACACATATTCATATGTGTACATAATAGGTTTACACACACTCATATACACAAGGATAAGGTATACACGTCAGGGGCACACATACATGCACATACTTATTTATAGGAAATAGGCATACACATACCTACATATACACATAGTTGAAATATAAGCTTTCACTGACACATAAGGGGGATACACATGTATATAGGAGACACACACATACGTAGCTGAGACGCACATATATATACACATCTGAGATATACACTCACATAGGGGGCAGAGGCACACATGGATACGAAACACGCACAAGAGATAGGAGTACAGTCACATACCAGGAAGATGCACACACACACATATGAGACATGTACACATGCTTACGTGATACACGTACCCACATACATGTGTCGGAGACATGCGTGCATGCATGTTATCATGCACAACTGCATATGTCTGGGGCGCTTTCTCTCACATGCAATATGGAGAAGGGTGGCATCCCGATAGAGGATGCAGCACATACCTGCTCGAAGGTAGTTCGGTCTACATGCAAGGTATATATATCAGGAATGTATACGCATAATGTATAGTATAGTATGTTACTTTTTTCGTAAGTATTTTTTTATTTTCCATGTCAGTTATTAATGTATTTGTATGAGTCCTTTACATGTTTTGTATGTTCTTACAAAAAAGAAAAAGGCAAATCCTGGAAATTGAATATGATGATGTGGAAAGAGATGTTTGGAATGTTGGAGAGATTTGTGCAAAAAATAAAAATATAAAAAAAAAAAGAGAACCAACTGTGGACACTATTTGCTCAACCTTGCCTCACGTTGCGCCTG
This sequence comes from Notolepis coatsorum, assembly GCF_963971535.1. Lineage (NCBI taxonomy): Eukaryota > Metazoa > Chordata > Actinopteri > Aulopiformes > Paralepididae > Notolepis > Notolepis coatsorum. Next base: position 93,234,439 of record NC_140175.1, read on the forward strand.
CTGCAGTTGTAGTAAATGGAGGAAATGGGATTCTGCGGTTCACTAGAGGTCTGCTCTCCTCCGGGTGACATCATCAGGAGGAGGGTCTCAGGGGGACGATGCGGCTGAGCTCTAGAGACGCAACATGTCGTTTAGCATGTCATGTCACATGTCCTCCTCACGATAGGATACAGGTTCTGCAAATGCCTCTTTAATCCCTATGACCTATGACCTATCCAATGTTGTTTGCAGTTGCTGCCCCCCCCCCTCTATGTCTGCCTTTAAATCCAGGTTAAATAGGGCGGCTAAGTGGCGCAGTGGGCAAGGCACTCGCCACTATCGCAGGAGATGCTGGGTTCGAGCCCAGCTTTCTGCGTTGCTACCAGCTTGGCTGGTCGTTCATACTAACACAATTGGCAGTGTTAGGGGTGGGAAAGTTGGTGGGTGGGGATCGGACGTTGTGGACAGTGACTCCTACAGGTCGGTTAGTGCGCCTGTACAGCAGAATCAGGAAGCAAGGGGGGCAGCGTGAGCCTGCCACGCGTTACTCCTCGCCACTGAGAGATCGCGCTGTGCAGGTGAAAAAATTCGACGGCTGCCTCCTCGTGTACCGGAGGGGACACGTGATGCAAGGATTGGTCCTCACTGCAGCCGACCAGTGGGAGGCATGGTCTAGCAACGTTCGAGACAGGGGAGGGGAGAATTGAAGGGAGAATTGGCGAGGCGAAATTGGGATGGGAGAAAAATAGAAAAAGGAGGAGACAAAGTGGATAAAAAAAAATTCAGGTTAAATAATAAACAAAACCGTAAACAAATTGATCCAGGTTAACACTTTGACTGCCACTCACGGCTAATCTCGGGTTTACGATAGTTACGTTGAAAGCCACTCACGCGTTTTCTCTGATTTTTATTTTCTTTTAGCGATCTGAAATCATATTGCATCACGCGAGCCTACCCTAGCCTACCCAAGGGCCGCCGGCGATCAGATGTGAAAAAAGCGCCCCCTATCGTCTCCCAGATGGTAAATGGTAAATGGAATGGACTCAATGAAAATGGATGGGGGAAAAAAAAAATACTCCAGTCCACATTTTCCAGTCCACTGATGCAGCCGGGGTTACCAGAGTTCATTCTGGATCCTCTGAGCCCCGCTGATCATGAGTTCTACTGTATACACGTTAGATCTATACACTTCGATTTTTTCGAATGGTGATCAGGAATTGGAATATACCATTTGGATACCATTTGATGTCAGGTAAGGAATCTATGTTATCAGTGTTAGGATAATCAGACTCGTTTTCGAGGAGATATAAGCTTTTTTCTGATATGTGCTCTATCGGTTTCACTGTAAAATCCATGAGGAAATGAAAACGGCTATTATCAGCGCGCGCCTCGAACGTGCGTGCGCACATGTATACTATTGATCATCTAGCGTTTATTTGAAAACGATTCATAAATAGGCAGACAAATATCAATGTTCTGGAATATTCCAGTAAAAGGCGATTATCACAGAATGGGCTGTTTTTCACCTGAAAACGGGCGCTTTTCAAAATGCTCTCAAACGGAAATGAAGCGATAAAAAACCAATCTGCCTTGACAACACTGACTGGAAAATGATTCTTTGATAAGCGACAGGCAGATTAGACACATAGCCATAATTTAAAACATAGATTAGGCGATATTAACGTTAACATTGGCGCCGATGGTGGCATTCAAGCACTAAGTCGTGCGCCCCCTGGTGGCACTGAAAGTGTTAACACATTAGTGGCCAACGTGTTTCGGATCCAACGCTTGAGGGCCAACCACGTATATATACGTGGTAAGGTTGTTTTGGCTTTTATTCCATTGTAATATCCTACTCAATGTCACAGAGCGGCACTGCAGATTTACCCTACTCTTGGGATTCGGAAAAGTGCATTACCGGCCACATCCTCGTAGGGGCGCTGTCTCGATAATGCAGTGTTCCCTGTTACAGACCGGTGTTTTAGTTTTTTTCATCATGGGTGGACTTTTTTGTTAGCCTAAAGCTATGCCTGTAGCATGTTGCCTGGAATACTTTTTGGGATGCTGAATTCAGTATGCAGTAAAGGAATAATATTATAGCATCAGCCAATGGACATATCGATCTACCAGATGGCGATCGATAACTGGTAAATCCTGTTTGGGATTGGCTTTTTCACGTAAATTACAGCCCGATCGGGCCTTGCTTTGATAGCCGACCAGCTGATCAGCGAATGAGGCTAATGAGGCTAATGCCGTTATTGGTAATCAATAATCAGAAACGACGTCCCCCGCCCCCCCCCCCCCCCCTTTCATGCATTCATGGTGGACCATGATACCGATAATATGCATTTTGAGTTTTAGCTCTAGCTTGTGTATAGCCGAAACGCCATTCGATTTTACGTTATTAGCTTAGCGTCCTGTATCTCGCCTTCCAGGAAATACCCCAGAACATTGCGGTATATAGTTCATATTCACGACGCTATAAAATGGGAACGTATTGATGAACAAATTATTTCTTTAAGGCATATTGAAGGGACGGTTTATAGTGTCAATTGACAATGACAATGGACAGATAGCAATAATATAAAGTATAGATTTAGCTCTACAAACAGCCTCACGCACAATGAAAGGTTGTTATGATAAACTGGCCTTATAGTGAGAGATTAGACGGATCCCAGTGGCCGCGAAAGTGTTAAACACCTACAGTACCTGTTTACCAAGGCGTTTTAGCTTTCAAAATTGGGCTTTTTTTGTCTGGATAGTCTGATCTCACACCTACCCTGTTTTATGTTGTGTATTTTTCTATTTCTTATTTCTTAATCTTACTTGTTGTTATATTTGTTGTATGTGTATTACTTTATTTACCATGTTTTACTGTGTTTTATTATAGTGCCATTTATATGTAGAGCACTTTGGTTCAACTACAGTTGTTTTAAATGTGCTTTAGAAATAAAAACGTACTTACTTTACTATATTCATAGCAAAAGCATAGTGTCCCTGCTGCCTTTAAAAACGATAACAATAAAACAATAGAACAATGACCAGGTCCACAGAGGAACGTGGAGCAGCTCAGCCAGACGTCTCCCAACTTAAATTTTTTTTTAATCTCCCAACGTGCAAATATTCTTTGGAACGTGATGCGGTTATTTTTGGACGAGAGGAGAGCGTTCCTGGGAACTCTGGGCTGGCGGCATCCTGCAGGCTCAGAAGTTTGGACTGAGGAGAGAGGGGATCTGGGCCCACTTTTACAACCCCTGCCCTCGGCCGCTAGATGTGCGTGCGTGCGTGCGTGCGTGCGTGCGTGCGTGCGTGCGTGCGTGCGTGCGTGCGTGCGTGCGTGCGTGCGTGCGTGTGCGTGCGTCCTCTCACCATCGTCCGTTCATGATGTGCTGGTAGATGAGTCCGTCCCGCAGGATGTCCTTGTGGAACAGCTGATATGACAGCAGCACGAGCAGAGTGGTGACGGCCTCAAACAGGATGCTGTAGGTGATGTCACTGCAGGTATAACAGGAGATAAAAAAGACATCAGTACCCAATGTACACACGGTTCAGGGGGCGGCGTGGTGGTGGTCAAGGAGGTGCTGGGTTCAAACCCCGGTGGGGGGGGGGCCTCTCTGTGTAGAGTTTGCATGTTCTCCCCATGTCTGGGTGGGTTTCCTCTGTACTGGTCTCCTCCCACACCATATAAGACTTAACTACCTACCTCAAACTTAGTCTACCCATATAACTCTGTATAACATGTACAATAGTGCTGTATATACACCTTATATTTATATTTACCACATATATCCATATCTGTCTGAATATAGCTGCATATAATCATTCTATAAAAGTACTTATACACCTGCATATAACCCATAATTATGTATGATAGCATGTACAATAATGCTGTATATATAACACATAGATATATTTATTATTACCGTATATATATATTTATCCACATCGGTCTGTACATACCTGCATATAACCCTTGTCGCTGCTGGCCATTACGACGTACTACCATAGTGTCTTTATACCTGTATCACTGTAGATATTAATACTACAACACTGTACATACAGCTGAATAGCACTATTACTCAGTAGTACACATTTACATATTTTATACCCAGTTTAATCACCTGCACATTGTATATTACTATTGCACTTTACGGTTACATTTGCACTCTGGTTGGATGCCAAACTTATTTTCGTTGTACAGTACTTGTGCTGTATAATGATAATACATTTGAATCTAATCTAATCTAATCGTTAGGATGTGTTCAATGTGGAAGATACATTCCTGGTTCATGTAAATGTAGCCACTTGGCAACTAAACAGTTTCCTTTCCTTCTGTTTGTGTGTTGCTAGGAAACCACTACAGTTTATTTCCTGTTGCAGTGTCTGCTAATATCAACCACTAAACAGGACATCACATGTAAGTCCGTTCTGAAATGCTGCTCTATGTTTGTATTTTGTAATAGAGTTCAAAGCGGTCTATAAGCACAATGTATTTACGCTCAACTAACAATGGAAGCATCAGTAATCATTTACTTCCGACAGCCCGTTACACACATATAGGACATAATATTAAGGCTGAGACCACTTATCGATTTATCGATAATTTAATATATCTATATTTTAAATATATCTATTTCTTTTCATTTATAATAATAAAAAGACTCTTGTCCCGATTTAGCGATTCTTCCAAATGGCATATCGTCTCAGCCTTACATAATATCATTTTCAAGATGGCCTTTTCACAGACTCATTCAATGAAATCATTTACTTATATTCATGAACATCTGCGTGATACAGTCTCTACATTGGACAAAGTTAATTGTAACCATTAGTCTTGTGCATCCCTCTGTGCATTCAGTCAGCCCTTAACGTGTGCGCCGTGTGTTCAGATCTAACTGATAACACTTAGATTACAACTAGTTCAACAGGGTGCGGTCGGTGTTTACGTGGAGTCAATTGACATCAATCAGTCACTGTCATTCTGACCGGTCCGTGAAACTCGACTTGAAGAGTTTTGTCACTCACTGTCGCTAAGTGATGTCACATGGCGTACATAGCTCTGCCTTTCACTTGCATACACTCTGGGCCTATTTATACCACTGTCTGCATTCTCACTGGGACAGGGTGCGTGTGACGGATATGACAGCAGTATAGCGACACACACACATGCGCACATTCGTCTATACACACTACAACACGCTGCAAGCAGTGGGCGATCACAAGCGTTTGGCTCGATCTTCCAGGATCATACACCAGAGATTAGTCTTATTCTGTATACACACACACACAGTACACACCAGTGAATATACACTAACGAGTGGGATATAAAATCTTGCATGCACACAGTCACACACGCACGCACGCAAGCATGCACATGCACACACACACACACAGTACATTTAGCCATCTTCTTGGCAAAAACTCCCACAAAAGATTAGGTTGTATAACCATACCGTCTCGTCTAAGTAGCTTACATTCCTTTCATGCTCTCCGCCCCACACACACACACACACACACACACACACACACACACAGGCAACCAGATCCCAATGACTGAGACCTACATCTATACAGCTAATTGGATTAATGGGGAAAATAAGCGTAGATGGATTCTTTTGGGCCAAGTTTACCATGATATAATGAGATTACACCCCACTGACCTAATTGCCGCCCCGCATGGAGCCCGGACCGCACATGAATCATCAGGCTCTATGTGATTCATATTCCAGCACTGAGAGTTAACTGTACTGCATGTTCACTGGGCTATTTGCAGCCGACACACAATGTACAGCACAGAGATTAGTAAAAGCAAACGTTTACAAAATAAATAGGCCAGTGGCATTAT